>NC_090266.1:529825298-530137173 GCF_040414725.1 Anabrus simplex
CTATAGAGAAACCGAAGTAATAGATGGTATTAGTGATCACGAAGCTGTTTTTGTGGTAATTAAAAATAAATGTGAAAGAGAGGAAGGTCTTGAAATTAGGACTATTAGGCAGTATCATATGGCTGATAAAACAGGCATGAGGGAGTTTTAATAAGTAGCCTAACTATGATCGGTGGAAAACGGTAATAAAAATATAAACAGGCTCTGGGATGGGTTTAAAGCAATTGTTGAGGAATGTGAAAATAGGTTTGTACCTTTAAAGGTGGTAAGGAATGGTAAAGATCCACTGTATTATAACAGAGTATTAAAGAGACTAAGAAGGAGGTGCAGGCTGGAAAAAAATAGAGTTAGAAATGGCTGTGGAAGTAAGGAGAAATAGAAGGAACTTACTAGGAAATTCAATCTAGCAAAGAAGTCAGCTAAAGGCAAGCATAATTGGCGGCCATACAAATTTTAGTGAAAAATGGAAGGGTATGTATAGGTGCTTTAAGGCAGAAACAGGTTCCAAGAAGGACGTTCCAGGAATCATTAATGAGCAAGGGGAGTGTGTATGCGAGTATCTTCAAAAGGGAGAAGTATTCAGTCAGCAGTATGTAAAGATTTTTGGTCACAAGGATAATGTCCAGATAGAGGAGGTGACTAATACTAAAGAAATATTAAAATTTACCTATGATAACAACGACATTTACAATTAGATACGAAAGTTAAAAACTAGAAAAGTAGCTAGAATTTATAACATTTCGGGGGATATACTAAAGACAATTTGTTGGGATATAGTACCATTTCTGAAGTATTTGTTTGATTATTGTTTGCATGAAGGAACTTTACCTAATGAATGGAGAGTTGCTATAGTAGCCCCCGTATATAAAGGAAAGGGTGATAGACATAAAGCTGAAAATTACAGGCCAGTCAGTTTGACATGCATTATATGTAAGCTTTGGGAAAGCATTTTTTCTGATTATATAAGACATGTTTGCGAAATTAATAACTGGTTTGATAGAAGGCAGTTTGGGTTTAGGAAAGGTTATTCCACTGAAGCTGAGCTTGTAGGATTCCAGCAAGATATAGCAGATATCTTAGATTTAGGAGGTCAATTGGACTGTATCACGATTGACCTGTCTAAGGCATTTGGTAGGGTAGATCATGAGAGACTACTGGCAAAAATGAGTGCAATTGGACTTGACAAAAGAGTGACTGAATGGGTGGCTCTGTTTCTAGAAAATAGAACTCAGAGAATTAGAGTAGGTGAAGCTACTAATTAAGAGGGGAATTCCTCAAGGCAGTATTATTGGACCTTTATGTTTTCTTATATATATCAATGATATGTGTAAGAAAGTGGAATCAGAGATAAGGCTATTTACAGATGATGTTTTTCTGTACAGTGTAATAAATAAGTTACAAGATTGTGAGCAACTGCAAAATGACCTCGATAATGGTATGAGATGGACAGTACGCGATGGTATGATGATGAACGGGGATAGAAATCAGGTTGTGAGTTTCACAAATAGGAAAAGTCCTCTTAGTTTTAATTACTGCGTTGATGGGGTGAAAGTTCCCTTTGGGGATCATTGTAAATACCTGGGTATTAATATAAGGAAAGGTCTTCATTGGGCTAATCACATAAATATGATTGTAAATAAAGGCTACAGATCTCTGCACATGATTATGAGTGTATTTGGGGGTTGTAGTAAGGATGTAAAGAGAGGGCATATTTGTCTCTGGTGAGACCTCAGCTAGGGTATGGGTCCAGTGTATGGGACAATAACCAGGATTACTTGATTCGGGAACTGGAAATAATCCAAAGAAATGCAGCTCGATTTGTTCTGGGCGATTTCCGACAAAAGAGTAGCGTTACAAAAATGTTGCGAAGTTTGTGTTGGGAAGACTTGGGAGAAAGGAGACAATCTGCTCGACTAAGTGGTATGTTCCGAGCTGTCAGTGGGGAGATGTCGTGGGAGGACATCAGACATCAGTAGACGAATAAGTTTGAATGGTGTCTTTAAAAGTAGGAAAGTTCGCAATATGAAAATAAAGTTAGAACTCAAGAGGACAAATTGGGGCAGATATTCGTTTATAGGAAGGTCAGTTAGGGATTGGAATAACTTACCAAGGGAGATGTTCAATTAATTTCCTATTTCTTTACAATCATTTAAGAAAAGGCTAGGAAAACAACAGACAGGGAATCTGCCACCTGGGCGACTGCCCTAAATACAGATCAGTAGTGATTGATTGATTGATTGATCGATTGATTGATTGATTGACTGACTGATTGATTGATTGATTGATTGATTGATTGATTGATTGATTGATTGATTGATTGAACAAAGGTTAACAAACTAGAAACGAGGCTACAATCCGAGACGAGGCAGTTGTGTCAATATACAAACCAGCACTGCACGTGTTTAAATTAGTGTTAGAATTATTTTTTTGCTTGTAGATTAAAGGGGCCTAATATCGAGGTGTTAGAAATTAACGAATGTAACCCTTCCAACATAAAATGTTCTTTCGCTTCAGATCAAATTGTCAACTTCAGTAAAAAACAGACACAGATGGCCAACAATTCTTTAAAACAATGTGTAATCTGGGAAATTAGTTCACCAATAATAATAATAATAATAATAATAATAATAATAATAATAATAATAATAATAATAATAATAATAATAATATGTGGCCTCCTGAGGCGTATTATTATTATTACGAATATCCAATACAAATGAACCCTATTTTACAAAGTATTTTATGGTTATAGTTGAAACATGCAATTATAAATTAAACATAATGATGGTGATTTACAAAACCAGTTTACGAAAGATGCGATGAATGAAAAATAGGAAATGTTTGTAACAGCATTTCTGTATGAAAATATGGTATAGTGGTTGTGAAAGCTGAATGTTACAGTGGTTCAAATGAGAATCCAAATCAAATCTTGCTCTTGTAAGCACAGGGCAATAAAATATTAAATGATCAACTGTTTGACTAGACCCACAAAAGCAAGAATAGTCACCTGTGAAAATAATTTTCAAACGTTCAAAATATGATTTGAAATTTCCATGGCCCCACATAAATTGTGTTAACTCAAAATTTGGCAGCAAAAGTTTGCACTGAAGTCGATTGTAAACTGCGGGAAACTATAATCTTCCAGTAACGGATCCTTTTGAAGCAGAGGTCCAAAGGAGGTACCATTGATTCAAGATAAATTCTTTGATTTGTCTTCTTGCATAGCATAAGGGAGAACTGTCATACATGACTTCCTGATTTGATTGAGCAGCAGCTTTTGCTAATTGATCATCTCTCTCATTTCCGATGGATCCAGTATGTCCGCGAATCCAAGAAATGCAGATACGACGATTTTATTGAACTATAGTTCTCATAGCAATTGCTAAGGGGTTCATATTATATTGGTTATCTATAGACTTCAACGCAGCTTGCGAGTCACTGAGTATTTGGACCCCTTTTTGTTGTCATGACATCACTGTATTTCACATTTAATGGCTAGTAGTTCTGCCCGAAGAACCCAACAGCAGGAGGATAGTTCATGCTGAGCTGTAAAAACTTCACTTTCGTTTTTGTGTACTGCAAAAGCACGCCCAACAAGGTCCTTGCCGTCGTTGCTTGATGTACGAGAGCCATTAGTAACTTATAAGTGATGCAGTCATTTGTGTCTATGCATTTGTTACGGAGAATCTTCTTGAACAATCTTGGATGACTGTACTGTCAAAAGTGGCATTGTTTTTCTATAACAGTAATGATGATAGGCTGAGGTGATTCTTAAGTAATGTCAGTTCGGGTAGTCCAACTGCAGTCAAAAAGAGCGGCTCAATTCCAGAAGTAATAAGTGCTGCATTGGTAGAAGTTATCCGGTAAGCTCAAGAGATCCGGAGCACAAAGCCTCTTTCAATTTGCAATAATTTATTCCGGGCCCATTTCTTTCCCAGTGTGTTTCGGAAAGAAGAGACACAGTATAGAATTAGTGGCACACATGCCGTATAATAAATTAGTTTAAGTACTTCTGAATTCAGACCCCACGACGGTCTGCATGCAACAGTTAGTCCCTGTAAAATTTACCAGCTTTAATTTTTAAGTTGTTGAAGTGAGTTCTGAGTGTGAGTTGTTTGTCTAGGGTAATGCCCAAAAATGATAATTGAACCTCAATTTTTATCTAATGTCCATTCATAATTATTCTTGGTTTCTTCTGTTTTCTTCTCCTCGTGAGAGACATCGCTTTGGTCTTCATTGTATTAAATTGCAGTTTGTTAGTTTACCCCCGTTAAAACACTACACAAGGCAGAATTTGTTCGAACGGTGAGATCTCTAACATTTTCAGCTTCAATTAGAAGAAGAGCATCATCGGCGTATGCAATGACCCGACATCCCGTTGTTAGAATTAGCTGTACGAGGTCGTTATAAAGGATATTCCAGAAACCAGGGCTACCTGTTGATCCTTGAGGACAGCCTTTGGAAACATATTTTGTGGAGACTGCTGTTCCAATCTGAAGCTTCACTCTTCGTTTACAAAAGGAAGATTGAATTAGTTTATAGAGATTTTTTGGGCATCGTTCCTCCTTTAACTGCGACAAAATTTTGGGCCACCGAGCATTGTCAAAAGCACAACTTATGTCCAGAGAAATTAATACAGAAAATTTCTTCATTAAAAATATGCCTTGGATCCATTCTACGACGTCAGGAACAACACCTTCGGTTGATTTCTGAGGTGTAAAACCATACTGATTCCAACTAAGGAAACTATGGAAATACATGTGATATATAACTCGATCAATGTATAATTTCTCCAAGATCTTTCCAATCACAGGCAGAAGACAAATTGGTCTAAATGATTTGGGAGTAAAATTATCTAGAGAACTTCCATTTGGGATTATTTTAACAATTGCCATTTTCCAAGAAAATTGTTTAGAGACAGGCACTTATTGAACAGAATGACAAATAAGGAAGGAAAGTAGTAAGTAGTGAATATTTTTTATTATATTAGCAGACAATCCGTCCCAGCCGGGAGCTTTCTTGTCATTCTGCGAAAGGATAATACGTTGAACTTCCTTTGAGAAAATGGTGCATCATATTGAGTATCAGGAGGAATTTATGAAAACTTTTTATTTAGTGCTTGTTGTTCGGAGTCATATTTTTCGTATGAGAAGAATGTATTTATCAGAACGTTGGCGGTATCAGCGAAATTGTTTGTGTAGTTTCGACTGAGATGAGGTTGGTATTTAAATTTTCTGGTTTCCTAAATAATTTATAAATATACCCCCAAGGGTTGTTTTACGTTGGAGCAGAGCAAAATTCCTTCCAAGGTACTGATTTCCGTTTTAGTATTAATTTTATGTAGTCTTCCTTAGTTTTCAGGTGTACTTCTTTATACCTCTGACATAAAAGAGGGCAGCGACTTCTCTTATATCGTCTGTGACAAGCCAGTACTCGCTTTTGAAGTATAGAAAGTTCTTCATTCCACCAGAATTGTTTACATGGCTTTTGAGAGATCTTAGGTAAGTTAACCTCTGAAAGCTTTGTTGTGGTTTCATTTAAGCAGTTTACGATTTCATCCAACTCGTCGGCGGATTTGCAGGCCTCTATCTCAGTTGCCATTTTCCCAAGATTTATTCTGGCTACTAAATGAAAGTGGTCCCATTTCACATTTTTTGTTCTATATAATCTTCTCAGATAATTCGAAGCATTAGTAGTAGGCCTGCTTGGCGTAGATTGTATAGTCACAGTGATTAGAGCATGGTCTGAAAGTTTAGGAAGATCACTTACGTTCCAGTCTAAAATGAAACGAAAAAGTGAAGATTACTTCGGAAGTATGGTATAGTGCAGGTCTTAACGAGTTGACGCCTCACAAGCGACTTGCCCTTCTGTGAGGATGGGACGCTATATAGACTATTAGAAATCTAAGGGTGAAGACTGCTCACACCCAGCCCCCGTGCCGTCAGAATTAACCACTGAAGGTTAAAATCCCCGACTAGGCCGAGATTCGAATACGAGACCCCTTGGACCAAACTCTAGCACACAAGCCATTTAACCATGGAGCCTGATACCTAAACGGCTCAAGTAGGACTGCGCTAGGGACATTTAAGTAAAATACCATCAAGGAGCATACTGAAACGCTATATAGGGGATACGCCACGTGGAACAGGCGTAACAGAGCTGGTTAAAGCTAGGCTTGAATTATAACGGGAAAGACTGAATGAAGTCGAATTTTTTCTCTAATTACTAACGAGTTGTCTGTCAAACAGTAGGTACAGTACGATAAGAGGCTAGATACTTTTATTGTCCTCAGGACACATTAGCACATAAAAAGACTGTTAGATGAGGAAATAGATCCGATCACTTGCCTCTTCTTCAAGATACAAGAGAAGATAGGACAATACTTGTGAATAAATGTGGCGCCTAATAAATTACTTATCAAACAATTACCGAAGTTTTCCCGTTTGAAAGTTTTTGCTAGTTACTTTAGGTCGCACCGACACAGATAGGTCTTATGGCGACAACGGGACAGGAAATGGCTAGGAGTGGGAAGAAAGCGGCCGTGGCCTTAATTAAGGTACAGCCCCAGCATTTGCCTGGTGTGAAAATGGGAAACCACGTAAAACCATTTTCAGGGCTGCTTATAGTAGGGTTCGAACCTACTATCTCTCGAATACTGGATACTGGCCGCACTTAAGCAACTGCAGCTGTCGAGCTCGGTCCCGTTTGAAAGCACCAGATTTCCAGAATTAAGGTGCAACCATTGGTTCATTGAAATTCATGCGGAAATGGTTCGATATTCAGGACGTAAACAGCACTAATGCACGTCACCATAAAGAGAAAACGTATTTTTGTGACATAAGCGAGAACTGTCTTGGGTGGAAAATGAATTTCTGGGGCATCTGGTGGGAATTAAGAAGTACAGTGAACAAATTTTACTAGGTTTATGAGTAAAGAAATGTATTCTACTAACTACTCCCACAACCGTTAAATGTATGAAGTACCTCCCGTCTTCTAGATTTCATTTTGTAGTAACTTAGAACGTTTAAGAGCGACTGAATAGACAATTTTTTCAGTAAATTAAGACATATTTCAAGAATGGATATACTGGATTGTAGGGCGGTCATAGTCTACATGAACAGGAAACCAAAAGAGGCTTATTTTCGTTATCATCCCACTCACAGAAATAAAGGACTAATGGAAATAAAGATCACATCAGGTAAGAATGTGCATCGGAAAGTGGCTATACAGAGTTATATTCCAAGATCAGTGACGAATACATTAAACAGTTTTCCTGAACGTCACGTAAAGTTGAATTTTCTCACAGTCTTTATTCATATATTATTATGTTTATTACAATTTTCAGGAAAGCAATAGGAAACTACCTAACTCCTCTTTTCCCTAGTATGCTTCTTCAGTGACGCCTAGGTTATCTATGACAGCTGTTGGCAGAACTGTGGAGGATCAAACCAGCTTTCGGGCTGAATACCCAGCAAACATATTATCGGCACACTTTATCTTGGTGTATTTGTGTACGGAGGGTGAGGAGTAAGGATGAAGCTGTCCCGATTCAGGTAGTGCTGCCAACTGAATGAAAATGAAATCTGGGATTGAATCGAGAATATGATCCATCGATATGAAGTTTCTAAACCGTTATCATCTTAAGCCAACAACTGTGTCACATACACGTTATATAACATTATATAACTATTCTCGATGCGAATCTTGTTCCTAGCATGAATTCTATAGTTTGGCTTTGCTGTGTAAACAACAACAGTACTAGTACGTAAAGTGCACGCTAGATGTCGCACAACGATGCTTAAGCGATTCATAGTTTTTGTTTCAAATGTTGCCAGTACGAATCTCGAAGATTGCCGAGGTCGACCGATTCAGCACTAGGGTGTAAATGCACCAAGATAAAGTGTGCCGATAATACATTATAATTTTCATGCACACTCCGTGCACCTAATTTTCAGGTTTTAGTTTCTTTACTTTGGAGCAAGCGTCGATTGGGTACATTGAACGTTTTATAGTACACCAAGCGCGAAAGGAAGTCCGGTGTAAACTGAGTTATCGACTGACAGGCAAGAATGAAATTGGTTCCCCAATGACTGATATAATTTACACCAGAGACGCTTCAGATAAGCTGCACTATCTAGCTGAAGAATTAGTGTGGGTAATGACCACAATTTCCTGATTCAGGTGTGAAACTGCGACATTTGTGTCTACTAGAGTGTGTGAAAGAGTGACTACATGCTTTCTGTTTGTGCTGAACAAATCTCCTTTATTAATGGGCACCTTTCTTGACAAAATTGCTTGCGAAATAACGGAATTTTTTTAACGTGTTAGGTGCTTCATCGGAAAACGTTTAAGGCGGAAGATATTACGAGTCTAAGCATTTCGCAGCAAATGCGAAGACGGAGAAGAATATCCTTGCAGCGTTCCGAGCTGCCTAGCGGAAGATTGTAGCACTACTAAGTGTACGCGGTTCTGGCTGATGTCGCGAGGCGTTATAGCATTTTCATCATGTGTTCAAATCATTTTAGCTTTGCTATATCAATCTCTTCTTGAAGTTTACACACTCCCACGCTTCTCCTTATTTCCTCATTTCACATTCTATCTCGTCTTATCTTTCCCTGTATGTTCTTCAAGAACCTCATTTGAGCTGCTTGCATCTTAATTTGGTTCCGCTTAGTCAACGTCCAGGCTTCTGAAGCATAGGTCAGTATAAGTTTATAGTAGGACGAGTATAAAACCTACTTGCACTTCATTGGCACATCTTTGTTCCATACAATGTCAATTACACACTGGTAGGAACTTGCAGACTGCTATATTCTTAAATCCATTTCTCCATCCAAATTTACACCTTGTCACATCACGCTGCCCAAATATTAAAAAAATTTCACTACTTCAAGAGGTTCATTTCCTATTTTTATCACTCCCCTGGATTTTCTGTTACCTCTCGTCATGATCAACGTCTTGCTTATCGCAGTACTAATCTTCATTACAAAATTTCTTATCTCCTCATTCCATAAATCAACTTGTGTGTGTGTGCTTCCTCTTCATTATCTCCCCAAACTACAATGTCATCAGCAAAGAGAATAGACTTTACTTGCTTGCCCACCATCTCTCCTTTTCACAAGACACACACAACACAGGAGGGCAAGAGGCGAGGAGACACTCAACACAGCACGCATCGCTTCTTCGTCTCATCCTTTACTTTTGATCGGCCGAGGGGACGCCACATCTATACTTCGTCCTTCGCCGAGTCAATTAGCATATCGGCTGTCTCCAAGTTGGGTTGACGGCCATCCCCAGCCATGTATACTCTCCTAGTCAGTGATGTTGACCCAGCTCTATCGGTTGAAGACATTGCTAACGAACTTCGCTCGCTCGGTGTCTTCAGTGTCACTCGTCTTTATTACGGCTCTGTTCCCGCACCGGAGATACTTCTTCACTTCCACTCTGCCAGTACATGCAACTCTGTCCAAACTACCGGCGTGGTTATCCAGCGCAGACGTCATCGAGTATCACCTACCCCAGCAAACGTCAGCGCTCAAGCACCTGCTCCGCCCGCCGCTCGCCTGCCTCCTCCATATAATCCACCCCCACTTCCATCGCCTTCTTGTTGCCCCACTACCATCGCAACCACTACCATTTCTCCCAACATTTCGCCTACCGTACCCGTCCCTACCACGACAACTCCCACTATCACTATTACTTCTACGCAACTTTATCCCATCATTTCTATTACTACTACTACCTCGTCCCATCCATCTCCTCTCTTGACCTCTCTTCCTCTCCTTCCCAACTCTGAGCAGACAAGTCGCCAGGAAACGTCTCAACCACCATCTACCGAGGGAACTTCTACCGATCCTTCTGAAAATGCGGCACATCCATCTTCGCCACTACCGCAATCTGATCGTACCTCAACTTACAGCTGTGTTCTGCGCGCCTGCTGCCATCACACGTGACCTTCGCCAGGCAGGAGTACCTGTCAAGCAAGCATCCTGTATTTATAACTCCGACGGTCCCACATTTCTGGTGAGACTCCAGCTGCCGACGCACGCCGACGTTCAGCGCCTCATCGATCAAGGCATCCACATCTATGGCCGCTATCATAGGGTTGAACCCTCCCATTCTTCTCCACTCCCGTCGCACCGTATGCCCACACCACGCAGCCGTCCCTGGCCCGTTCCATCACCCCAATCTCCTCGTCCTCATCTCACTGCTCCACCACCTCCCAACTACTTTACGCCTCCCTTACCCAACCCGGACTTTTTCAACCTTATCCTCACTTCCCTTCTTAACTTCTCCTCATTTTACCATCTCCTAGCCGTCCATCTTTTCCGTTATACCGTCATGTAAAGCTCTGTATCTAATATATTGTATTGTATCTCAGCTCATTAAAAACTCATCTCTCTTTTCCCGAAAAAAAAAGAAGGCCCCTTTGCTCAACACTCCTTAATATTACACATCTCCTTTCCCATCTCCTTCTTCTCTCAAACCTCCTCAACCGCGCCCAAGTTCCCGGCCAGAGGGAGGGCGTTACCCTCCAGGTGGCCCGCCCCACCCCTTCAGGGTAGGGAATGAAAGCATTCTTAGTTAGTTTAGTCTCTCCTTCATATTATGTAGAATTCTATCCATGATGACAACGAAGAGTAAGGGAGACAATACACTTCCCCGTCTTAAGCCTGTCTCAACTCTGAACCATTTGGTTTGACCCACTTTGGTTCTAACACAGCATTCGCAATTTTGATACAATGCTATTACCATCTGCATTGTTTCATTCCCAATCTGTGCCTCTGTCAATGTTTTCCATTCCAAATTCCTTGGGAGACTGTCATATGCCTTTTCAATATCTAGAAATGTTACTAGCATGCCCTTTCCATATTACCAGTACCTTTCCACCATTTGACGCAATGTAAATATTGGGTCCAATGTGGACCTGCCTCTTCTGAATCCATACGAATTATTCGTTTAGCCAAGATTCCTTCAAGGATCTTAGCTGTATGAGGTATCAGTGTCACACCTCTGTAATTTTCACATTGCTTCCTGTCTCCTTTCTTGAAAATTGGTGTAATGATTCCTTTCGTCCACTCTTTTGGAACAGTCTTTTCTCTCCTTATATGTCTGAAGAGTCTATACAACCACTGTAGACCAACTGCTCCTGCTGCTATTATCATTTCTATGGTGATCTCGTCAATTCCAGGTGCCTTGCCTCGTTTCATTCTTTTAGTGGCCTACTCAATCTCTGCCATGGACATTTCGTTTTCCTTACCTTCCATCTGCACTAAGCCTGGTTCTTCGATTTCTCCTTATACCGGGGTATTTTGCACGTTGTAATGCTATTCAAAGTATTTTCCTAACCTCTGCAAAATATATTGCTTCTGTGTCATCACTTCCTCCTGTTCATTTTTAATGAAGTTAGCACCTTCACCAGGGTTTTTCTTCTTTTTAACCCACTGGAATAAGATATTTTTGCTTCCGGTTGGATCTTCTTGCAGAGATTCAGTGAATTTTTGCCAGCATTTCTCTTTCTCTTCTTGAACCACGTTGGAGCACTCCTTCTTGCAGTGCCTGTATTCTGTTTTGCATTCAGTTGTTCTGTTTCACATCCATCGTTTCTAAGCGTGTTTCTTCCTTTTAACCATATCTTTTACGCTGTCATTCCACCAGGGCTTTTCTTGATCTTTCTTCCTTCCTGATACTCTTCCACAGGTCTTTTCTGCAGACTCCACCATGACTGTTTTAAAGTATGCCCATTCTTCTTCGACCCTTCCGATATCTTCCTTAGGTATATTTGTTTTACTGTGAGTCTGGAACTCTTCATTTATTCCCTTCTCCTGCAATTTCCACACCCTTATATTTCTATGCCTAATCTCAGTCATCTTTGGATCTTTCCCATCTTTAACTTGGCTATCCCAACTCTGTGATCTCCTTCGAAAGCTTCACCTGGGAGGGCTGTTACATCTACCAACATTTTCCTGTTACATTTCTCGACCAAAATGTTGTCTATCAGAGTTTTGATTTTGTTATTCCAACTATATCTTGTTATCTTCTGACTGTTTTTCTTTCGAAACCATGTGTTACCAATGATCAGCTCATTTCTTCTACAAAAGTCTACCAAAATATCTCCAGCCTTGTTTCTCTTCCCATATCCAAGTGGACCTATAATCTCTTCATCTCCTTTTTATTCCTGACCTACTTGGACATTCATGTCTCCTATGATCACAACTTGTTTGTCCTGTATATGGCATTCCAGATATTCAAGACATTCCTCTAGATCCGTATCTGTATTTCCTGTTTGTGGAGCATACCCTTGAATTATATCTGTAACACCAGTTTCAAGTCTCAATCTGACCTTAATCAACCTGTCATTTATGTTTTCCACCAATTCTAGATATTCCTTTAGGTCTCTTCTAATTATGAGACCTACTCCATTTTTTTTGCTTCTCTCCCTCCGAGTGTTGGGCGCCGATAAAAAGCCTGACCCACTACAAGGACCAACGGCTAAGGGCGGAGGAGTCCTTATAGAAGGGAAATGGGCCCTCAGTGGAGGAGATGCCACTGAAACCCCATATCAAATATAGCGTCTGAACTCCAGAGGAGCGGCAACAAAAGGCGTCTGTTCTCCATGTTAGGGGCGGCCTACAAGTTTCGGCTGGCAGTAGTTCTAAAATGCCTTTGGGTGCTGGTAACCCATCGTAAAAAAAGCCTGTATGATGATAAGTGTACTGAAGCCTCGGAAAGAATGACACGATTTTGAGAGTAAGTATTTATTTTTGTTCTTTTTCATTTTATAGCATGCCATGTGTTATTTCCAAGTATTTTTACTTTATCAGTTAAGCTGGAAGTGAATTACAATTTCTAATAACCTTAATGAATAGTGAAATAGCTACGATATCTGAAGACTTATCTTTCTTCCGGAGCTATGTACCAAAATTTAATTTGTGGCATGTTGTTGTTGTTGTTTGTGTCATCATGTCATAGAATTGTTTGATGCAGCCCTCCGTGCCAGCTTATTCTGTGGTAACCTTTTCATTTCTATGTAATTACTGCATCCTGCATCTGCTCTAATCTGCTTGTTATATTCATACCTTGGTCTATCCCAAACGTTCTTACCGCCTACACTTTCTTCAAAAACCAACTAAACAAGTTCTGGGTGTCTTAAGGTGTTTCCTATCATTCTATCAGTTCTTCTCGCCAAAATTAGCCAATGTGATCTCCTCCCACCAATTCGATTCAGTATATCTTCATACTTGATTCGATCTATCCATCACACCTTAAGCGTTCTTCTGTAACACCACATTTCAGACGCTTCCATTCTCTTTCCTTCTGAGATAGTTATCGTCCATGCTTCACTTTCATAAGTAGTAGGGTTCGGCGGGTTCTAAGCCACCTCGTCAGCATTTTTTGTGCTGAATCTGCACCCGAAGTCATTGACCCCTAGTAGTGTACCTATGCGTGTTCATATCCGAGGTCATAGACCCCTAGAATAGTAGTAGTGCAATGCCGATTAGCAGCTTTTGCATAAGAGAGCGAGCATAACCTCAAAGTCGCTATCTTGGAGGGGCCTAACCTCACTTTTACGGGAAAATTCCCTTCCCGACGGCAACAGTCTCCATCTTGGAGGAGCCTAACCTCACTTTAACGGCTAGATGCCCTTCCCGACGCCATTTTGAGTAGTATGGCAAGGTGGCTTCTCGCGAAGCCATCTTGAGTAGTAGGGCAATGTGGATTCGCGTAAGAGAGCAAGCCTAACCTCATGGAGGGGCATGGACAGATGCCACTCCCGACGCCCTCTTGGAGGGGCCTAACTACACAGTCGCTTTCTTGGGTCCAGTTTTACGGACAGATGCCCCTCCCGTTGCTGATTTGGAGGGGTCTAACTACATAGTCGCTATCTGTGATTTTAAAAGAGGTCAGCTTAAGGCTTTATGTCTCCATCCGACAGATTACTTAGTTGTGCACCTGTGTTATCGAGTAGTCTGATTATGGCTTTGCTTCTCCATCCGACAGGCAAGTAACGTGAAGTCACAGTCATATCCTTGCGTACGAGAGCAAGCCTAACCATGCACACAAAAACGCCATTTTCGAAGGGGCCTATCCCCACGGACACTATTTTGGCTGGGTCTTGCCCAGTTTTACTCTGCTCATGGCTTTACGACTCCATCCAACCGAAAAATAACGTGACGTTACATACATACATACATTATCATTATAGACTGTTATGCCTTTCAGCGTTTAGCCTGCAAGCCTCTGTGAATTTACTAAACGTCGCCACAATCCTCGATTTGCAACTAGTGTTGTGACCTCATTTAGTTACGTGACGTTACAGCGTGAGTGATTTTAAAACAGGTTAGCTCATGGGATTATGTCTCCATCCGACAGTGACGAACAAGTCTAAACATGCATAACTATGACGACGTGATCTTATGCTTAAGGCTTGACGTCTCCATCCGACAGAACACGCAGCGATGACGTCGAACCTGGAGGAGCTTAAGGACCCTAGTTTTAAGGCTTGCTTCCCTTCTCGTCATACTCCTTCCCGACACCATCTTAGAGGGGGCCTAACCTCAGAGGATTATAGTTTTAAGGCTAGCTGCCCTTCTCGACATGCCACCATCTTAGAGGGGACTAAGTACTCTAGCTTTAAGGCTAGCTGCCGTTCTCGTCATAAACCTTCCCGACGCCGGGGTCTAACCTTATAGCGCATAGTTTTATAAAGAGATGCCCTTCCCGACGGCATCTTGCAAGGTGTCCTTTCCGAACGTCGTCTTATTTGACTGATATGAAAATGGAACGCTCTGTATCCGACAGCGTGACGTCACGGAAGTCAGCTCAACCCCTCCTCCTCACAGTTTTACGGACAGATGCCCTCCTGCGCTAGTTCCCCCTCCCTCTACTATTTGTGGAGGAAGCCTAACTACATTGACGCTAAGGCTTAACGTCTCTATCCGACGCGTGACCTCCCCCTCCTAAACAAGATCAAACATGTTGTTAATCAATATTGTCACAGAGGACCGGAAATGGTGTGCCCTCTACCAAGAGCACCAATTTTTTTGTGTGTATTTAGAACATATATAGTCTGTTGTTATCTTACAGTAAAGATTTGAATAGTCAGCATACATTCCCTCGTGTTCTGAACAGAAAAAGGACTTTCCTTGATTGTAAATATATGTTAGGAGGAGGGCGCGGTATCTTGTTTATAAAAAACAAGATAAATTAACACGTAGGCAGATGATGATGGCATGGAATAAAACTACCTCTCTCTCTTCTTATATAACGAATATAACATCAATTTTATGACGCAAACAGAATAAGAAATCATAGATTCGATATCTGATATCTCTGTTCAGTGCTAGAATAAAACATCTCTAATACACGCATCACATGGATTTTGAACCCTGATCTCTCTGATTAATGCAAGAATAAAGACTACCTCACTCCTTATTTCGTGTGCTGTCTACACCTAATTCAATATAACATTAACTTTATAACACAAACACATAACCACTGTAAACAATATCTCTCTATTACTGTGATGGATTCGATCACTGATCTCTCTGTTGAATGTCAGATTAAAAAAAGAAAATCTCTATCACATGCAACAGAAAAACCTGTATTACAGTCATAGATTCGAACTCTGATTTAGTCACCGTGACAGAATAAAAAAATCATGGATTCAAACCCTTTTCTCTTAGTTCATCGTCAGAATTTAAAAAATCTCAAATACATGCGACACATGAAATCGAACCCTGTTCTTACTGATTAATGCTAGAATAAAAATACCTTACTCCTTATTTCGTATGCTGTCTACACGTGATTCATAACACAGTTACCGTAAAAAATTACATGCATGGAGTCGAACACTGATACTACCTGATGTTTAAGATAAGAACAGACTAGACATGATAACAATCATACTACTTCTCATTTTCGTTTGTACACTTTTTTGATGCTATATGCACACAACACTCTCTATAGTAAAACCGAACACACGAAAAATACGGAATTGATTGTAGGACATGCAAATGCTGTAGGTAGCTCCTACACGCGTATATTTTATCACTACGCGTAACCACACATGAGTTTTAATTCACTGCATACTTCATTCACAGATAAGCAATTACGTTTTTTAGTATTTAATTTGGATTACCTGAGATACTTACATGTACAAAAGGGGGGAACGATTAAATCATATATTAAAATTTTGTATGTGGGTATGTGTGCTTTCTACATGAAGCCATAGAAAAATGAACGAAGCACACACTGCGAGATCCTGCTAGTACACCGCTCGCTGGCATGACTGGAAGAAACAGCTCACCATACACGGGTAGTATCTGACCTTCTCAGGACACTAGTAAGGCAGACCCTCTATTCCATTACTTTATTATTATTATTATTATTATTATTATTATTATTATTATTATTATTATTATTTAGAAATTGCTCTTATCGGTTGCGATATCTTCAGCGGCTCGCGACAGTGGGATTCGAACTAGGGTGGCCAGATTTCCGGATGGCAAATAAGGAACACTTCCATTTCCTTGCCATATAGCGCTAAATTAAGGTACCATAGCGATGATTAAGAGAAAATACCAGGATGATCGTCAGCATGAAATATGTAGGTACTTTATTACAAACTAATAATGCGTTAGTCTTTACATTGAAATGAATATTTTACAAGTACTTTTCATTTGAAGACGCAATTTGTAACAGTTTCTTATTCAACAAAACTTTCTTGAGAAATTCCTTACAATTCTCACCATAGTTGGAGTACACAAGAAGTTCATTTTTTATTAAATCTACTGAGCATCTGTTTCTGTCATCTCTCCATTTTATTGCCATTACTGAAAATGCTCTTTCAGTATATGCATTCGATGGAAATATACTTAAGACAAACTTAAGAACCATCAAAATGTCCATCAGTTTTTCTGGGCCAATTAAACCGCTGATATATAAAATGGAGGAGACTCATGCTCTACATGCCCGATAGCACCACTAGAAAACTGCCAGAGGCGCTGTTCTTAACTGTGATGGCTTATCATTGGTCAGGGCAGATTACAGAATATTTTGATCATAACCGTGCACTTTTTTGATACTATACTATTGTCTAAACCATGATATTTTAAAAACTGAACATTGGGCGTACGGTTTAAATGGTGCACCGTACGCGGAACAAAATGTGAAAAAACCGTATTGAACCGGGCAAAACCGTACATCTGGCAACCCTAATTTGAACCCACTATCTCGCGGATGTGCATAACTTTCTGCATACAAGTATTAGTGAGCAATTATCTCCGCTGTTCGTATTAATACAGTACAGTAAGAACATTAACAATTTAAAATATTAGACTGCGGTTTTTGAGGGTTGCGTTCCTATTACTTACTCGGGGGCCACGGATTCGATACCCTGACTAGATTACATGCGATTACAGGTTGATATCTACAGAGCACACTGCTAGATTCCTTGGTTCCAATCCCCCTCTAGTTACTTTTACGTGAGATTTGTGCGGAGGCGTAGACAGATCGAACACTGATCTATCTGTTGAATCATAGATTAAAGAAAAGAAAATCTCTATCACATGCAACAGAAAAAATATCTGTATTAAACACATAGATTCGAACTCTGATCTAGTCCCCGTAAGAGAATAAACAATCATGGCTTTAATCCCTGTTCTTTTAGTTTATCGCCAGAAAAAATCTCGAATACATCGAACGCTATCTATTCATAGTTGCGATATCTTCAGCGGCTGGTCTCTTATCCTGAGATCCCGGGTTCGATTCCCGGTGAGGTTAGGGATTTTTACCTAAGGGCTGGTTCGAGGTTTACTTAGTCTACGTGTTTACAACTGAGTAACTATCTGACTGTAAGATATCGACAGCGGTCTAGAAAAACTAAGAACATCACTATAAGACCTATCTGTGTCGGTGCGCACTACGGCCATGTCATTAATTAAGGTACAGCCCCTGGCATTTGCCTGGAGGGAACTACGGAAAACTATCTTTTTGCTCTGTTAACGGGAGGATTCAAACCTACTATCTTCCGAGTGCAAGCTTACAGCTTATTTACAATTACGTGAATCGGTGCCCTTGAAGGTTCCACTTCACCAGGAAATTGCTGAACAATACCCCGCGTACCCGTTGAGCCGACTTGTACTTAAAATAACTTTTACATACGAAAATACGGTGTTGCGCGTTTGTACTCACCTAGCGTAAGAAGGGACGTAACACCCAATGTCACTCGCGCAGGAATGGCTTCAGGTTTAATCCAAAAGGAAATCCAAGACATCACGACAATAAGTGCAGATGGGATGTACGTGTGGAACAAATGGTACCCAAGACGTCTTCGCAGGTTGAATACCACCACCAAACACGTGAAATTCCCTGCATCACAAGAACTTTAATGTAGTTTTTTTGGTGGGATGTTAGTAAGAAAGACACATACGTACATACAGTATATATACTGACATACACTATACAGAAGACATTTTATTAAATATTTGATCAAAACATTTCCGAAATGAAGACGATTTTTCTGACGTTCTGGAAGGAGAGTGTCAAGAAATAGTAGATCTTATAAGCTCTGTTCCTCACAGTGAAAGATGTCAGAGATATTTTTTTCACATTGTAGTACCAAACACAATTGTGACGTATTCAACTTGAAGTATCAAGCCCAAATAAATCAAGTAAAGATCTTTCATAATAATCACCTTAACCACAATATTATTAGTTTCTGTATTTATACTATCCTTGTGTCTCTAAAACTTTTGAGATAAATTTTCAGAACGATAAATTTCACTTGGAAATTGGGAAATGAAGTACACTGCCGGAAAAGAATTAGTACACCTGGAAAGACGACACCGATTTTGATCTGATGACGGCAGATGCCACCTGAGGGATAGTGAATGTACTGATAATGGTGTCAATGTCGTCCGCCAACAGATAGCGTAGTGACGTAGCTCCCAGAGCGCCAACTGCGTGTAACATTTAATAGGGAATGTTTACAGTCATAAGGATGAGTGTGATGTAAATGTGTGAAACAAACAGGTGCATGCTACGGAGACGCACTCATGCTTCCTACAGCCAACTGAGCGAGATTGACAGGGGTCAAATTGTGGTCTTCCGAGTGGCGGCATGGCTTTTTCGGGGAATTGCCACACAAGTCGGACTTATTGCGTCACTTGTACAACGATGCTGGTTGCAATGGCCACGAGAACATTCTCATACCCGTAGATGAGGTTCTGGACGTCCACGCAGCACAGACGTCCGCCAGGGTCGTCGTATTGTAAGGGCAGCAGTGGCAGATCGTATAGCTACCACAGCACAGATAAAAGGGTTTGTGGGCCCAGAAGTGTCAACACGAACTGTTGCCATCCGATTACTAGCAGTGGGACTACGGGCACGCACACCTCTAGCCCGTCTTCCACTCACGCCTCAGCATCGATATGCACGACTCGACTGGTGCCGTCAGAGGATCACTTGAAAGATGGAAGGGCGGGCCGTGGTCTTCAGCGATGAAAGTAGATTCTGCCTGCACGCAAGTAATGGTTGTTTGTGCGTACGACGTAGACCTGGCGAGTGCTGTCTCGTAGAGTGCATATCGTCTTAAGACACACTGGCCCCACCCCAGGCCTTATGGTCTGGGGTGCGATAAGCTACAACTCTCGTTCACCTCTGGTGGTTGTGGAGGGAATGCTGACCAGCGGTCGGTACGTGCAGAATGTTGTAAGGCCCGTTCCTTTGCCATTATTGTAACAGGAAGGTGATGGGTTGTTCCAACAGGATAATGCTCTCCCAAATACTGCGCGTGAAACTCAACGTACTCCGCAAGACGTGCAGCAACTTCCCTGGCCAGCATGACCTCCGGACTTGTCTCCCATCGAGCACGTGTGCGATATGATGGGACAACTGACACGTTCGACTCGTCAACACACATGTCTTACAGAACTACGTGAACAGGTCAAACAGACGTCGAATAATGTATCCCAAGACAGTATTCACCATCTATATGATCGAATGGATGCCAGAATCAGCACCTGCATTGCCGCCCATAGAGGATACACCACGTACTAATATGGGTGTTTCAGCATAGATCGACACCTGGTACTTCAGTACCGCTTGAGATATTGATCTGTAAATGTAATAATTTCATGTACTCCATATGCACTGTTTTAACAATACATCTTGAGTGAATTGGAAAACTCTATTTTTTTGCCGTCAGCGAAACGAAATAGATGGTACATAGAATTACTGGGTCTGTTTATAATAACAAGTACAGGGTCATGGTCGCGCCGTGGCTCATGCAAATACCTATGAGTCTGCAAAAATACGTAGTTCTAAAATGGGACACACACGTAGGAAATGTTTTACTAAAACGTACAAGTCTTTACATTTCATGATGGGGGTGCTAAGGGATAAACAGTTCTAAGGCAAAGGCGCTGCACTGGGCTGTTTGTCGCTCGTAAGGCCTATTCTGGAATATGGAGCACATGTGTGGGATCCGTACCAAATAGCATTGGTCAATAAACAAGAGATGGCACAGTGAAAAGCTTAAAGGTTCATAATTATTTTATTCCTAGAAGTACTGTAACGAGAATTGCTAGGAGACGCTGGAGGCTGGAAGGAGAAATACACAATTATGTGCCGTCTACAATGCCTATAGGAATAAGACAGTTAGGGGGAGAAATGAACAGTCGACTAGAAAAGCGCTCGTACACAGCCATGGCTGATAATCCACGTAATGTAAAAAAATTAAGACCACAGAAAACAAATTATGATAAATATTCGCTTGTAAATCGGGGAACTGATAATTGAAACACATTACCCGCAACAGTCTTTCCCAAAAACCTTTGATACTTCAAGGGAAGACTAATATTCTGATATTTTTATGAATTTCTATATGACTGTTGTAAATTAATACAGTGTTAAGTTATTAGGGAGTCAATGTACATCTCAATTTTCTTTTTACAATTGGCTTAACGTCGCACCGACACAGACAGGTCTTATGGCGACGATGGGACAGTAAAGGGCTAGGAGTGGGAAGGAAGCGGCCGTGGCCGGGTGCAAGCTCACAGCTGCACGCCCCTAACCGCACGGCCAACTGGCCCGCACCTCTCAATTTACACTAACACGTAGTGTTAGGTATTGGAATGATTTACGTACGAATTACTATGCGGAGTAATTATTATTATTTTCTAATGAAATACTCGTATTTTAATTATAATCTGTAAAGCTTGTGTGTATTACTGTAAGCACGTAGCAATTAATGTCACGCTACTCGTAATCGAGTTTTGTTTTGTAAATCTTGTGTGACTTCCTCTGCGATTCATAGTAATTATGTTACACTACTCGTAAGAAACATTTAATTGCCATTTTTGTATTCACGGTTTTTAGGCCTCTTCCAAAAAAACAGAAAACTACCCACGTGGTGGCTATGATCGTTAAGTCTCTCCGATGCAACACCATTGTTACCCGTGCGAGTCCCGTTGGGGGAAAAAATATTCGCCATCGGAATGTGAGGAGATGCGGTGGTGTACAATTTCTAATCATTAGAATGCGTGACAAAAACCTTGATTCAGATCCAAACTTCTCCGCATTGTTCGCTTGTTTCGTTGGCTGATTTTGATTCGTCTGTCGGATGGAGACATAAAGCCTTGAGCTGACCTCTTAATGTTATTCGACAGGAGTGGGCCGTGTGCCGACACCGGGTTTCCCCTCTTCCTACCTCCTTATCACCATCATCTCATGTCCTGGAGCGCAGGTCGCCCATGGGAACCGAATAGAAAGACCTGCACCAGGCGAACCGAACATGTCCTAACATGGCACTAAAAGCCATACGATAAATAAATAAATAAATAAATAAATAAATAAATAAATAAATAAATAAATAAATAAATAAATAAATAAATAAATAAATCTTCCTCTTTCATTATCACTTAACTTCTGGTTTTGGTGTAGTTCCTTGTCATATCTAAAGAGCTAACGTTAGAATTTTTGGGGTACAGGAAAGTGTAAGTGAAAATACGGACGAACTTGCGATAAATGTTTTTAGGGAGATGGTGTGAATGTGAATTTGCAAGACATTGATAGGAGTCACCGAGTCGGACCTAAATCTCCAGGGAAACCTCGGCCCATCATTGTTAAATTCACATCATATCGAACAAGGCAGGAAGTGTTTCGCAATAAGCAAAAATTGAAAGGTACCCCAGTAACTATTCGCGAGGATCTAACCTCCACCAGGTTGTCAATTCTTAAAGCAGCTATTCTCCGCTTTAATCAGAGCAATTGTTGTACCTTGAGTGGAGACATCATTATTAAGAAACCAGATGGCAGTAAAATTAGAATTAACCGGCTGAGTGTCATTCCTAAGGACAGTGACAGCAGTTAAATGTAACAATTCACTGAAGTGAGTGCACCGAACTGAGTGTTTATATTCCTAGATCAGTCCATATTTATGTTTCTCAAGATCGTTAAATTTTATCTTAGAATAGTTTAGTGAATTATCATTTATTTTCGTTTAGCTTAGTTAAAATTTCTTTTTTGCAACTATTTATCTACATATTTTACTAAATAATTGCATTTACTTTCTTATTTCCTTATGATTAATTTAATAACTTTCAATTTTAAATATTTTAAATTTTTATTTTACTAATTTAGACACAGCACCCTTAATTTAGTCGCGCTTTACAATAATAGGTAATTCTAGGCACAGTTGATTACATTCCTATGCCTCACTACTTCAATTAACGTTAAATTCCTCCTAGCCCTTTGTGTTTATCTGTACATTTTGTTAACTTTCATTGTTCCAAGTTGGCAAGAGTTACAAGTGACAAAACAAATTCCTCTGACGTTACTAGTCGATTTCAACAGCCACCGTTGGTGCCTCACACCAGCTACCCTCTCCCGTCCTTCCACCGTCCCCACTCCCCTCACCCTCTGGCGCAAACCTTGACCAAAGTACCACTAGTATCCTCGCAACATCCCAGAGCCCTACACGTCTGTCATATAAACGCGCAAAGTATATTAGCAGCCAACCGAATGGACGAGATTGTAGAAATATTCACTCCACCTGTTTTCCATGTCCTACTAGTATTAACAGATAATAGCCAGTCTTCTCTGCGTCATCTTGAAGGCTACTCGCTTCTGAGAAGTGACCGCACTCACAAACGGGGTGGAGGGGTATGTGGCTCTTTCCTAACCAGCCTCAAACCTAAGCTGGTCAGTCATTCACCAGGCAGGTATGAGAGAAAACCAGAATACATGCTCGTAGAAATAACAACGAACGGGATTAAAGCGCTTGTAGGAGTAGTTTACAAACCTCCTAATACAGGTCACTTAGAGGATTTTGAAGCTGACTTACCTATGGGAAATTTCAATACGGACTTAACTGATGCAACTTCTTCCGAATCCACACGACTCAAAACATTGTTTCAAGCCTATAATATGGAAAACTTACCTCTCTCTCCGACTCACCATACATCTCATTCGTACACACTATTAGATTTTATAGTTACCAGCAACTCAGACAGAGTTCTCAATGTTGGTCGAACCCCCGTACCTGGTATACAGTATCTGTACATGACGCAATATACATCTCGTATAACCTCCGGCCACCTAAACCCTCCCAGAAAATTATCACCTATCGACCATTGAAAAATATAAATAAAGATAGACTCTTAGAGAACGTAGGCAAAATACCCTGGCATGACATAACGAACTGTAACAACCTAGATGACGAAGTTGACTTCTTTAATAGCAAACGGAACTATTTGACAAGCATGCCCCAAAGCGGCGAGTGAGAATATCGAAAGAACCCTCCCCGTGGTTAAATGACGAAATTAGGCAACTTATGAAACAAAGAGACTGCGCTCACAGGCAGTACAAAAATGACCCTACCGTACAAAACTTTGACGAATATAGGAAGTTACGAAATAAGACAACACAACAAATACGAAATGCTAAACTGCGACACGCTTACAGTTTAATTGCGCCTGACGGTAGAACAGCGACGACATTTTGAAAATCTATTAACAAACTTGGACTTACGAAGAACAAGACCAGAGAAGAAATTACAGTACCTCTCGAGACTCTTAACGAGTACTTTACTGCTAACTGCTCCGCAGTACGACATGACGACAAATAGAAACTTATGAATTATTATGGTACACACCCTACTCCTGACAGAGAGAAATTCTATTTCAGTCACGTGACGCCCCTCCAAGTTAGAAAAGCAGTCCTCAGAATAAGTACGAAAGCAAAAGGAATTGATGACATTGGGACTGACATGGTCAAACAAATTCTTGATTGTATATTACCAACCTTAACTCATATAATCAATTTCTCTCTTCTATACTCCACATATCCAACTCCCTCGAAGAAGGGTATTGTGCTACCTCTTCCGAAAAGTCAAACGCCTTCGAACGAGGGAGACTATCGTCCAATCTATATTTTATCAGCTTTATCAAAAATCTTAGAATATGTAGTCCATACACAAATGTTTGAGTACCTTCGAACGCACAATCTCCTTAATCCTCTCCAGTCCGGTTTCCGACAAGGACATAGTACAACTACAGCCTTACTTAAAGTGACTGAGGATGTTAGACAAGCAATAGACAGAGGACGATTCACAGTTCTGGTACTACTAGATTACAGTAGAGCTTTCGATAGCGTAGACATTGACATTTTACTTGTAAAACTGAGTCTCTACATTTTTCTCAGAGTACGATTGCTTGGATGCATTCTTATCTTGACGGACGTCAACAATGTGTGAAAGGTAATAATGGAATCGTTTCCTCATGGTGCCACGTGAACAGAGGAGTCCCTCAAGGCTCTGTACTTGGTCCTCTTCTTTTCGCACTCTTTGTGAATGACATATCATCCAATTTAAGACACTGCAAATACCATATGTACGCTGACGATCTTCAAATCTACACGACTCTACAGCACGAGACCTCCAGGAAAATATCGAATTACTAAATATGGACTTACAGTCTGTTAGTGATTGGTCTGCTGCGCACGGCCTGAAATTGAACCCTACAAAGTCGCAAGTAATCCTTCTTGGCCATCAAAGTCAAATAACGAGTATAACTAAACGTCCGTTGCCAAGAGTAATCCTGCAGGATGTTCCAATTCCTTTTGTATCACAAGTGAAGAATCTCGGTGTTATCATGGACGAACGCATGACTTAGTGTGCACATGTCTTACATATCTGTCAAAAAGTTTACTCAGTTCTACATTCTTTAATTAAGGCAAGGCCGCTTCCTTCCCACTCCTAGCCCTTTCCTGTCCCATCGTCGCCGTAAGATCTATCTGTGTCGGTGCGACGTAGAACAACTAGCAAAAAAAAATTACATTCTTTATTTAAATATAAACATATATTTCCAATAAAGCTTAAAAATAAATTAATTGAAGCCCTTGTAATGCCACATTTTGACTACTGTAAAGTTGTTTTCAATGACGTGAGGCCGCAATTTTACCTAAGGATACAGCGCGTTCAAAATGCATGTGTGAGATATATATGCAATTTAAGAAAATATGACCACGTGTCACCATCTTTCCTAAAATTAGAGTGGTCGCGACTCCATGTTCGTCGTAACCATCATACTTTGTCTCTCCTCCATCGAGTTCTTACTACATCTTCCCCATCTTACCTTTCTTCTCGTTTCCATTACTTCTCAAATGTCCATGACAGACATTCAAGGGCTCAAACATCCAACCTGCTCATCAGCCCTCACCGTCGAACTGCCGCATATAACAGCTCATTCTCGGTGTCTGCCGCACGAGAATGGAATCGTTTACCGGACGACGTCAGAGGAATACCAACTACAGTGTCATTTAAAAGAGCGTTAAGAGGTATAACAGGATGCGAGTGATCTGTGAATTTCTGGCCTTTCAGTGATCGTGCTACTACAATATCATTACTAGCTATTATTATTATTATTATTATTATTATTATTATTATTATTATTATTATTATTATTATTATTATTATTATTATTATTATTATTATTATTATTATCATTATTGCTGTTGTATGTATGTCCTACTGTGGTGGAATTTTATTTCAGTTGTATTTTGATTGTGTTTTCTAGGATTAATTACGGTAGTATTACTTATGACTTTAATGTATACTAATTGGTTTAGTGTAAGAGAAGGCCCAATGGCCTTAACTACGCCAATAAAGACATTTATCTATCTATCTATCTATCTATCTATCTATCTATCTATCTATCTATCTATCTATCTATCTATCTATCTATCTATCTATCTATCTATCTATCTATCTATCTATCTATCTATCTATCTATAACTTGTTTGCATAGAACCCCTTTGTTATATTTTGTTGTGGTTATGCAATATATGCTTTAGAGTAATTTTATTTTGTTTCTGTGCTATTGTATGTAAGCATTACCACCGGGATAATTCCCAAGTGCAATGTATTTGTTATTGATGAGAACATTGTACGAACCGAGCACGTGACCGCGCGATTTGGGACAACTAGCTCTCAGCTTGCCTTCGGGGGTTAGTAGGTTCGCATCCCACTGTCGGAAGCCCTGAAGATAGTTTCCGTGGTTTTCCATTTTCACGCCATTGAAATGATGGGGGCTGTACCATAATTAAGGCCACGGTTGCTTCCTCCCCACTCCTTGCCCTTTCCTATCCCATCGTCGCCATAAAGCCTATTCATGTCGGTGTAACGTAAAGCAAAATTCTGAAGAAAAGAAAGGAAAAACAAAGCATGACTTCAACAAGTACCAGATCGGGAGTACGAAGTTCTGAATGACTGATTATGACATTACATTTATGTTCGAGTTGCTGCAGATGATTACAAGTAGCAGACAGAAAGAAAACGAAGGTATACTCGATAATTTGGGTAAACGTAACATTTAGGTATTTACAATAGAATCAGGCTCTTAAAACTAAAGTATAATATTACAGGCAAATAAATTATATTGTTCTAGAGCAGCACAAATGGATGAAATGGGAAAATATTCTGGGAAGGCAGGAATGATATGGCTTCATAAAAAAAAAGAAAAAAGGATTAGGGAGCAGTATATCTTGTGATTAGACGAAATAAGTATTTGCTTATTATTCCTAGTGGTTGAATTTTGCGCTTATACATAGAAAGTTCTCGACGAAGCAAGGATGGGAAAGGGCTACGATTGGGGAAGGTAACGGACGTTATCTTATTTCAGGTACAGCCCCAGCATTTTCCTGGTGTGAAAGTGGGAAACCACGGAAAACCATCTTCAAGGATGCCGGCGGTTGGTTCGAACTTCGAATCCAACATCTCCCGAACCCAAGGTCACAGTTACTTGATCAACCGCGTAGCCAATTCGCTCTTAAAAGCAGTAATTGCACCCATCTATAAGCAAGGGAACAAGAAAAATGGAAATAACTACCGAGATACTTCGTTGATCAGTAAAGCGGACAAAGTGTTTACAGAATTCTTGTAAAGGAGGGTGAGGTCAATGCTCAGAGTAAACTGGACTAAATCTAGTGCGATTTCAGACTACGGGGGGATCTTTGAGGGCCAGATTTTCAGTAAGCGTTAAGGATTTGAAAAATGCCAAATAAGGAACAGGCAGTTACATTCATATTTCGTAAATCTAGTGAAGGCATATCTCAGAGTACCAAGAGATAAGATGTTAGCCGTACCGTACTGAGCGTTTATGGTATTAGGGATAAGTGATTACAGATAATCAAAAGTATTTATTTTCACAATCGGAACACAGCGAGAACTGATGGACGAAAGAGTTTTGGGTTCAAAGTATGGAATTTGTACAATACTTCACCATTGTTGTTCATGGTATACTTTCATCATAATATCTAAAGGCAATGCCAGAGAGCGATTCAGTTGGTTTGAAATGTGGCAAGCAATTTATCCTAAGCCAACGATTTTGTCTTAATGGCAGAATGCGCTGAAATCCTGCAATATATTATCTTGAAACATGAAAAGTGGAGCTCTGAGCATCCGTCTATTTACAGACCTACTTCGCTATACGAAAGTGAAAGCTGGGTAAACTCAGATTACCTAATTCGTAAGTTTGAGGCAACAGACGTCAAATTGGCGAGAATAACTGTTGGTTAAAAAAAGGTGGGGAAAAGGGCAGGAACATATATACTTGGAATGAGGAGATACAGGCTAAGTAAGGAATAAACTTGATGGATGAAGTTATACGCGGAAACCAGCTTCGGTGGTGAGGTCATGTAAGTCCAATGGAGGAGGATAGGTTGCCTTGGAGAATAATAGGCTCGGCCAAGGAGAGTAAGGAAAGCAGAGGGAGATTAAAGCGTCGGCTAGACTCGGTTTTTAATTATTTACGGGTATGAGGGGTGTAACTAAATAAAGCTACGGAGCTAGTTAAACACAGAGGATTTTTAATTAATTCACAGAGACATGCATCCTGAATGTTGAAAGGCTTAACAGTCCATTATGCAGATGTATGTATTTTTCACAATCTGCTTTTACGACGCACCGACACAGATAGGTCTTATGGAGAAGATGAGATAGGAATGGACTAGGAGTGGGAAGGAAGCAACCGCAGACTTTAATAAAGAACATCTCCAGCATTTTCTAGGAGTGAAAATGGGAAACCACGGAACACCATCTTAAGGGCCACCGACAGTGTTGTGTTTCTTTTCCTTCCTTACAGAAAGTTAAGGCGATAAGCGCATGCTCGTCGCTTTATTGTTAACTTTTCTCGAATAAAACCACGTGCCTATTTAAACATTTTCACTTAATTATTCAAAGTTAACCTGGAAGTGAATTATTAAATGTATTTAATTAAAGTTTATTTGAGATAACCCACTATCTCCCGAATGGAAACTGATAGCTACGTGACCCAAACCGCACAGCATCTTGCTCGGTAAGATATATGTATGTTTGTATTTATATATGTATGTATTGCACCGCTCAATTGAAGGTTTTCACTTGGCACTGCTGCAGCGGATGCAAATTTAGTACTTTCAGACCCTATGTTCCTCAGGGCGTTTCTTCTGTTCTTCTAGGTACTTCATCGAATGATCGACGGGGTCCGAAGGAAGATATATTTGAAATAAAATATTAGAATTAAATAAAATACGGAAAGAAAATAAATTAATGGAGTTTATGAAATGTAAAAACAAAAAGAGAAATTTATTTTATGTCTGGAAATGAATAAGTAAATACATTTGATTCCTTATAAATTGCTCCCATTGCCTTCTAAGGTTATCATTCCTTAAAACCACTGTTGCAGAAACCCGGGAAACTAAAATATGGTTTCAAGTGAAATTGTAGCTTCATTTGTTTTACACATGAAAATTTAGTTTCTCGTAACAGAGCTCCGAACTTTCTTTTAATATTAAGTTGTTCACCATTTGAATACCAACGCAAGGTACCATACAAGCACCGAAAGGACCCGTAATTTGAACCAAATAACCTCCAGTGGACCAGTCGTAGGCTATCAGCCAACATTTGATGAAGTCAAATATGCTCATTGACAAAGCATGGAGTTCAAAATTCAGTTTAAATAACTGAGCAAAATAAAAGAGTGATTTAAACACTCAAATAAAAATGACATACCGGTAGTCAATAAGTTAAAATGATAATGCTCAAATAAGCACAAAATTATGTTCAAGTGAACAAGTACACGATTAAGAAAAAAATTATCTAAAATAAAGTTTAATTAAATACATTTAATAATTAACTTCCAGGTTAACTTTGAATAATTAAGTGAAAATGATTAAATAGGCACGTGGTTTTATTCGAGAAAAGTTAACAATGAAGCGACAAGCATGTGCTTATCGCCTTAACTTTCTGTAAGGGAGGAAAAGAAACACAACTCAAAATAAATTATATCACACATAGACTCCTATTAAATACATCAACTTCACTGTCAGTGAGATCAACCGGCACTCAAGGACTTACGGAATTCGAAACAATAGAAATTTACACGACACTATCCGACAATAAATATGAAATACACGACAGTGAAATCCTTCTATGACCTGCGAATACAAGGAAAAATGAAATACAATGACCAACTATATGAACGTAGATGAGTGGTTAGAGTCACTGAATGTTAAATGGAGTTTCATGTGGTGAAGCTATTTACTTATAGCTTGTTTACGCAACTCTAATCGGAATGAGTATTACAGCTAGATCTGCTAACACACTTACAATGACCCATGACTGACTCCACTAAGGTCCTACCTCGAAATAAACCAAACTATTAAAATGTAAAACACACTCACTATAAGAATATCTAATTTCCGTCAGTGAAACTTCAATAACGAAACCCATATGACCTATCTGTGTTAGTGGGACGTAAAGCCACTAGCAAAAAAAAAAAAAAATTAAAAAAACACTATATTTACAGCACTTGAATAATCACGAAGTCATCCTATGTCCAAATAATTTAGTAAAATCTAATTGGCTTTACGTAAATTATCCAATTGCGGTGGGTTTTTATTCTGGGATAGTCGTTTCGAACCCCTGCCTGCCCTGGAGATGTTTTTCCGCTGTTTCCCATTTTCACACGAGGAAAATGCTGGGGCTGTACCTTAAATAAGGCCACGGCCGCTTCCTTCCCACTCCTAGCACTTTTCTATCCCATCGTCGCCGTAAGACCTATCTGTGTCGGTGCGAAGTAAAGCAGGTTGCATAAAAAATCTAATAATGATTGGTTTCAACACTTTCACTGCAGATTTTCATTAATGAAGATTTACAGAACCTGCACTACGGATGTCCACTGTTGAGGATTCATACAACCTGCACTATGGATGGTCACTGGTGAAAATTGAAACAGTCTGCACAATGGATGATCAATGGTGAAAATTCGAACAATCTGTACTGCGTCGAAAACATTCTAATAAATCTATCATAAAAGGAAACTCTACTGGATGCAGTATAAAAATGTCTCTACTTTTATGAAATTTATCTTTCCATCTCACACAGACACAATGTTCTTAAAAGCAAACGGTAAATCGACATGATGTTATTAACAAGAAACTATCTTGACATGATGTTCTAGAGACAATCTTTCCCATCTCATCTCTTAAATTTAAACCTTCGGTGCCTAAAGAATTCCTGACATTCAGCAAGCTTCATTTGGACACTGTGGGAACTTAACCACAAAACCTCTGGGCTATACAGTATCATCATAAATACGAAATGTGGGATCACAAAAACATCACATCAGTTTATAATAATTTCCTCAGGGGCACTCAGGCTTCTCCTTGGACACAACAGTGTCTCAGGGGCTCACAGACTACACCCTAACCTTATGCACAAACATAATAGTATTACATAGGTTCATGGGCTAAACCATGGAAAAAATATCCACTCAAATGGAACAATGCAAATCGCCCGAAAAATCTCCCATAATCATAAAGAGTACTTCTCAAAATTGATTACTGTAACTGCAATATTTACGTCGGACCTCAAATTTATCCTGAATTATGTCAAATCCAACCCGTTACTATGCTACTTTCTCCAGAATTATTCATTCTTTTCGGGAAAAAAACGCGGTTGAATTATTACTGTAGTTATTCATTTCGAATTAACACTGGACATAGCTGAGTTCAATTGCCAACCGCACTACAAATACATATTATTGCTAACTGTCAACATGCAATATTCTTATCTCACAAAAGAGGTCTTACATAATAACCTTCAACGTGGGATATCTTCACGTCATCTAGACAGCTCACTGGCTACCTCAGACGTATACTCAGCCACCACCACAATCATGACAACAATCATGATAACCATTCTTGCCGAACACGTCATACAACTATTGGTTACATTAATTACACAACTTACATTTTAAACACGAAAACAGCACTAAACATGTGTTTCGTACACTTCTTACAAACCCCAAATCTTGCTTTTTACAACACGCACACCTCACCGTTATTGATAGATAGATAGATAGATAGATATTTATTGAACATAACAGGCGAATTTGCCGCGATACATATTCACATGGACAACTCACATCAAAAGAAAAGAAAAGAAATACCGGATTCCCTGGGCATGCCATGAGGTTCATTGGATACTCCGGTAACGTGACACTCCCAAGGTAGAATCACCACGGCAGTCATCCTCAGTCCTCATGCCACGCCCTTCATCTCCACATAATATTAAGACACAAAATAAAATGAACAATAAAGAATAATAAAATAAAGCAAGAAATAATATTGGTGACTACATCCGGCCGTGTCATCACCTCCGGTGAGAAGAAGGCCGCCCTCCCGATGATGACACGACCGGCCCTATCCGTGGGGTCCTAAGGAAAACCCCAACAATCCTACCAGATGACAATGCGTTTTTCTCACCATTCCATTGCGGCCGACCACATGGAACTGGAGCCGCTCTCCTCCATATGACGCCTCTCAAATTTCTCTCTTCTTTTACTTATTTGGAGTGGGCCCGTCCCACCCCGTCTTCTTACGGGTATATCCTGCTCTCCTTTGCCCATCATTCCTTACCAGCTCCTACTATGCTTAAATAGTGATAAAAAAGCTCATGCCCTAATGTATACAACCAAGTACCCATAATAATAATAATATTAATAATAATAATAATAATGATAATAATAATAATAATAATAATAATAATAATAAACAAAAATCTACCTACAAAACAACTAATCTGGCCCTACCCTGTCCTTGCAATCGCCACATGACTGTCACAACATATAGTTCTGCAAAAGAAGAAAACCGCTGACATTACATTACCACAGATTCAGCTCAAGCCCTTGTATACACAGTTGCTGACTTCTTAATCCTTGTTACTTAACTGGCTTACCCTGGATTAAAAGTATACCAAATGACAACAATCGCATACTTTCATGCAATCTCGCAAACGGTACTTCGCAATCTGAATGCACATCGCTGTCACTCGGTCTTACTTCACCTCCAGGCACGAATTCTACATGCTTCACTATGTCACTATGTCACTGCTGAACTCGCCTAACAAACTCAACCACTGAATACTGTTAAACAAGACCCACATAAACATTGTAAACACCCGTCCCCATTCCGAAACACATACCTCCTTATTTCCTCCAAGCTATACTCACCACCATTGCCCTATGAATCTCTTTCTTCCATTTTTCTTATACATGCCTTTTTAACCGCACATAAATACCTGTTCAATTCTCCTCCGTCTTCTCATTCCTTAATAATCCACCTTATAATACTCCGCTCGTCCCCTATTCCTAACATTTCCCGACGTTTGGCACTCAATAGACTATTTCTTATCTTACTTATTTCTTCACAATTACCTAATAAGTGAAAATCGCTGTTCTCTGTCCCACAAAGTATACATACTGAATTCTCTCCACCTTTTAACCATCCCTTATTTTTATGAAGTCCCAACAGCCACCAAACCAACCCTCTCCTGTTTAACCGCTCAACGTTTCTAATATTTATCCCCGTTACTTCTACTTTATTAAAAACACTAAGAGAACTTCTTACTCTACTTTCAGACAATAATTTATGCCTATACAAATCTTTAATCGTCATTGTCAGTACCTTAATCCCTCTAACTTCTGTCTACGTCCACACCTTTTTCCACATGTACCTCAAACCTATCATCTCCAAATATCCCTTAATTTTTTCTAGCCAGCCGCCCTTATGCATGCTCTTTCGTTGTTGTTCATACGCGGCCTGTAATACCCTCCCCCTTCCTGTATTTTTAAGTTCATCCAATATTTAACTATTCTTTTCACACAGTCAGATTCCAAATCCTCCCCACACATTAGTTCTGCCCCTGCATTAGCTGTGCACAGCGGCAGCCCCATCACCATCTTACCGAAGTTACTTATAATTCTTCTTAACTCATCTCTTTTCTCCTCCAACCCCCATAATTCCGCGCCATACAATACCCTACCGAAAATCACCGATCTTTACACTAACCTCAATGTTTTATAACTGATACCCGGATATTTAACTAAGAAGTTTTTGACTGAGGCTAGGGCTGCCAAACCTCTGCTTTTTGCCCTACTAATCTGATCATTCCAAGTTCCTTTACTGTTAATAATGACTCCTGAATATTCCAACTTACTTACTTGTTCCAACCTTTCTCCTTGCAGAACTCATTTCCCGTCCTCCCCTCTTCCATTGTTTACCTGGGCTACTAGCATTTTAGATTTATTCCCATAAATTCTCAGGTCCCATTTCTTCGCGAAAACCGACACTGAATTTAAAGCTTTCTGCATCCCTCCTGCAGTTAGGGTCATTAATATTACATCGTCCGCAAAAATCAATCCCGGAATCTCCACCCCATTAATTACCGGCACGGCCCAATTTCTATCCCCATGCCCATCCAAGATATCGTTTATAAATAAAATAAAAAATATTGGCGAAAATGTGCATCCTTGCTTGAAACCCACCTTGGACTCTAAGGGCCTGCTCAATCTATCGTCTCCCAATTTTACACAAAACCTGACCACCCTATATATTCCCTCCACTGCCCTACTCATCTTTTCCGAAACTCCCAACCTACCCAATTTCTCCAATAGAGCCTCTCTATTCACCTTATAAAAGGCTTTTTCAAAATCAATTGCTGCCGCATACACCTTACTTCTATACAGGCTCTTATACTTCCCTAAGACTGTTCTTACTATCATTATATTATCCACTGTTCTTTTATTTTTTCTAAATCCTCCTTGGTAATCTGTCAATATTTCATTTCTTTCAGCCCATTCACTTAACCTGTTCGCCAACAATCCCGTGTAAATTTTACTTAAGGAGTCTAACAGAGATATTCCTCTATAATTGTTCAAACTATTCTTACTACCCTTTCCCTTATATATTGGACATGCAATTCCTATTTCCATTCCTTAGGGTACTTCCCCATCACAGATCTTATTGAATGGTTTAACTATGCCCTCCATCATTATCATATTTTTGCTAATTTCCTTCCAATACTTGTTATTGATCCCATAACATCCCCTGGCCGATTTGCTACTGATCCTTCTTACCACTCTCAAGATTTCTTCCCTTGTAATTTCCTTGTCCAATTCATAATTTGCCACTCTTCTATTCCTCCAAATTACTTCTTCCCCGTCTCCCTCCACCATTCTTCCCCCTTACCCCCAAGTACGTATAATTCGCCAAAATACCTCACCCACTGAACTTCCTCAATGCTCGTTCTCCCTATACTCCTTCCACCCTTAATTATTCTATTAATCCTTTCCCAAACTTTTTCAATGCTGTTAGTCTTACAATCTTTATTTATGGCTTCAGTTTGTTCCTCTAACCATGCCTTTTTTACCTCACAAATTTTCTTTTTACACTCCTTCCTCAACCTACAGAAAACCTCCCTTTCTGCACTCCCACCTTTCTATATTCTAAAGCACCCAGCACCCTGTTCCGCATTACTTCACACTCTCTATTAAACCATTCTTCACCCTCTTTCTTTTTCTTCCTTCTACATTCTACCTTCTGTGCTATCATCTTTATTGGATGTAGCATCAATTCCAAGGCTTTATCAATATTATTCTTCTCTAACGCACCTTCCCAACCATATATCAGAAATTGTAATTCCTCTTTTGCTACCCTATTTCAATTCCGTCCCACTTTCTCTGACCATTTATACTTGTTATATCCACTCCCTAATTTATCCTTCATCTCAACTTCCTTCCTTACATTCGTCTCTTCCCCCCTTTTCAACATAACCCACACTGGGAAATGGCGTGCTTCAATCCAGTCGCCTACTTCCATCCTTACAATATCCTCCAACACTCCTTCCGAGCTTAAAACAATATCTATCACACTACCTCACTTCCCGGTAACATAGGTCAATTTCCCCGTACTGTCACCCTCCATCCATCCATTCAGAATATACAAATTTCCCGCAGCGAACATCTCTAGGAGTTTCTCCCCATAGCTGTTGATAATTTTATCCTCACTACTTCCACTTTTCAACATACACCTTCCATCCTCCCTACTATATATTGGGCTCTGTTCCCCTATTCTAGCGTTCCAGTCTCCGAATAGCAGCATGTCCTCTTCTCCTGCAAACTTCTCTCTTATCATACTAACATCCATAAATAAATCTTCAAAAAGATACTTATTTTCATATGGTGAACTACTAGGATGGCAATATACGAACGCTAGATTTATTTTCTTCCCCCTTCCCTCTACCCCTTCCATATTCAATCTCAACCATATGGTTTCTTTCATATCTGTCTCTATATCCTCCACCAGTTCACTGATTTCTTCCCTAATTAGTACTATCATCCCTCCTGGTTCGTGTCCCTTAGTCCTCTCCTTTCTTCTATATTTATATTTAATCACAAACCCCTTCCATGAGATCTCCCTCCCTGTTTCTAGCCAGGTCTCCAAGAGTGCCACAACATCGAAACTTTCTATTACTTCCCGAACTTTCTTATTTCCTAATTTGTTCATTAGTGCCTCAATATTCACACATCCTATTTTCCAATATAGTTATAACTTTCCCTTCCTGTCTTCTAAGTTTCCTCCTCTAATCTGACTCCTTGTAGTTCTCGCCCCCTCATCCCCTGTCTCCATTCCTCCTTTTTTACCAACCTATTCCGTTCCATGCCCTCCGTATCCTCCATCTATTTTACATACTTTACCCCAGAGGTCTTTTAAACTTCTACTTCTTCCTTTACTCATAAGTGCTTTACCTTCCTGTCGATCAGTCTTCTCATGTCCTTTCTTGCTCACTAAACCACTGCACTCTGCTCTCACCATTTCTTGCTGCTCACCCTCACTCACCCCTTCACTGATCTGATCTTCTGTATCCACACTGCACTGTCCGTTCTCACGTGGGTTGATCTCCTCTCCTTCCACGTCTCCACTCCTCGTTGTTACTTCTTCCTTCTTTCCATCTTGCCTTGTCATCTCTCCTACCTCGTAACTAACGCATTCGACCATCTCCTTTAGCTTCGCCAGTGAGTGCTCCCTAACCCATCTTCCGTTTGTCACCACCAACCACTGACCCTTTATTCGGGCCTTAAGCCCCTGATTTCTCGCTCTCCATAGGTGTCTGTTCAAAATCTTCATATTTTCACTTCCTTCCTTTCCCATGTCTCTTTTCACCCCTACTTTATGGCCCTGTACATTATTACTGTTTCTTATCATAATTTCTGCCATTAGGGTTGAGAAACATTTTACCCTAATTGGCCTCCGTCCTTTAGTTTTTCCCACTCTCTCCAAAGATGGCAAGTGCAAATACTTAGGTGTGAGATTTGAAAGTAATTTGCACTGGAAGGGTCATGTTGATGACGTTGTTGGGAAAGCATACAGATCGTTACATGTCATAATGAGGCTACTTAAAGGATGCAACAAAGAATTAAAAGAAAAATGTTACTTAAGTATGGTTCGTCCATTATTGGAATATGCAAACAGTGTTTGGGATCCTCACCAAGAATACCTAATAAAAGAACTAGATGGTGTGCAGAGGAAAGCAGCAAGGTTTGTAACAGGGGATTTCAGGAGAAAGAGTAGTGTATCAGAACAGTTAAAGGAACTTGGGTGGGAAACTTTAAGTAAGAGAAGGGAGAAAAGTAGACTTATAGGATTATATAGAGCCTATACAGGAGAAGAAGCATGGGGAGATATCCGTGAGAGGCTTCGGTTGGAAAATAATTATATTGGTAGAACTGACCACAAGTACAAAATTAGAAGGAATTTTAGCAGAAGCGATTGGGGTAAATTTTCTTTCATTGGGAAGGGCGTGAAGGAGTGGAACAGTTTACCAGGGGTAGTGTTACATGTCATAATGAGGCTACTTAAAGGATGCAACAAAGAATTAGAAGAAAAATGTTACTTAAGTATGGTTCGTCCATTATTGGAATATGCAAACAGTGTTTGGGATCCTCACCAAGAATACCTAATAAAAGAACTAGATGGTGTGCAGAGGAAAGCAGCAAGGTTTGTAACAGGGGATTTCAGGAGAAAGAGTAGTGTATCAGAACAGTTAAATCAGTACAGATATTCAAGAAGAGAATAAACAACAACAGAGATAATAAATTAAATGTTAGAGGGCATTCGACCAGTGCAGGATATTGTAAATAATAAATGTGTGTGATTAAATTAATTCCATCCCTTGGTCTAAGGAGTTTGGACAGCCCAAGTAGGGTACTGCGTGTAGGGGTGAAGTACAGTGGGACTTCGAGGGCCCTGGGACCACTACGGTAGCTGTGAAGGCCCTTCAGGAACTCTGAAAAGTAGTGGCAAAAGGGGCTCTGGTTAAGACGCAGCAGGTCGTTATGCTACTTAGGTTCCAAAATGGGTAAAATATAAATATGTAAATAAATGCTATGTAAATTTTAATCTTATACCAGTTGTATAGTATTATTAGAAGTAATTTCACATACCGTACTGTATATGAGTTGACTATGTTTGTAAGATATTATAAGTAGAATTTTGTAAACAATATAAATTTATTAAGGATGATGTGTGTGTTTAATAGAAAAAATTATTAGCGTAAATTGTATAATATTGTATTCTAGGAAAATTTTCTTCGTCTCCTGTTAATTTAAAATTTAGTGCTTGACAATAATGTATTTTAGTGTACCATTTGCCACCGAGGTAGACACCTCATTTGCAAATAAAGAGATTTTGATATTTTGATATTTGACATCGTCTATGTCCACTTCACTGAAGTTTATCTTCATCCTATCCTGTATGACCTCTACCACCTTTGATATCAGGTCAGTCTTGCCTTCCCTCTCACCTTCCTCCACACCTTATATAAATATGGATTTCTTCATTCTCTCCTGCCTGTACCCCTCCGCATCTCTCTTCATCATCATCACCTCCTCTTCCGGATGTTTCACTTCCCTCTTAATAACTCTATTTCCTTCTCATTGTTTTCCACTCTCCTGTTCGATTCCTCAGTCTTCGTTTCTAGTCATTTCTTCATGTTCCCTATCTCCTTTCTCTGCTACTCCATCATGTCCTTTAATTCCTGTACCTTATCCCAATGACACTTTTCCTGTATTACCTCACTCACTACCACCTTGAGTGCTGCCAAGTCCTCCATGCTGAATTTTCCGCTGGTATTTGGGCCTCGGTTTAATTCCAACCCCCCCCCCTCCAATAACCAGTAGCACTGCTATCACTGTCACTACCAGCACCGCTTCACCCATTTTTACTCCTTCTTTTCTTAACACCCGTCCATTCTTGGTCTCCTTCCTCTGCTTCACCTGCCATTTCTCAATCGCGGCCCAGTACTGCTCAATACCGACCATGTTCTCGGCACGCACTGCACCACGCGACTTCACTCCACGGTTGATCAAGCCAGACTCTTCACCGTTAGTGACTGTAACACAGCTGGCTAATGGTCTAGACGTGCCCGGCCGATTAAAATCTCCCCACAGATAAAACTTTTTAACCGAGCCATCTGGCTGACATGTTGTTTCTGATGGCAAGACATCAGACACTTTACTTTCACATAATACTGCCGCTATCTCGAAATATCAGTGTAAATCAAGCCAAGTTCCTCCTCTTAGCTTTAGGGAAAATATCAAAACCCAAACCACCGCACTGGTGAAATTATTACAAGCGTTTTGGAATGTCAGCATTAATTTGACCAAGTACCATCTCGCTTGTTCAAGAAAAGTATCAGAATCCACACCACAGCACTGGGGATATTATTACAATTGTTTCAAATCTCACTGCGAATCAGACAAAGTCCCATCTCGCTTATTCAGAAAATATCAGAGTTCGTACCACCGCACTGGTGAGATTATTACACGTACTTCTGAGTTCCCAAACAAACACTCCGATGCAGAGTAGCGCCGAGTCAGTCTCCACAACCCGTAATTAATGACAAGGCGCCAATTGCGCTCCATCCTTTTATAGAAAGTACGGATGACACCAAAATTTTAACTGGACTTTATTCCTGACAAAGAATTTTCCTCAACCGCAGGGTTTCACAACTTAGATTATGTCCACTGGGCCCCTAAAATTCAAGCCATTACACACACACACTCACACAAACACACACACACACACACACACACGAAACACCTCATATTCACTGCACTGTTAGAACGTATTGCTCAAAGCGTCATTTGCACTATTCTTGATCATTTGTTCACAGACTCTTAAGTGAAGTTTCCATTTTAACGACATCTCTATCCACCTGGCCTAGTGGATGGATCTGAAAGTGCTTCAGTCAGACTTTGCAACCTAGGCCCTCTTGTGGGTGGGGCGGTAGAGGAACATCCGCGGTATCCCTTGCCTGTCTTAAGAAGCGCCTAAAAGGTACCCTTAGCCAACTCTTCTTCTTTTCCGACCCCGACGGTATTAGGTATCTAGGCCTAAGGAGTTTCATTTTCACGCCCTTAGTGGCCCTTGTCTTCATTTTTCGAAGTGTCGGATCCCTTCAAATTTTTCTCTCTGATTAGTGTTAATAGAGGATGGTTGCCTAGTTGTACGTCCTCTTAAAACAATAACCACCAGCACCACTTGTAACCTAGGTGATATTTTATACTGGACATTTCTCTTAGCCTCATTTCCCTTAAAAAGAGCTCCCCCCCAGCGTAAAACCACGAAGCATCCACAGTTCTCATTGGTCGTATCTATAACTTGGAGACTGATATCTCGGAGCAAATGTTCCCATAGAAGGAGATCACAATCCTGCTTTCTCTCCTACACGGAATACTGTAGTAGATACATTACGACTGGAAAAGTATTGGACACTAACTGCTATGGCAAGGAAAAAATCACTCTGAGAAAGTTGTAATATCCACAGAGACTACAATTACAACGCGCCGACTTCAGCGACTTTATATAATGGGTTCTACATATAAAGTAAATATATGTATGTGTGTATTGAACAGTATCACTCTATTACGATCCAAATATCATCATTTTACGTTACAGGAATATTTCAATATAGCGCCAAGCAGAGCACGAAATCCGTGTCTTAGGGGGGGTGAACCTCGGAGCGCAAGCTGTAGTCCTTACGGATACTCATGTAAGCTCCGATGAGAAGGAAGCTTTATTTTGAATCTACTCGTGGAGACCCCTGAGATCGCTTTCCCAAGCGAGACAAAGAAAAAGAAGGGAGATTGCGACAAAGAGACAAAGATGTTTTAATCCGTCACGTGAAGCCAGTAGTGCCAACAACACGTAGCCAAATCCGAGCAGAACAGGTCTGGTAGAATGCAAATTCGAGATGTTATTTCCACACGAGTGAAAGTTTCTGCAAACGTAAAACCATGAATAAGAATGGTTATAATTATGATGTACTATTCATTCCGTGGCTGTGACAGGTAAGCACGTATAATGTTTTTCTTTGGTTAAATTCCAATAGCCGTTGAAAGGACGCGATCGGCCTACAAAGGCGAGGTATTGTGAGCTCGGGGATGTACCGGAGCCAACGGAAACCCATCAATGCTATAAAAGGAATGTTGCCCAAGCAGCTTGGTGCTATTGCTGACAGATCAGTGCTAAGTGCGTGTCGCTCGTATCAAACCTCTAGACAAAGTGAATTAAACAAAGTAATTAGAAAGTCTTATTTAGGGATTAGACTAGCTCGCCTGAGCATTTATAGTAAGTGAATGATAATGTAACGAGAACGATTTCTCAAATTCAGTGCGGTACGTGCCGGTTAACTGCCAGAAGGACTTGTTGTGACCCGTTATCATACTAATAATAGGCGCTACTCATGGTCGGACTTATACCATTAGTAGCAGATATAGCAAATAGTATCTTGCCTAGATCGCGGCAGTGTACACGAGTACAACGTAGGCGGTGAAGAGAAGTGACATAATTCATCATCAAGGTTGCAGGAGTTGCCGAGGACCAAGGAAGAAGTCGTCTATCATGGTGTTCCCAGGAGTAGAGTACCGGACTTCAGGATCCAGAAGTACACAGCGGTAACATGTGTTGATTCCACAACAAGCCACCCCTGATGGCGCATTGAGGCAAAGATGGGAGGTTTCAGGTAAGTTGAACTGCATATAAGCATGATTTTTAGCTATAGATTCGACTCAGGGCCCTTTCGGTAATGTAAGTATTAAATATGTAACTTTCAATGCCATAGGCATCTATATTCAATTATTGTTTAAGTAAATACGCTTGGGGCTGATCGCCTGCGCCAGCCATGTGTTTTTAGCTTTCCTTTAGATGGGATGAGGGTAATGAAATAGTTTAGTGTTTATTTTGTGTTTTATGAATGTAGATTTCTTCTGCGCCATGTAGAGACGCGAGATTTATTTTGATGTCAAAGTTTTCAGAATAAGTTGGAGGTCAACTTACCTCTAGAAGTTCGAACGGGCAACCCGGTATCGAAGACGACTTAGATAAAATATCAGGATGTCATGATTACGTACGGGGATGTATTTCAGGTCGTAGTGAGAGCGGAGGGACCATTACACCGAATTTTTTAATAATTAATTACACGGCGTAAGCCCAACAATATACCTCATGAATAGTTACACGGGCCGTGAAACTCTAAATGATAATATTAGGTATTATAGTATTTACTTACAAACCATACTGAGGGCTATTGTAGCTTGGATTGTACTTTGGCGTCTATGGTTCCGCGTACCGTTTGAAAAACTACAGCCGGGCTGAGTGGCTCAGACGGTTAAGGCTCTGGCCTTCTAACCCCAACTTGGCAGGTTCGATCCTGGCTCAGTCCGGTGGTATTTGAAGGTGCTCAAATACGACAGCCTCGTGTCGGTAGATTTGCTGGCACGTAAAAGAACTCCTGCGGGACTAAATTCCGGCACCTCGGCGTCTCCGAAGACCGTAAAAGTAGTTAGTGGGACGTAAAGCAAATAACATTATTATTATTATTATTATTATTATTATTATTATTATTATTATTATTATTATTATTATTATTATTATTATTATTATTGAAAAACCACATTCATCTGTTCAAAACTTGGAGAGGGGAGGTTTATCCCGACTTAGAAATTTGTCTGGGTGAGTAATTCATAGCGATAGAGAAGGCTACATTTAGAAAAGTTGCCTCCATTTAAGAACGAATGGTATACCCGATTCACAGGTACTAAATCTATTCTTGGAGTAAAACACTTTCTACTTGAAGCTGAGTCCGTCTGCATTTCTTCATGGACAATATTTTTGTCTGGCTTCCGTAGATTCAATCCCGTTCCATTGAACAAACCAGCTTTATTAACTTCATTAACATCATCGCACACTATGGAGTCAATGCAGATATACGTTAGTTGGTCACCTATCAAACTATTTAGATCATTTTGGTTGATGATGTTAACTTCGTTTCTTGGGGAAAAATGCTACTTTGGAAAACATTATACTCACTTGGATGAAAAGAAGAACCAAGTGAATCTCGTACAATATTTATTTAAATCCGGTTTTATTGAATCTCGATAGTGCCAGTTGGCCTAGCTCTCCGCATATCTTAATGGACGCTATGTTCTCACGAAGGATTTCTGATGAAGTGGCGGATATAGCAAAAGCGATGGCGTAAAATCCATAATCGATCGTGTAAAGCAAATGTTCTACACGGTGATAAACGTTGGGACAGGAGCCAGGAGTAGCCTGGATATAAAATCCATATGTCGTGTCAACAAATTATTAGTGTTAAAACTGTCGTAAATATTAATGTTACCGCGTGAGGTGGTCGTGCGGTTCGGGGCGCGCAGCTGTGAGGTTGAATTCAGGAGATAGTGGGTTCGCACCACACTGTTGGCAGCCCCGAAGATAGTTTTTCGTGGTTTCCCATTTTCACACTAGGAAATGCTGGGGCTGTACCTTCATTAAGGCCAAGGCCACTTCCTTCCCACTCCTAGTCCTTTCCTATCCTACCGTCAACATAAGACATATCTCTGTCAGTGTGACGTTAAGGAGCTTGTGTGTGTGCATATATATATATATATATATATATATATATATATATATATATATTGTACCAGGAAAAGTTGTGGGCAAAGGGCATGAGTAGGACCTCAGGGAGTGGAACTGGGTTTTGGAGCCGATACAGAGAAGGATAGTCTCGCAGAGCGAATGATAGATGGTAAATAATTTTTTTTAAACAATTTATTAATTTTTCACCCTGCGGTATGATTATTAACTCAAACTTTGCATAGAAATTAAATGTCGAAAATAATCTCCTTAAAAAAATGGCATAAATATCATTGGTTTCAAAGTCTTTCATATGTGGGAATTTCCACCTAAAGTCTTTTTAAACCTAAGCACACTTTTCTAATTGTAAATGGATATGAGAAATTATCAAAGTTTTCAGTTCTCAGTTCGTCAATCTCGATATATAGCACACTTGAAAGCCTACAGTCTTTCTACGAGAAATGAAACTGAAATTAAATTTATCACTTTTGAGAAATTATGAAAATTGTTCACACGCGACACTGAAGTTTCACTGTTCAAAATAAATGAAAAAGTTTAGTCAGTTTGTTACTCACTTATGACAAGAACTGTTGCTACCAAATGTCGAAAGATGGACGTCTGGAATGTTCCATGTAGAATCAGGATTGGCGATGTTGACGTTCCCAATGAGGTGATGACAGCTGAAACTGGATCACGTTGAGTTGTAGCTTGTTCGGGTGATTTTCGCACACGAAAATTTACTTAGTGTGAGTAGTTTATCACTGACACTGTTGAACACTATTTATGGCGTATGAAGAATCACAGTCCTTTCTGTACGAAATGCTATTTACAGTCGTTATTGAAACGTTTATAATCACACAGTTCACATAAAAAAAGAAAGTAAGTTGATAAGCACAGTCTTTGAACACAGTCTGAAGTTGCTAGGGATTATTTTCTGCTAATCCTGTTACTATAATGTTATATTAACACAGAAAAGTTCTCACTTTTTCACTCAAATTACTACTGTGAGTCTTATGTTGATGTGACGTGAATATGAGTTCTGGTAATTCTAAGTATTAGGCTCAGTAGAAGTTCAATGTTACTTGAAGTTACCTAAGTCCACACGTAATGAAATAGTTAATATTTGTACTCCAATAAGTTCACTCGCGTTACAGTCTTAAATTATATTGTAATCGCGACGCGGTATACTAACTGCAGTGCGACGTCTTTTAATAATTCTATCGGTGATAGAATTTCGCGTTCCGGAGATACGACGGAAAGTACTTCTACCGTGACTGCGCGAACATACTGTACGCGGGCCGGTCTCTTCGCTATCTCACTCACACAGCTGTTTGCTTGTCCTTGTACTAGTTTGCGGGCTGTCTGGCCTTGACATATATAGATACCAGCGCAGGGAGGGGTGGCGGCTCTCTCGGCCATGTGACCGTGATTACGTAATTTCGTTGAGACTTTAAATTATTATAACTCAACAACCGTTTAATGAATTAATTTGAAATTTACAGGGATTAACTTTTATGATGTTTGCTATAATTCAGCGTTTGTCCCGTTGAAATTGGTTAAGGCGTTAAAAAGCTGTTAAAAGAAAATTTCTTTCGAGAAATATCTCTAGGGGAGGTGAGCTTCAAGCGACAGGTGACGTCACTTGACTCCGCCTAGCGCACTCGTAGGGTCTGGCACATACTGGAACATTCTTTACATGGATGTTCGTACGTCGGTCGGATCTTTAATGCTGGAAATAACATTTCTTTCAATTAACATGGACCAGGACCTAGGCCTTCCTGGTACATCATATATATATATATATATATATATATATATATATATAAATTTGAAGTAAGATGCTTCAGGATCAGGCGAGATGCGCGAACTGCCAAAGCAATCACTCAGTCTCGTTTCTTGGCTGCCCGAACACCAAACGGGCAAGTAAAGCCAAACACCGCCGAAATATCCACACACACCCACACATACGAACAAACACCCTTCTTAATTCCCCCACCCGAATCCCCACCACCCAACAAAGACGTCAGCAACATACTACTATTACTCATCAACCTGCTTAATAGCCAATGCCGACCTCATTCAGGGCCACCTCGGTGGAATGAGTAGCAGAGACCATGAATAAACCAGAAAAATCCCCCCCACCCCCCAACAACCAAGCATCCCAGCACCAAATTCCCGACAAGTAAGTTTCACTTCTTCTACAATCAAGCTTGAACCTGCCACCATCTACCAATCACCGAAAAATGATTTCCATACAACAAAATAACCTAAACTAACCACTACCCAATTGTCACCACTAACGGCCTTTCTCACAGCAAAATACGAAACCCATCTATATACCCGATGAAGCACTGGACACCAGGAAGCCGATTCGCGGTGCACCACTACCATTTCGATAATATTATGCTGCATATCTCCAAATTATGACACCCACAATCAAGTACCGTATATATTTAAATATAAGGCACCCAAAAATATACGGTATAGTCCCATTGCAAACCCAAGAGTAACAATGGGCGTGGTCAGTACCTGGATGAAGGACCACTCAGGTCTGCCACATACCGTATTCCGTGATAAATTCTGTGTCAGTCACTCTAACGTGTACCAAGATCCACTACCCGGCAACCTAACACAAAAACTAAACACACCCAACAAAACCATATCTACAACTATTAAATTACGCAAACCTTCAAATTTCCTAAAACTAACCTAAACCACACAAACCTACGCATATACATACAGACCGACAGAGAAGCGCTAAGAGCGCACCGGTAACGGAACCTCACACACCACCTACCTCTTTTAGATTTAGGTGGCTCACACGGATGACCAGGGTGCGCTATCATGATAAATCATACACAATGCATGATATAATCAAGAATCTTTATTTGCCATTGACCATATACAATGAAATAGGCTTCGGCAACTGATAATAATTTAGTACTTAATATTACTAAGGCTAAGTGAACATACACCTTTTATTAAAACTTAATACTAATATTAAGCATTTATAAGAATTCAGAGGTATTATAAAATTGATTTTCTATTAACCAATCATACATTTTCCTTTTAAAATTACTTAAAGGAGTGGATCGTGCAGAATGTGGTAATTTATTAAATAATCTTACACAACTGATTTTATGTGAGTGAGAAGTTTTTGATAGACTGTGGATTGGGATGTCAATGTCTGCTTTTCCCCGAGTATCATGAAGATGAATGTTTACCCTAGTACTGAATTGATTTATGTCGTTTTTATAATTGTCAGTATTTTAAGCTTAATGAAGAGAGGTCGACAATGGTCAATTGCACCACCCCTACACATTGTGCGGACAACCTTTTTCTGTATTAGAAAAATATTATATACGTAAGAAGAATGCCCCCATAATAACAGTCCATAAGTAATGTGTGACTGGAAGAGACCAATATATACCATCCTTAGGTAATCACTGTTAACGAAATCCCTCAGTTTCCATATCAAATACGCCACTAGTTGTATTTTTTACAAACATGATCAATGTGTGTTTCCCAGTTCAATTAGCCATCAATATGAAAACCCAAAATTTCGACTGACAGACTTTAAATATCTTTGGATAAACCTAGTGTGAGAAATTGAGTTTTATCCTGATTGCACAACAGCCTATTGGATGAAAATCTATGCATTGCAGTTGCAAGAGCTTCCTGCGACATGTAATGCAAATCTCAGATGCACTGATGTCTTGTAATTAACGTTGTATCATCCGCATAGGATATAAAAGCATGAGCTGTGACATTTTGCGGTAAATCATCGATTGCCAGAATGAATAAGAGTGGACCAAACGCAGAGCCCTGTGGCACACCAGTTGTAACTTTCTTCAAAGTAGAATACCTATCTTTAATCGAGACAAACTGATATCTGTTATTTAAGTATGGCTTAATTATGTGCAGTGGATGATACTCGACACCATACATCTCAAGCTTTGGGAGTAAAATTTCATGATTAATACATTCAAAAGCTTTCCTTAGATCACATAACACTAAAGAGATGGTCTGCTTGTTTTCAAAAGCTGTAAATATCTGATTAACAATTTTAAGAACAGCAGTAGTAGTACATTTACCTTGTCGAAACCCAAACTGACCGTCGGATAGGAGATTATAAGTTTCAAAATAGTTGCTAATTTGATTGTACAAAAGTGATTCAAATATTTTAAAAATTACTGGAACAATTCAGACGGCACGATAGTTCTGAAGAAATTGTTTGTCCCCACTTTTAAATACTGGAATAACTTTAGTAGAAATTTTAAGTAAATCGGGAAAAACTCCAAACTCTAAATACTTATTAAAAATAAAAGCTAGAGGTTCAGAAATCAAATGTATTATTATCTCGATGGTGTAATTAGATAAGCAATAACAATCCATACTCTTAGAGTTTGATAGTTTCAAGCTAAATTTAATTACTTCATCAGGTGTGATTTCAACCCAATGGAAAGTGTTTCGGCAGGGTGGTTGATTATGACGAAAGTCACTCGCTGATGTACCTGTTGCCTTAATTTGAGCTCCAATTTCTTATACAGAGTTTAATAAATAATTCCTTGAGGATCGAGGAATGTGTCTTGAGTAGGAGCAGGGATGTTTTCCCTTCTATAACATCCCATGCCACCTTGCATTTGTTGGGTGCATTATGAATATATTTTCCACAAGCTAAAATTTTGGCACTGATAAGTTTTCTTTCACATTACCTTTTACAATTAAGATAAGCTTTATACACACCATTCTGCTCGGTTCCTCCTTGACAAGAGTTTTTATAAATTCTATACAGCAAAAGCATTCTTTCTCTATACTGAGTCAATTCATCAGTATACCAGTTCAACTTCTTGCTTTTAAGTTTACCATTACAACTAATTTTTACCAGTGGTGAACATAAATGCCACAATTCAACCAATTTATCTAAAAAGTTTCTAAATACAGTTTCAATATCATTTTCTCCCATTTGAAATTCAAATACAAAGCCCCACTTAATTTATTTCAGATTTTCAATAAATATGTTAATATAATCATCACCCCGACTTTTTACCCAAATCAGAACAGGTTCGTCATTGTAAATTATGTCAGGCTGGTTAAGATATAATGACATAAGCAAGGGGTCATTATCTGCGAAACCCCCACCAACAAGTCTAAGTTTATACAAATCTCTTGTAAAATGTACAATATTATCCAAGCATGCATTATTACGTGTAGGTTGCTTGTTTGTGCATGTTCAATTTAGAGTTCTTAGTAAATTCAGAAAATTTCTAGAAATCTGCTCATCTGAATATGCCAACTCTATGTTAAAATCCCCACAAACAGCAACTTTTGCCTTAACGTTTAATTTCATTCCATTACTAATTAAAAATTCTTAAGAAATACATATGAATCGGCATTTGGAGTTCTATACAAACTAACAATTATCAAATTCTGATCAACCAGCTTTCCAGAACTAAATTCTCCCTCTAATTGCACACAATATTGACTTAAATCGATCTTTACAAATTTAAAACACTCTCTAACTACAATGCCAGCTCCCCCGTTTTTACTTTTACTACTAGAAATTTATTTACAACAGTATATCCACGGGCACAAAATATTCTACTTGATTATCAGAAAGGCAATGCTCCGATACAAAAATCACATCATTTTTCTCGGTTTGGCAAAAGTGTTCTAATTCTAAGAACTCATATCTAATGCATTGGATACTCACTTGCGATAAATTGAGAGATTTACCCTTGTTCTCCTCCTTTTGGATGCCATTTACCTCTCGGCAACTACCTTTTGTATCACTCATTACTGGTGGAGATTTCTGACCTGATGATTCATGCACTGGTATTTTATGAATAGGAGAATACCATACCTGAGTATGGCTATTTACTAAACTATCTTTGATAATGATTTGATTTGGTGACCGATCTGATTCGGTCACAGATACTAGTTTTGGTTTACATGGCCTATTAAAATTGATAGCACTGTCTAGTTGACTGAGCCAGCTTGAAGAACACCTGGCTCTTTCTACTAGTTTACCTGGTGGGTATTATAACCTGAGGGAGTTGCATTTTCAAAGTACATATCTCATGATTAATAAAATCGAGAACAATATTAACCATCAATTGTTTAATTGAATTGTTTAGATGAAGGCGTAACAGTGTCTCTCGAAACTGCAGCATTCAGTTACCTGAGAATTACGAAGATGTTTACAAATTTTAACAACATCTGTTTTAACATTGTCCACTTCATTGTTCACACACAATTCTCTACTCAAATCATGCCTGTGAGGCACGTTCACTACAAAGATGTTAGTGTGAGTCAGATGTCCTAGTGTATATTTAAGTTGAGAACGTACATTCTTGGCGTCGTTCGTACCACCGATGATAAGCACTGCATCGCCGATCCGGAAGTTCCTACTTGCTTCTTCTATGTTTTCCAGGACATTGCTGATAGAAGCTCCTGGATATACTTCTCTAGTTGCTGCTATATTCTCGTCGTTTATCACTCCCGCAATTCCCCTTCCTTGGCTATCACCAAACACAGCTACCTTTGCTGATTTAGGACTAGCTGGGTCTTGATTCTGAAATCTAGGCCTAAATTTTAAACTTGGGGCGGCAACGGCAGCGGTTCGCGATGTTTTGGTTTCACGCGCGCGATCACTTTCTTCCTGAATTAAATTATTTAGGGCAGAAAATCTATTTCTGATGTTTATTTCCGGTATTCGGCTGTAGATTTCTTCTTAGCCTGCCAACCATGAACTACATGACACCACGTGCTCGAATTTATTACTTGTACCGGGATATCACTCGAAGAATGGTCAGTCCCGAATTCTAGCGCTCACAGACTTTCTTTTAATTCTTGATTTTCTACTTTATGGGGCTCATTGTCCTTTTGTAGAATGTGTATAATTTATAAAGCAATTTTGTATTCCTCATCATTTATTTTCGATGCATCATCGTCAACGCCGTCACCAACTACAACATTCCGAACACACTGCTCATAAATCCAGTCAACATTTCATTAGTTTTTACGCCTGTAGGGCAATTTCCTCATTTATAATGCCACAATCGGTCACATAAATCACACAATATTCCATTTCTCACTAATATTCGACATTTTACGCACTTTTCGTCAAATTTTACGATGAATTAACTCGGAGGCTAAAACACTACGTCGTCATTACCCGGTGCCAACAGATCAATGTTCTGGCATTTCCTCTGTATGTGTGAACGAATAACCGGTTAAGCTAAGTTCAAAGCTCGTAGCTCCAATGAAAAGAAAAAGCATTTTGTGGCCTAGAATATGTTTCCCTGGAAACAATATCGCGAAACAAATAATTTTCACAATTTTACTATAAATAATCACCAGATTCTGATTAACTCATTGAATCTTATATTAGAGTGCAGTCTAATGGAGACTATGTCTACTACGGACGAATCACCTTCAACAGAGTCATATGCCCTCACTCAATACAAGCATTTCTTAAAGGTTTGGAATTTAATCCAGGTTTTTGACATGGAATCTAGCGATTAGAAATTGTATACTACCATCTCCCCTATCCTGAAGGCCAGAATTCTCATGGAAAATGTCAGGTGACGGGACTCGAACCGGCTAACCAATGCGTCAGACCATATAGACTTATCGCCTCAACGATCATGGTCACGAGGTTGATTGCTTTGTCTTGTGCTTATCGATGAGATAATATGTTTTCATACCAAAAACAAAAGAATAATTCATTTGACTGAAATATAGTACATTTTAATAAACAGTTCGAGTATGATGGTCATCATTGCATTGTTCTTGTAACCTATATCTGGTACCAGTTTAAGTCTCTCAAACTTTTCCGTTTTCTCAATTTATACAATACATGGAAGACAACAAAAGTAGTTCGAATTCCTGCCGATAGATATAGCTGTGTTCGTACGCTATCATTGCAAATATCGAGACAACTTCGCTGATAGAAACGTATATTTCATTAAAAATATACAAAATTCATGGTAATGAGATGTTCATTGTATTTTTCTTGTAAAGAAGACATACCATTCTATAACTGTTATCAATTTCAGTTCTTAAAACCTTCTCGTTTTCTCAATATCTAGACAGAATTAGGAATTTTATTCTCTATATATATACAGGGTGTTAGGGGTATACGTGCAGATATTAAGCTAGTCGGCAAAGAAAAAGACATCTCACAATATATGCTATGTACTTTTTACCTTGTCCTATTAGTTTGCCCATAACTGAACCAAATATTTCAGGACCCAATGTGTTTTGAACGGCCGTAGCTGGATACGCCGGTGATGTCATTCTGTCCACGCGTAGTCCAAGTACAGTAGCAGAGTATAGAGTTTGTTGAACCTGTTTCTTATCGCAGGCCAACACATGTTGTGCACTTCCCCTAAAGGCTTGGCAAGTAGGAGAGGTTGACTCACCTGCCAGGCCACTTGCTGTACTCGAAAACCGGTCTAGGGTAGCCTGTGTGAAAAGTACACAGAATCCTTACGTTGACGTCGAAGATCCGTACCAGCACATGCATGCAAATCAAGTGTTGTGTAGTTGTGTGTGATTTATAAGACGTCAGTGGCATTAATCAGTGACCCAAGCTGAGTAAATGAAAAATGGGCTCAACATTTCTGTGCTGTTATTGCGACAGTCTGCGATGAATTTCTGACGATAGACCATGCGGGTTGTCTATGCTTATTCATAAATATTTTATGTCAATGAAAGGACGATGGACACTGAAAGAAAAGGTTATACATATTCAGTGAAATTATTATTAAAGAGACACATTTCAAAAACCGTAGTTTCATCCATCGTGAACATTGCTCGAAGGAAAAAGAGCTACCGGTACTGTGGAATTGCCGCCGGGCATTTGTAATATAAGGCTTATTCTTCCTTTTCCTAATATTTTTACCCTCCAGGGTTGGTTTTCGCTGGGACTCAGCAAGGGATCCCACTTCTACCGCCTCAAGAGCAGTGTCCTCGAGCGTGAGACACTGGGTCGGGGATACAACTGGGGAGAATGACCAGTACATCGCCCAAGCGGCCCCACCTGCTAGGATGAACAGGGGCCTTGCGGGGGGATGGGAAGGGATAGAAAAGGAAGAGGGAAGGAAGCGGCCGTGGCCTTAAGCTAGGTACCATCGCAGCATTTGCCTGGAGAAGTGGAAAACTACGGGAAACCACTTTCAGGATGGCTGAGGTGCGAATCGAACCACCTCTACTCATTTGACCTCCCGAGGCATAATGGGCCCCGTTCCAACTTTCGTACCCCTTTTCAAATTTCGTGTCAGAGCTCGAAATCGAATCCGGGCCTTCGGGGGGTGGCAGCTAATCACACTAACCACTATACCACAGAGGCGGACAGAAGGCTTATTACTGGACAGTAAGTGCCGATAGGTAAAGTGATGACTGTAATGGACCCGCTTAATTAGAACTTCCGTAATCATAATAATATTACTACTACTACTAATAATAATAATAATAATGTCTTTACGTTCCACTAACTAATTTTCACGGTTTTCGGAGACGCTGAAATGCCAGAATTTTTTACCACAGTGTTTTTTAATGCAAGTAAATCTACAGACACGAGACTGGCTTATTTGAGCACCTTCAAATACCACCGAACTGAGCCGCCATCGAACCTGCCAAGGTGGGATCAGAAGACCAGCGCTCTATCGTCCGAGCTACTCAGTCCGGCATTAGAGGTTGGAATAAGTTGGTCGTGTGGTTAGGGGCGCGCAGCTGTGAGCTTGCATTTTGGTGATAGTGGATTCGAACTCCGCTGTCGGCAGCCGGGAAGAGGTTTTCCGTAATTTCCCATTTTCACATCAGGGAAATACTGGGACTGTACCTTTATTAAGGCCTCGAACGCTTCCTTCCCACTTGTATCCCTTTTCTCTCCCATCGTCGCCGTAAGATCTACTTGTGTCGGTGCGACGTAAAACAATTTGTAAGTACATGTTTCGGTAATTCCGGAGACATGTCCGCAATTATAAGATTAATAATAATTCGGACTTGTTAAAAGTTCACTATTTTCTTTAGTGTTTTCTGACAGATTACCAGCTACGAAGTTTGAGTGGGGCGTTTAACTTTTATTTTCGTAATAGTTAGTAATAATGGACTAACACAGTTTTTATTATAATATTGGTAGGTGGCTTTACGACGAATGCAAGCTGACAACCGCGCGCTCCTAATCACACGGCCAACTCACTCAGTAATAATAATAATAATAATAATAATAATAATAATAATAATAATAATAATAATAATTATAATAAATGTTTACGTGCCAATGGAGACGCACGGTTTCGGAATTTTGCCCACAGGTATTCTTTAACGTGCCTGTAATTCTACCGATCAGAAGCGGACGTATTTGAGCACCTTCAAATACCAGCGGACTGAGCCAGGATCGAGCCTGCTAAGTTCATGAAACCAGAGCTTGAACCGTCTGAGCCACTCAACCTGGCAACGTTTATTTTGATACGTTTAATATGCACTGCAAAAGCGGAATGCTTTAATTTACCATTAAACAAGTTCTTTTCGTTTGGAAGCACGAAAAGGAAGTACGTTTAATTTATTTATTTTTATAACATGTCCCTTAACGATATGAAGCAAAACGTTCGATGTGCTTTGACAATTCAGTTCTGATACTACTCACTTGGAAATCCTATCCCACGCATTCTTTCGTTGACGTAAGAAACTTTATTTACGTACACGTCAACACGGGGGTGTTTCTGCATACGGCGAGTTGGTCTCCCAAGAATCCATGGTATTGAAATCACCCTGTGGGAGAATATTTCACGTAAGCAGTTTGACAAATTCACTAGACCTGTTACGGGCCGGTCGGTCGTCTGCTGTTTCTAGCGACGGGGGTGTGGTGGGACGGGTTCCCGCCCCTACATGAAACCACCGGACTAGAGGTATGAGCTGTCTGTCTGACCTTGACCTGAATAACAGCTGTCAGATAGGCGAATGATCGTCCTAACTAGTACGCGAGTTACTTCGTAGTAGTAGTATTTGAATAATGCCAGTGTATGAATACCACGAATACCATGATATGCTGCTAGTGGATCGTGTGGCAGAACAGAACACGGGTCGCCCTCAATGAATCTATCGGAAAATCGGAAAAGGCTTTCCAACAGACGGGTGCCGAATCCAGCAACGATACTTGCTGTACTGCAGCGTATTCGCGATGCAGGTTGTGTTACATCACGCTTTCAGAAGCGATGGCCTAAACGGCCACGTGTAATTCTAAACGCGGAAGAAGACATCCTGACAATGGAAATGAAATGGCGTATGGATATTAGTGCCGGGAGATCCCAGGACGGGTTCGGCTCGCTAGGTGCATGTCTTTTGGTTTGACTCCCGTAGGTGACCTGCGCATCTTGATGATAATCAAATGAGGATGAAGACAAAACATACACCCAGCCCCATGCCAGGGAAAATAACCATGATGGTTCAAATACCGACCCTGCCGGGAATCGAACCCGGGACCCCTGTAACCAAAGGCCAATACGCTAACCGTTTTGCCATGGAGCCGGGCATCCTAACAATAGTAAACGATGATCCCGGGCGCCGTACGCGTAGTATAACACGTGCCGTTGGTGTACCAACTTGGACCATACGTAGGGCACTGCATGAAGAACGAGTGCATCCTGACAATATTCAACGGGTGCAGTGTCTTTGACAGCTGATTACCATTTTCTTACGAGTTGATGTACGTCGCCACGACACAGATAGATATTAGGGCGACGACGGGACAGGAAAGGGCTAGGATCGTGAAGAAGCAACCGTGGCCTTAATTAAGGAACAGCACCAGCATTTGCCTGGTGTGAACATGGCAAACCACGGAAAACCGTCTTTAGGGCTGCCGGCAGAGGAGTTCGAACCCACTATATCCCACTCATGGGCTGTGGAACGTCCCCATTCAGTAGGAGAAGGCAATTTCCAGCACCGGTTATGAATTAATACCTGGATGGGTGTAGTAGGAAGTCGGTTACGTGGACTAATCATCTTTTTATTAATGTTACCTTGCTCCTGTAGATACAGTACGTTACTGGAGCTTTCAGAGGACGTGTCGCTTCGACTACGCAGAACCACGTGGATTTTACACGATGGTGCAGACATTTCCTCAACGGTGGACAGGACGATGTGGAACTATCAATTGGCCAGCCAGATCTCCAGACGTTATTCCAATGGACTTGAATGTCTGGGGGAACATGAAACACAAAGTATATCGAACTGAAGTAACCACTTCGGACGACTTCCGTGAACGTATTGTTTAAGCAGCAGAGGATATTCTGAACAACCCTGGTGAAATGAAATGAAATGAAATGAAATGTCGTATGGCTTTTAGTGCCGGGATATTCCAGGACGAGTTCGGCTCGCCAGGTGCAGGTCTTTCCATTTGACTCTCGTAGGCGACCTGCGCGTCGTGATGAGGATGAAATGATGATGAAGACAACACATAGACTCAGCCCCCGTGCCGTTGGAATTAACCAGTTAAGGTTAAAATCCCCGACCCGGCCGGGAATCGAACCCGGGACCCTCTGAACGGAAGGCCAGTACGCTGACCGTTCAGCCAAGGAGTCGGACACAACCCTGGTGTCTTGGCTCGAATGGGTCGCAACTGGATTCGGAGAAGTGAAGCCTGCAGGGAAGCCCAGGGTGATCACTTTGAACAATTGCTACGAGTTTTACTTTGGTATGTCAGATTTTACGCCATTTCTGCAACGTAATGGCTTGGGAGTACAGTACAGTATCGCCTTAGTATTTTGAGTCTCGATAGGTCGATATTCTCATAAATCCGAGCAGGGAAATTGATGTACCGGTAACAAAAATTATAAATCGAGAGTTTCAGTGCGCGAGTGCGGAAGACGTGCTTGTTAAAACGCTAGACATTGACTTTGAACGCATTTCGGAAGTTGCTCAATCCTACACTGCATGTGTTTTTTTTTTTTTTGCTACTTGCTTTACGTCGCACCGACACAGATACGTCTTATGGCGACGATGGGACAGGAAATGGCTAGGTGTGGGAAGGAAGCGGCCATGCCTTAATTAAGGTACAGCCCCACCATTTGCCTGGTGTGAAAATGGGAATCCACGGAAAACCATATTCAGGGCTGCCGACAGTGGGGTTCGAACCTACTATCTCCCGAATACTGGATACTGGCCGCACTTAAGTGACTGCAGCTATCGAGCTCGGTTTTTTGATTCTTTACGTGTGTTCGAGAAATTTATATTTTGTTTCTTATTCACTACGAGTTAAAACAGAAGACACTTTGCGTTTTTAAGGGCCGATACCCTTAAAACAGCAATCATCATCATTAACACGTATAAAAATTCAAAAAATGCTTGTTTTATATTCATCACTACTGAAATATGAAAACAATTCAATCAAATTGGTTATTTCATTCCCACACTCGTAGAGGGGTGGGTGGGCCGTCAGCTATACGTGTAGCTCTTGGGCCATGGTGTAAGGAAGTAGAGTTGTGAGGATGAAATAATTCAAGTTGGACGTATGTCTTGTACATACAATAAATTGAATTGAACATGTTAGTAAATACCTGAACGCGCAGAGAGATAACCGCAGCAACAACACGGACCCCAGAGGAGGCCCGCAGAACACACTACCCAGGACAGAGACCCCCCAAACACCCCGTTTATTGAGTACGTTTTCATGGTACGATGTTGACATAGTACAATGTTGACATACATACCTGGGTAAATAAATAAACAAACAAACAGATAGAAGTGGTTGGCCTTGAACTTGCTGTGCCGAGTGAGACGAGTTCTTAGTCCAGATATGTGAACAAAACAAGCACTGAGGTCATTGACCATGCTACACGTTTAAAGGCTGCAGAGCAGATTAAAGGCGATGTATCACAAGGCCAAACTTAAACATGTAACAGAACGTAAGATGTAACTCTGTCACATGAGAAACGAAACACACCCGGGCTGGGGAAACAAACACAGATCTTGAAGCACAGAACAGAAGTACACCGGGACACGACACAAAAGGTGAATTAAAGACGGAAAAAGTATTGTGTCACATGAAGCTAAACTAAATAATAAAAATAATAATATAAAAATAACAATAATATTAATAACAAAACATCAAATATGAATAACAAGTATACGACTTAAAAGGAGAGTAAAAAGAGGAATAAGACGAAAGTATGAACAGGTGAATAATAATAATAATAATAATAATAATAATACCGGTAATGTTATTTGCTTTACGTCCCACTAACTACTCATTCTGTTTCTGGAGGCGCTGTAATTTAGTCCCGCAGGAGTTATTTTTACGTGCCAGTAAATCTACCGACACGAGGCTGACGAGCACCTTCGAATGCCACCGGACGGACCCAAGATCGAGCCTGCTAAGTTGGAAACAAGAAACCAGTGCTTTAAACGTCTGAGCAACTCAGACTGACCACTTTTATTTTGCTTTATTTTACCATTACACATATGCTTTTCGTTTGCAAGCACGAAATAATAATGTAATTTTTTACGTCCCAATAACTACGTTGGCGGGTTTTGGAGACGCCGAGGTGCTGGAATGTTGTACCGCAGGACTTTTTTTAATGCAAGTAAATCTACAGACACGAAACTGGCGTATTTCAGCACCTTCAAATACCCCCCGAATTGAGCCTCCATCGAACCTGCCAAGATGGGATCAGAATACCAGCGCTCTATCGTCCGAGGTACTCAACCCGGCATTAGAGCTTGGAATACGTTGGTCGTGCGGTTAGGGGCGCGAAATTGTGAACTTTCAGTGGGGAGATACTGGGTTCGAACTCCACTGTCGACAGCCCTGAAGATGGTTCTCCGTGCTTTCCCATTTTCACATCAGGAAAATGCTGGAGTTGAACCTCATTTAGGTCACGAACGCTTCCTTCTCACTTCTACACCATTTCTGTCCCATCGTCGCCATAAGACATATCTGTGTAGGTGCGACTTAAAGCCAATTTTGAAAATCATCATAATTAGGACATTATACAACTGTCGAGATCCATAGTTATAAACGATGAGAAGTATTTTCTAGGCAGACATTATTGGGGAGTAGTCAATAATAATAATAATAATAATAATAATAATAATAATAATAATAATAATAATAATAATAATAATAATAATAATAATAATAATAATGGTATTTGCGTTACGTTTACGGTTTTCGGAGAGGATGAGGTGACGGAATTTAGTCCCGCAGGGGTTCTATTTACGTGCCACTAAATCTACCGGCACGAGTGTGACGTATTTGAGCACATTCAAAAACTACCGGACTGGGCCAAGTTCGAACCTGCGAGGTTGGAGTCAAAGGACCAGCACCTCAACCTTCTGAGCCACACAGCCCGGCAGGAGGCACGAAATGTAGGTACGTTTAATTTATTTATTTGTATAACATGTCCATTATTCGTTTGAAGTAAAACGTTGGCTGTGCTTGCCTAATTCAATTCAATCCCATGCTTGCTTTCGTTGGCGTAAAGACATAGGTTTTCAGGTCATTTCCATACTCACTAAACCATGGGGCTGACGACCACAGATATCCCAATCCCCTAAATGACGTAACAGCAAATGAACCAGTATTAACGCTGACAATTCGATACAGCTCCAGGGTCCGAAACCGATAACTAGGGTTGTCTGACGGAAACTAAATACTAACAACAAAACCAGTCTGGCGAGAATGTAACGTAACATGGTGAACACCGGTAGCAGCCTTCAGCTGTTATCGTAGTTCAGTTGCTCGTAAACATAAAACTAGTTTGGCAAGTATATTACGTAACATCTCGTGGCATTGCATTACCGTTCAGCTCTGAAACATAAACAGAAACCGGTTTGGCACGGATGGCGCGTGACTTGCCTGTTATCAACGGAAAGCTATTCATTCACAGAACAAGGCATACTACCTATTCTAAAAACATCGTATCCCTTTGCTCTCGAAAATAACTTCCGCGGATTACTAAAAGTTTGATATATAGTGGTTCGTCACATCGTTCTCTATTGCTACAAGAAATATCTGCACGTATACACCTAACACCCTGTATATGTGGGCTGATTGGATGGTGTTATGCATTAACCGGCTATGCGTCAATTAAAAACAAATTGAGAATTTAATGTCTTGCATTGCATACGATGGTAAATTTAGTGTACGGAAGTCTTCGGCACAATTCCTTTAGTGACGGCTTTTATACTAAAGAAAAGCACATGTATCATTGTTTGAATCGAAGATTGTTATTTAGCAACATATGTCTATACATGTAAATCTCTTTAATCCCAATCTAAATTCTGCATCAGTCGACTAAGTGACCGATTTCCACTCTTACTTTTGATTGAGAAGCTGAAAAAAGTGTTTCAATAAACAGTAGAGTTATCGGAATCCTTTCTTGATTAGATACAGTGTTTACAGTATACTGTATCTTCTAGCATGGACTGTATCAAGTTTGTTATTTCCACTGACCTGTCACAGCCTAATCCTTCACTTTGAGAATGTGAAGGTGACTTAGGTACGATTAACGATAGTAACACCATTCCTTACGTGGTCAATCCCTGTAATGAATTGTTTGAATATGTTGATCATAGGATCGGGTGGTGTGTACATTTCAGTGAGCTAGGCGTTCTGATATGAAACTGTTGTGGTGCCTGGTTTGAACTCCGCGCACCTCGCGAGAATCCCAGAATGTCCCTTGCTGAGACGGCGAGTGAGGGTACTTCCAGCGAGCGAGTAACTTGCCGGTCTACGTCAGAGCCCAGGCTGTGTATATAAGAGCAGCAGCCCAAGCCAACCTACTGATACCGTTCGCGACATCGTAAGGAGTGCGTCATAATATTCTAATATTCTAATAATAACAACAACAACGAAAATTCATAACTACGTGATGGATATTTATGAGTAAGGAGTCATACGAATCAGGGGATTTTATACTGATTGTGTCCTACACAATTAATGTATCACTAATGACGCATTGTATGATGGTGCAGAAAATTGCAAACAGATGTCTGGGTCCTGACCTTAAGACAGAAGTCCAGGAATCCTCACGGCATGGCGACTACAGCTAAAAATTATCAAGTAACGCTTTGGAGATTGCGATTCCGGACCACCCTACGATGCGATCAGGATGAAATTTGATCAGAAGAAGATTTGAGCTTTCATTTGATACCTCATTCGACGTTGAGAAGCAAGTATTAGCGGACCGATGTTTGGAGAGGAGGCGTGGCTTTCCCATTCTACTAGCGCCAGCCCGGTTCCTGTATAAAAGAAAGAGCCACTTGAAGTCATTTACTCAATACATTTTACATCTTGTGCGGATACGCAGTGACCGATGTGTGTAGTGTATTCATCATTTTGTGAGGTTTGCATATAGTTTGTTACCCAGTGATTTATAAACCCGGTATCAATTACTGGCATGAACAATTAATTGCTGGAGTTGTGAATGTATTCATTCAATGTGAAACTTTACTCTCACGAGTCAGACAACTTAGATATAGTGAAGCGAGTGCTACTCAACTACGTTGAACCGTGTTGTAATTCGGAGATATTTGTTATGTACAAATTGATACGGATGCAATTTAATTAAGTACATGGGTCAGACAAAGAAAGGGAAGTGCCAAAGAATACGCATAACTTCACGATGGCATATTCGGAAAGTAAATTTTGTGAGTAGAAATAGCGGCTTTTGTGCGATACTGATAGAACATGCAGCGTCTCCTGAATACCATAAAACACAGTGAGTAATATGTCCCACGTATAGTAAGTGCCGTGAATCAGGCGAATATAGTATCAGTAATACGCAAGGTGTTAAACTAACCAGAAACGTTGTGTATTCAGAGACAGTGTTCGAGTGAACGTGATGCTTCAGTATTTAGCTGATTTTCATTAACTGGGTAGGCAAATGAGGGGAAATAGGTAACGAGCTACAGGACAATATCGTTACTGGGCTAGTACATTTGAGTCTATGAGTGATATTAGTCGCAGATAGTTACAGTATGTTGCATAACAATTAACATTACCGTAACAAATAATTTCCTCATTTGCATATATGAACGAGCGAGGTATCAGATCTAGGAGGAGTCTACGAACCGTTTGTCTTGTGTCCCATCCCAGCGCATCAGAGAACTTCTAGACCATCCTACGGCAGTTGAAATTCCAGACAGCATGGACGAGACTCAGAAGCAGACGAACCCAGGATTCATCATCAGTGAAACCGCTGTGATGGCAGCTTAAGCACTACGGATGTACGAAGTACCTGCCCGATGACAACTAACCACAGAGCTGAAGCGATAAGTACATTTCCAAAATTGTATTGTTTGATCTTCATATCACACCCCCATAAATGTAAATAGATAACCTTTATGCATGTTAATAAGTTAGAGGTTAGGTAACTGTCCTTCGCTGTATCGAAGGGATGGGAGTTTTTCTCATTTTTATTAACTTTATAAGGAATTTTGTCTTCAATGGTTGGATAACCATGTTTATTGTGACCCTGGGAAAGTTAATGCATGAAATATTTATAAGGTCCTGGAGTTGATTAAATGTGAAGCAATATAATAAGGGAATTATTGTTCATTAGATTATTTTCACTCATCATCAAGTCACAGATTGCTTTAAGTCGTCAAAAGGTCTTATAGTTATTTCTTAAATGATTCACATGTAAATTAGATGACCTCCCATTTGTAGTTTTAAGATCGGCGAACAGATGACGTAGACACGACGGCGGGTGCAAACCATGAGTGATTTAGTACGCTAGTGTTATTATTAATATAAATACCCAATCGATAGAGTCTTCCAAATAAATATGAATGTGTTTCGGATGTTAGTGTGATGTAGGAAGTCCTCTCGCATGACAATGTTCGTAAGGCTGGACCGAATCTAGAAATGTGAATCTCCAAATGATTACAAGTTTGTCCGAAGTAACATACCGCACCGTGATTAATGATATCGAGGCTGATATAATAATAATAACAATAATAATAATAATAATAATAATAATAATAATAATAATAATAATAATAATAATAATAATAGAAAGCGGCGCGCACAGAGTGCGGGACATGAAAAGTGAAGGTGGTCTACAGCTGAGAGCTACTTGACGTATTTATGGCGTTTTTGTCTGAGACAGGGAGAAGGTTCTAACGGAGGCTTGCCTGGCCAGTGTTTGGAACAGTAGGTGAGATGTTAATTTCTCTTACCGCGATATAACATTCACATGCAGAATCATAGATTACTATCGTCGTTGTAGATTCAATATTCTACGAGATGAAAGAATTCCTCCCATTTTCTTTTTCCTAATAAATAAAATAGATGTAGGGAATTTCACGGAAATGCATCCTGGATGTCTGGAGAGCATGGGTTTGACTCCATCTCACAACGCTGACCATGATTATTGTCAGTAACCCTGGAAGAATTGTGCCTTCTACCTGCATTCTTGTATATAAAATGTTATAATTCTTGTGTCTCTTTTAGAGGTAATTAGTATTGTTCATATTGTGTGCTGGTATTATTCGTTGATTGTATTGTATTGTAGGAAAACAACGTTGTTTAGAATCTACTTTTTAAAATAGTATGTAAGAATATCCTGGAGAAACTAGCGTTAGGCGACAGCATAATCATTTATCAGAATATTTAGATGGGATTTAATATGCTATTGCTGTGATATGATTTTCACCTGTCTAGGCATTGTGCTTAATATAGCTTTATTAAATGCCTCAACCACCATGAAACTAAAACAGGAATAGTGAATAATTATATTCCTTCTACGAGACGTGCCTTTCATTATGTGTGTGTGTTTAAATCATTCAGAGTGAAGTAATATAATGAGTGTTAGCGAGTGTTTATTAGTTAGAAGGGGGACGTCTCTTCGACAATGTTGTAAGTCAGGTGCCTAGTATCAAACACGGACAAAAGCCATTTTGTTAATTTTTCAGTAGAGTCACATTTTTGTTTCTCTATGTTAAACCCCCGTTATATGTGTGAAAATTTGTGTGTGTCATATTTCCTGCCCTATGAACAAGAAAATCATGGTCGACACTTAGGAATTTCAGTCTAAGTCAATGTAAAACACGTTCAAATATGATGCTGTCCATTTCTGAAACCGAGAATGGCTTTTGTCCATTTTTGATACAAACATCCATGCAATTGTCCACTTTTGAAACGAACTATCCCAATATTTGGAAAAAAGTTGCAGGATGACACGGAAGTATACTGCCATTTTAAAGGAAATATAAATAAAATATGAAAGAAATAAGGCTATTCTTATACTTTGTTAACATTTTTAACATTCATTTCAGTTCTTGCTTCACTGTATTTCTGGGCAAATAACCTCTGGTTCATCACAAGGGCCTTCAAAACAATCACATTCATAAATAATCATTAACAGCTTGTTCATTTTCACTACAAATGTTCTTATTGATGACTTCGACATACCACTTAAGAGAGGCATTAATTTCCAATCTTTTCTGAAGTGCTTTCCTAGTAGTTTGTCAACATCTTTAAGTGTCTATGGGTTTACATTCATGCCAATATCAGAAGTAAAGGATTCATTAACATTAGACTGTCATGCTTTCGTGATCTTACGCTCAATACCTGTTTCCACCTCACCTTTAACTACAACATTGCCTCTTTTCGTGCTCCTGAGTACAATTCGTTTACACTGTGAAATATTGAAATGAAGTTGACTAGCATATTTCAGATAAATCTGTACTTGTTCTTTCCAATTCAGTGGTTCCAAGGTTTGTCCAATCACTTTCACTGTGCCGTACATTTTGAACACCTCAAGACGTCCATCAGGACTTACTATGGCCGTCACCTTCTTAAGGTCTTTCTCAATGAGTCCAAAAATCCTATCTGGAGGCAAATATGAATGTCCAGTAACTAGAAATTCCAGTTTAAATTTGTCAACAGAAGTTGGTGCATACGTTGTAAGCCACTTTGCACACATCGCCAACATATTACTGTTTTTATTTTGGCCGGCGCAGCCATCAGCAATCAACTTGACTGAAGTGAAGCCTTGTAAATCATTAGATCATAACTCATTGACAACCGCTCATGCTATTTCGTTTGATGATTTCTTTCCCTAATTCTCCAGCCACGTATAAACAGACACATTATCATGGCGCAGTTTGCTTTGAGATGTGCCTATTACAACAGACAGATTGTAACAGCAGAGTTGTCTGGAATAATAAGCCGACTGATCACTTAATTTAGGCAAAACGAGGTTGTTTTGGCAATTATAGGACATTAAAAAACGGTCCTCCTCTTTCTTCCTTAAGATGTCGATAAAAATTCTCTGGTCGCCGTGACAGTCTGATGTCACTTGTAGCAATATGATTGGCTGAAACGTTCATGTCCGTTCTTGATACAAACTTCGTCTGGAGGTGTCCGATTATGAAAGAAACTGCATTTCTATGTTAAAAATTACTTACAAATATTCGTTTATGAAAGACACACCACTAATTAAGAGAGAGCATTAAAAATGCTATAAGGATCAATCCTTAACTCAGTTTTGATATAGGTGGCGCATGTCCATGTTTGATATTAGGCACCTCAAGTAGGAAGTGCAAAGATTCAATTCAGGTAGAGACTGGAGAGACATTTAAGTCACGGTTCAGAAAATTAATGTATATTTCCTTGATGTAATATGGCGGATTTCTCGTATATAATTTCGTATGTGTTTTTCTCAGTTTTATTAAAGTTTATGTTTTAAAATATGGAACACCATTCTTCTTATTTAGCAGTGAAGGTCATATTCCTCTCATATTAGATTCCCGTACTTTCTAGATAATTAATTTAGTGCCCATTTATAGCGAACAGACCGTCGACCCGTTTGCTCTCGACCTCAGCCGCGGTAAATGAGAAAGTAGGGAGGATGGACTTCGATGCCAGGGGAAACAAATCGACCTTAATCTACTCTATTAAATAATCAAATTTATGGTGAGTGCTTGATCTAATTATATACATATTAATTTGTCCCTTTGTCTATCTAACTCTGAATTTACGTGAGCCGGCGGCGGCTCGTTTCACAATCAATTTACCATATTGAGAGAATATGATTTCCTCCCGTTAACGTTAGCAATCTACAAATTTACATTCATAGGTACTCATCTCAGCCTTGTAGTTTGCTAAACTGGACGAGGAGCATCGCGCCCATCCAGTTTTTAGCACTGCATCCTACTGGTATTCATGCCAGCTTGAGGAGGTAATGCTTGACACTTTTCAACGTTATACATTTTAAATCTTATAAAAACAAATAACTTTTTGCACATGGAATATTTTCCACTCTAAATTTAACACATACATTTTTCACTCTTGGCTTTTTATCTAGCCTACTTAATGTAAATGTACATTCTTCGTTCCTTCCCCTGACACTAGGAAAATGGGATACCTCGGTATCACCTTCAACGGCCCGGCGCGCACTCGATTCTCCTGTCTCACGTTCGCGTGGCTGACCAGGTATCAGTAATTGACTGTTCACTTGGAAAAATTACATTGAACACCCGCGACCGTTCTCACGTAGGTTTTGATTTAATGAGTTCTGTGAATATTTGAACTCCTGCTAGTAGACTGTTCAAGACTGTAATATGAACTAATGCACGTCCTGGATCACTGTGCTACGTAACTTAATAACATCTCAAACAATACTCCACGAGTTAGTGCGCACCCTGGCGTAGTAACGGCTCGAACAAATCTTCAGAAGTAAGTTACTTCCGTCTCCTCGACCATGTATTTATATTCATCTCACCCCTCCTCCGAGTTCACGAGAGATCATCTCAAGGCGCGTAGTTCCAATATTCTCGTACGGCTATTTGCGGCCCTGCCAGTGGCTTAAACTGGGGATCTACCGATGTAATTATGTTATTATAGCCTCTATGCCAATTCTCAAATAATATCGTTCGCTGGTAATTAATATAATCGTGAATTTAGCTCCTGAATTTCGGGCGGGAGATTTCGCGCCGTTTGTAGCGACTCTTGCCTGCAGCCAATCAACGGATAGCGTCCATGAATTCTCAGAATTATGCCAGTCAATCTCCCTCAATTAATAATTTTTATTATATGGTTAGGCTTCTGAATTTCACCTTATCTTGAATTTATAATCAATTTCCTTCTATAAATTTAATCCGTGGAGTTAACGTTGATAGTGCTTACAATACGAAGTTGTCGTGACTGCTTCTGCTCGGCGAATTTTACGATTGGTCCAAGCTTACGCGGGACTGAGAAGTTTCATATTTTTTCTTTAAGTACCAACCTTGCGCCCAGCCCTCGTTTGGTTCACTGGAGTTACCCTGACGTCATTTCTAGGAATTCTGCTCTCGGCCCATCCCTTGTTCCAACTATAACAACGCCCGAGGCTATGAAACTTTCCACTGACTCTCCTTTTCCCCTCGTCACAATTTCTGAGGAAACTAATTCTGCTGGCCATTGTATTTCTTAATCTTAGAGGAGACATCAGTCTGTGATACGTTTCACCATACCATTCGAACTGGCCCATACTTACAATATATAAAGTAAAATATTCTTGCTTCGGTATATGAAATATACCGGGTGGTACAGCTGCCCCTATTTTTTCCCGAATATATGCAACCAGTCCGCCTCTGTGGTGTAGTGGTTAGCGTGATTAGCTGCCACCCCCGGAGGCCCGGGTTCGATTCCCGGCTCTGCCACGAAATTTGAAAAGTGGTACGAGGGCTGGAACGGGGTCCACTCAGCCTCGGGCGGTCAACTGAGTAGAGGTGGGTTCGATTCCCACCTCAGCCATCCTGGAAGTGGTTTTCCGTGGTTTCCCACTTCTCCTCCAGGCAAATGCCGGGATGGTACCTAACTTAAGGCCACGGCAGCTTCCTTCCCTCTTCCTTGCCTATCCCTTCCAATCTTCCCATCCCTCCACAAGGCCCCTGTTCAGCATAGCAGGTGAGGCCGCCTGGGCGAGGTACTGGTCATACTCCCCAGTTGTATCCCCCGACCAAGAGTCTGAAGCTCCAGGACACTGCCCTTGAGGCGGTAGAGGTGGGATCCCTCGCTAAGTCCGAGGGAAAAACCGAACCTGGAGGGTAAACAGATGATGATGATGATGATATATGCAACCAGCTAGGACGTAAATGCCTCTTAGTTCCATCTTGCGCAACACCTTACAGCAATGTTATGTGCAGGTAACCCGATGTAGACTTCTCCGCACAATGGAAAAATGGTACAAAAGGCAGTAAGTGAGGTCCATCTCAAAAACACTGTACCATTTTATGAAATGTTACTATACTGTACAAACCATAAACACGCCTATAGCTGTCGGTAGAGAATTGCGCACCTGATTGGTCCAAAAGGCCATTTTCTTTTGATAGAAAGGGCGGTCGTGGTATCATAGAAAACGTGATAGGGTAAGACCAATTACAGACATGTCAATGCACCACCATTTTGTACAGTCTCATCACATCGAAATTGATATAAACGTGTTTTGCACTGTAGTTTATAATCTGTGGCACGCAAATGCTGTACAGCAGATGTGATAGCTTACGCCATGTAATTACTACTGTTAGAGCGATCAAAAAAGGCATAAAACGGGACCATAAGGCTGTAACTCATCAGTAACTTGTCGAAGCGGGAACTTCCGCTCTCCTTGTGAATACAGAGTTACAAGGATGGCGCTTGTACGTTGCAAATAGCTGCGCGGAATTACGTATGGAAGACGTACCTCGATAGGTTACTTGAAGCAGGAAGGGTTCCAACCGTTCTTGAGTCATGCATTTTTTAATGTCATTTCGTATTCGCCTAGGCATCGTTTACGAAGACCTTTCTGAAGTCTCCGATATTCTTCTACGGAAGTTATAATAAACAGGTATCATAAATATCGCCACATACGCACCGATTGTGAATACCGCCTGAAACATAACGCTGGACTCATTCAACCAAGTAACGCGTAGAAAATGGTTGCAACTATCTGGGCGTAAGAGAGACGCGATTCTTTAGTTCACTGTGGTGTTTGCACATTCGAGTTCAGAAATTTAACATCAACGATCAGTATCGAAGCGATAGCCTAGGTAATTCCATTAGTACAGAGCTACGAGACCAATTCTTTGTCGCCTGCAGTAGCTACATGGCACCAATCGCAGCGAGCATACGATATGTTAGCAGGCATTTAGAGTTCGAATCTAGTTACGAGCTTTTCAATTTTATTTTTATATTATACTTGTAAGGCCATTCGTAATAAATATTTAACGTTCTTAAGTCTCAAAAGTAATTTGCCACCTTTACAAAGAAAGCATACATCATCATCATCATCATCATCATCATCTGTTTACCCTCCAGGTTCGGTTTTTCCCTCGGACTTAGCGAGGGATCCAACCTCTACCGCCTCAAGGGCAGTGTCCTGGAGCTTCAGACTCTTGGTCGGGGATACAACTGGGGAGTATGACCAGTACCTCGCCCAGGCGGCCTCACCTGCTATGCTGAACAGGGGCCTTGTGGAGGGATGGGAAGATTGGAACGGATAGGCAAGGAAGAGGGAAGGAAGCGGCCGTGGCCTTAAGGTATGTTTTAACGTTTCGAAGGAAAATCCACAATTCTGAACCGATTTTTTTTGAGTTTCGTACCATAAAACAAAAAATATTAGACTAACAGTTTCGTATAATGCAATCAAAATTTTGTGCCTTATCTTCACCCAAAAAATTAGTTTAATGAAAAAAACACATAAATTTTCAAAATGTCATCAAATTTCCAAAAATGTTATAATCTTGAAATTGTTTTCACCAAGTTGAAGTATTTCATTCATAGAATGTTGTGAACTAGGATCTTCTAATTATCAAAAACAGAAAGGGAGCTAGACATAATTTTTGACAACAGTTTAAAAATAATTCATCACCCTTGTTACAATGGCTATAAAAATAATAATAACGATAACAATATTCACAATATTAAGAAAGTACTAGTTTACAACATTTCCACATTCATTAGCTTTAATTTAATCTATCATTGATTTTTCTATCTCAATTTTAAGGATATTTAAATGTATTTGAAATGTGGGAAGGTGTGCAAAAATTACATTCAAGAAAAACAGCACTGAAGTTTTAGGACTAAGTTATGAACATAACCCACTTATTTGGGCACCTAGAAACTTGCCTGTTCCATAGGCTCTACCCTCTTTTAGAAGTTTCTTGTCTTCTTTTAGTTTCCTTCTGCCTCTCAAGTACTGCCTCCTCAGCTTTTGTTCTGCAGGACTTTGATTTGCACCTTTGTGCAACCGTATTGCATCAGCTTCAAGTACACCAGATAATGTGTACTTACTTGCCAGGAGCAATTCCCATCCTCTTTAGTATTTCTATTTCCACTCCGTTCTCCCAGTTGAAATGGCAAACTGCATCCATCACTCCTAATTTTTTAGGTATCAAGCCCCACATTTATGTCTCCTTAGGACACCTTCTCCATACCATGGCATTGAATGACTCATTATTTTGAGTCAATCCATGCAAGGACTTAGCATTTCTGGGTCGGTGAGTAGCTCATATATAGGCTTCAGTTTGAAGAATGCCAAAGGACAGGCCTGGTTTGAATTAAAATTGTTCTATCTCATTATTTGCTTTAGCTCACTGATATGAGCACCAGCTGTCAGTTCCTACAGGACACCAATGGTGGGTGGGACGGTCCTCTGTTGCTATCAAATGGTACAATGTGGCCCATATGCCATTTGACATGGCGTGAATACTGCTTGTATTGGAACGTAAAGCAATTCCAAATAATTTTGCATCTTATCGATGAGTGCTCCTGTCAGTTGCGGAATTCATAATCACAGTTGCTGCAAAACAATGCAAGGGACATTCCCCAACCAAATCTCAGAATTTCTAGGTTTTCTACAAAAACTGTATTACAGCTGAAGCAACTAGGGCAAGCTAATGCAGACAATATACGTGTAAAGCAGTATGTCAATAATAATACTGTAAATGTCACTAGCACTATCAGATTCAATATTTACAGATGAAAGTTTGGACTGAGAATCACTAGCAAATGATTCCCTTACATTAGGCCTACCTCCCGTCTCACTATTTATATTGATAGCACAAGCAACACTGACATTCACCTTACTATGTCTGTTTCCATGAAATTTTCTCTTTTTCTTTGCTCTACATTGGCTTTTAGAACCCATTTTATACACACTCACAGAGAAACAAGCTCTTTGGTCGCAATGTGAAAAACCACTTGGCCACAAGGAAGGTTTGTTTATATCCGTTGCCTATCAATGGAATAAAAGTCTTTGGAATATACAAGTATTGACATCTGTTAATCAGAACTATGAACTATGTACTCAGGAGGCATGTCACACCAAAGAGGTAAATTAGAATAAGAAAATCTGACGAGATGTTTACATGTAGGCAGGACACTGCAGTCACGCCCCTTATCACGCACGCACGTGGCTAGTTAAATCTTATTTTCGGATACTTACAGTTGGAATATATGTATGAATTATATCTCATTTTGAAGTAGAGATTTCAAGCTTTCATTTCCAGTGAAAAAATTAAAATGGCATTTTTGGGCGAAAAAGGCGATTTCGAACGTTAATACATACCTTAAGTTAGGTACCATCCCGGCATTCGCCTGGAGGAGAAGTGGGAAACCACGGAAAACCACTTCCAGGATGGCTGAGGTGGGAATCGAACCCACCTCTACTCAGTTGACCTCCCGAGGCTGAGTGGACCCCGTTCCAGCCCTCGTACCACTTTTCAAATTTCGTGGCAGAGCCGGGAATCGAACCCGGACCTCCGGGGGTGGCAGCTAATCACGCTAACCACTACACCACAGAGGCGGACGAAAGCGTACATACGAAAGGAATAATAACATGCGACTTCCATATGGCAAACGACTACAGGGAATGAAGCGCAGTGCACGTGTTGTCAACATTCTGACCCACCCATTCAACCAAGCAACTGCGCACGTTCGACTCGAAGACCAACTAACAGCGGTCTACACTTCATACGTAGGGCACATGAAACAGCATATCGTAATCCTAGCAGCAACGTGTGAGCACGTACTGTACGGTAAGCACGAAAGCAAACATTATGTATTCACGGGATGATTATGTGAATATGGTACTACTTTATGGAGAAGCAAGGCAAAATGCACGGGAAGCCAGACGCTTGTATCAAGAACGATTTCCTGGACGAAGGCTGCCAACTGCAGATACATTTCGACGTGTTGAAAGACGGTTGCGTGCAACGGGGTCATTTCATACATTACCCCCCGTTCGGGATGCTCCAGTAACGTCTGGAAATAACGACGAAGCTGTTCAAAATGCAATTGCATACAACCCGCACACAAGCTCACGGGCCATAGGAAATGAACTGAACATCAGTCATGTATCTGTACTGCGAATATTGCACCGCCATAAATTCTACCCTTTCCATCAACAGCTGCACCGGGAACTTCACGGAGATGACTTTCCAAAACGGATAGAATTTTCGCAATGGATATTACAAAGAGTTGAAGCTGATGCGAATTTCTTAATGGACATTCTCTTTAGTGATGAATCCAGATTTCACAACAACGGAACTGTTAATCGTCACAACTTCCATTACTGGAGCGTTGAAAATCCTCACTGGATCAGGGGAGCTCGATTTCAGGTACAATGGGGCGTCAACGGGATACTACGTGACAAGATAATTGGACCATATTTCTTCGAAGGAAACCTCACGGGACGACGCTATCTAGAGTTTCTTCGTGAGTACCTCCCACTCTTATTGGAGGATGTGCCCCTTATGACACGGTTACGGATGTGGTTCCAGCAGGATGGAGCTCCCCCATACTGGTCGTTGGCAGTACGGAACCACTTGCATAGGACATATCCTGGACGATGGATTGGACGAGGGGGTCCGGTCACATGGCCGGCTAGATCACCTGACCTTACTCCACTCGACTTTTTCCTCTGGGGTTATTTAAAGGAAAGAGTCTATGAGCAGGAGCCTGAGAACCCGAATCATTTACGGCGGCTCATCACGGAAGCCTGCAGGCAGATTCCACCACATATGTTGCAGCAAGCAAGAATGTCTCTCCTCCACCGTGCTCAGATGTGCATTAACGAAGCAGGTGGTCATTTTGAACATTTGCTTCATTAATTGAGTGGCCATGCATAAGCCCATCGCACCGCTGTCGGTACAATCTCACTTTATTGCAAATAGCTCTTTTAAGAGCTCCTTAAAAAACAAACATAGCTGAGTACCTGCAATATGAGAACTGATCATCATCATCACCATCTGTTTACCCTCCAGGTTCGGTTTTTCCCTCGGACTTAGCGAGGGATCCAACCTCTACCGCCTCAAGGGCAGTGTCCTGGAGCTTCAGACTCTTGGTCGGGGGATACAACTGGGGAGTATGACCAGTGCCTCGCCCAGGCGGCCTCACCTGCTATGCTGAACAGGGGCCTTGTGGAGGGATGGAAAGATTGGAAGGGATAGGCAAGGAAGAGGGAAGGAAGCGGCCGTGGCCTTAAGTTAGGTACCATCCCGGCATTCGCCTGGAGGAGAAGTAGGAAACCACGGAAAACCACTTCCAGGATGGCTGAGGTGGGAATCGAACCCACCTCTACTCAGTTGACCTCCCGAGGCTGAGTGGACCCCGTTCCAGCCCTCGTACCACTTTTCAAAATTCGTGGCAGAGCCGGGAATCGCACCCGGGCCTCCGGGGGTGGTAGTTAATCACGCTAACCACTACACCACAGAGGCGGACAGAACTGATCATGATTTAGATTTGTCGCCAACAACACGACTCTCACGAACATCAACAACGCAATAAAAATATTCGTCGTACACAGGACTCGAACCGCCTACTAACGAACACCGGTACTCTCCTCTAACTTTTAGCAAGCTCGGCTATCACGGGTTGCTGTTTAGCCCTGTTGTGTTGCTGCTACTTCTAGTCATTTACCAATAGTATTCTCTGTACAGGACGTTTCTGCGACACATAATTTTCACGATTTACCATCAATCGGTATTTTATCATTAATGCTGATTTGGTTGACACGAATAAACGAATTATGGAAAGCGTTGTAAGAGCAGACATTGTAGTGAGTAGTCAAGGTCAATATTTTTAGGTTCGACTATAATCTGCGGGTTGCATAAAACTGCGTGAATAGGGGCAGCTGTACCACCCGGTATATTCCTCAATTATTAATTACAATTGAATGACGCCTATCACACCCCCACCAGGGCGCAGTATCTCATTAACAAGCAAAGGGCAGAACATTCTCAGCATGGTAATTAAGAAGCCTGTATTAAGTGAGGTTTTAACCGAAGAGAAAACTTCTCACTCATAGCAAGTATATCTTCTTCTCCTTTAATTCCTTAAACTCCTGTTGAGGAGCATAGGGCCTAGGCAAGGTCTCGCCATCTGAGACTGTGATGTGCCATGTGTTTCTGCTTTCCCCATGGGTACCCAAGATGCTCACTCTCTGTATCCACTAATCTCCTCAATGTCATCTTATGTCTTCCTCTCCTTCTCTGGCCTTGTGGATTCCACTCGAGACCATGTTTTGCTATGCTGTCAACAGGTCTACGCAGTGTATGGACAAACCACTGCCACTTTCTTTTCTTGATTTGCTGTTCAGTCTTTAATTGCTGCGTTCTCTTTCACACTTCCAATTTGACACCACTTATGGCCAGTATATCCGTAAGATGTTCGTAAGGTCTGAATTTTTCATGTCAAAGACCTGGTCGCTTTCCAGGTTTCACACGAGTAAAGCAGAAGTACAGTACTATTGAAGATCCGCAGTTTAGTTCACATACTATTGAATTTTCCATGTCAAAGACCTGGTCGCTTCCCAGGTTTCACACGAGTAAAGCAGAAGTACAGTACTATTGAAGATCCGCAGTTTAGTTCACATACGGAGTTCTTTAGACCTCGACGTAGGACGGAGTGCTGCGAACGCACCCTTAGCTTTGTTCAAACGGTTGGTAACATCTTCATCTTCCCATCCGTTCACCGTGACAGTGTTTACTAGGTATCAGAGACTATCCACCCTCTCTAGATCCTGCCCACCCAGTTGCAACGGTGTATTATTTCGGTTTCTCAATCGCATTTCCTTTGTCATCTTAATGTTAATCCGAAGTCTATCTTCCTGCGCTTCATATTCCTGATCTTTAAGTTTAATTTCCATATCTCTACAACTATGAGCAAGTAAGAATTAGTCATCGGCAAAGTCTAAATCTTCCAGTACAGGGCGAGTTGGCTGTGTGGTTATGGGAGCGCATCTGTGAGCTTACATCCGGGAGATAGTGGGTTCGAACCCCACTGTCGGCAGTCCTGAAAACGGTTTTCGGTGGTTTCCCATTTTCACATCAGGCAAATGCTGTGACTGTACCTTAAATTAGGCCACGATCGCTTCCTTCCCACTCCTAGGTCTTTCCTATCCCATTGTCGCCGTAAGACATTGTGACCTAAAGCAAAATTGTAATGACAATAAGTCTTCCAGACGTTGAGTAAGATTCCACTGGATTCCCAAATCGGCGATTTATTGCGCTTCTCGTAACACGAAGAGTCATAAGGACAGACCTAGTTCTGATGGCGCTTAGATGGTCCGTAACTGAATGATGCGTAAATCCTGCCACATATTTCAGGTTCCTGAAATCTTGTACTCAGATTAATATAATTATATTAACTTCATATTGTAAATCTTTATTACTACCTTCACTATATTACATTGTTACAAAAGCAAAGCAAAGAGCAAAGTCTTCTCCGTACAGGCCATGAAGGCCCTTGGAGCGGTGGAAGGTAAAGGCTTCCACTATCCGTAACCTCGGCACTTGATGGGGTACAGTGGTTAGCCCTACGTCCGGCCGCCTTTGCCCCCAAGAATTAACCTGGTACTCATTTTTGGTGTAGGATGAGTGAACATCAGGGCCGTATGCACCTCCGGAAGTGGAAATCTCATTTCTTAAATTTTACGACTTACTGACGGGGATTCGAACCCACGTTCTTCCGGGCGAAACGAGCACGCGTTTACCGCCTCGGCAAGCCAGCCCCTTATTACATTGTTACAGGAGAAATCATTTGCAGTATCTTTACACAGCGTGGCATTATCGTCTCGTTGATGCTACAGTTTGGCATGTATTCATGAGTTTAAGGACGAAATGTTGAACTGCCACTCTACAAACAGTAAGGAATGAAAGTGGTTGTCATGTATCATCCATTATAGAAATACACACTGACTGACAGAGCAAACGCAACACCAAGAAGGAGTGATCAGAACTTTATGCCAATTGCAGGGTAGACTGACGTCACTGAGGTATGCTCATGATGTGAAATGCGCCGCTGTGCTGCGCACGTAGCGAACGATGAATGGGACACGGCGTTGGCGAATGGCCCACTTCGTACCGTGATTTATCAGCCGACAGTCATTGTAGAACGTGTTGTCGTGTGCCACAGGACACGTGTATAGCTAAGAATGCCAGGCCGCCGTCAACGGAGGCATTTCCAGCAGACAGACGACTTTACGAGGGGTATGGTGATCGGGCTGAGAAGGGCAGGTTGGTCGCTTCGTCAAATCGCAGCCGATACCCATAGGGATGTGTCCACGGTGCAGCGCCTGTGGCGAAGATGGTTGGCGCAGGGACATGTGGCACGTGCGAGGGGTCCAGGCGCAGCCCGAGTGACGTCAGCACGCGAGGATCGGCGCATCCGCCGCCAAGCGGTGGCAGCCCCGCACGCCACGTCAACCGCCATTCTTCAGCATGTGCAAGACACCCTGGCTGTTCCAATATCGACCAGAACAATTTCCCGTCGATTGGTTGAAGGAGGCCTGCACTCCCGGCGTCCGCTCAGAAGACTACCATTGACTCCACAGCATAGACGTGCACGCCTGGCATGGTGCCGGGCTAGAGCGACTTGGATGAGGGAATGGCGGAACGTCGTGTTCTCCGATGAGTCACGCTTCTGTTCTGTCAGTGATAGTCACCGCAGACGAGTGTGGCGTCGGCGTGGAGAAAGGTCAAATCCGGCAGTAACTGTGGAGCGCCCTGCCGCTAGACAACGCGGCATCATGGTTTGGGGCGCTATTGCGTATGATTCCACGTCACCTCTAGTGCGTATTCAAGGCACGTTAAATGCCCACCGCTACGTGCAGCATGTGCTGCGGCCGGTGGCACTCCCGTACCTTCAGGGGCTGCCCAATGCTCTGTTTCAGCAGGATAATGCGCGCCCACACACTGCTCGCATCTCCCAACAGACTCTACGAGGTGTACAGATGCTTCCGTGGCCAGCGTACTCTCCGGATCTCTCACCAATCGAACACGTGTGGGATCTCATTGGACGCCGTTTGCAAACTCTGCCCCAGCCTCGTACGGACGACCAACTGTGGCAAATGGTTGACAGAGAATGGAGAACCATCCCTCAGGACACCATCCGCACTCTTATTGACTCTGTACCTCGACGTGTTTCTGCGTGCATCGCCGCTCGCGGTGGTCCTACATCCTACTGAGTCGATGCCGTGCGCATTGTGTAACCTGCATATCGGTTTGAAATAAACATCAATTATTCGTCCGTGCCGTCTCTGTTTTTTCCCCAACTTTCATCCCTTTCGAACCACTCCTTCTTGGTGTTGCATTTGCTCTGTCAGTCAGTGTATGTCCATTATTCAACCAGGTCTATGTTTTACAATCTGCTTTACGTCGCACCGACACAGGTAGGTTTATGGCGACGATGGGTTAGGAAAGGGCTAGGAGTGGGAAGGAAGTGACCGTGGCCTTAATTAAGATACAGCCCCAGCATTTGTCTGGTGTGAAAATGGGAAAAAAAGAAAAATCAACTTCAGGGCTGCCGACAGTGAGATTTGAACCCACTATCTCGCGAATGCAAGCTGATAGCTACATGACTCGAACAGCGCGGCTAATTGCTCGGTGGATTAGTTCGATAAATCATTCGTAATAATAATTATACCAAATTCACATTATGAACCACAACATTAAATTCTATTTTTATTATTATACTATCAAGCCCATCAGAATAAAATAACTGTTGCTAGAATCAATAATGTTCCCAAAACTTCTAACGCGTGTTATTCCAAACTTAAGAATTGGCGCATAGTCGGCTGATACATGACACCATCCAATTACCTTACATAATTTAAATATAATACTATATCAGAATATATAAATAATTCATTTATTTTTAAATATCCTATTTAATTTAAATATAAGACTCTATTAGGATATATAATTAACTTATTTAAATATAAGACAATACTAACGATAATATTCACCTGTGGAGTACTCGATGGTGCAATCGGCAGTGTAGTTATTGGAAATGTCCAGCTGTGGCAACTCTATTTCAGGGTTCACCACCAGAGGATCAGTCATATTCCACAGGAACACTAGGTCGTGTACCGTGTGTGACACTGGAAATACAATAAACATAAATCACTGACAAATTAAGATGGCACCGACAGACTTAAAGTGATGCGTTAAATACCACAGGTCTAGAGTTCGACATTAAATTTTAAACATATTGTATAAAGTATATGTGCGGTATTGCTTGGGAGAGGGAGGGTGATTAAGTGATTCGGAAAACCTTGCTTCTCCTTTATTGGTGTAGTTACATACAAAGTACGATAGTGATGAGATCCGTTTCCTTAAAAGTTAAGTTTATGTTTCATGCAGATGGAGATGACTAGAAAAGTTTTCTTTCAAGTTAATTATAAAATATGGTGGTATCCGCCGTCCGAATGTTAACATACATCAGACACCCATGAAAGATAAGGTTGTTATATTCAGGTTACCAACAACGGGTAACGTCTGTCTGTCATTGTCTGTTAGACGGTGACGTCAAAGTGAGACCTGCTCTCTGCAAGTTGTCCGCTTCCGATCGCAGGAGAGCTTCCAAGTGGAGTTCAGGGATTGCGATATATTTTAACCAAAAAATTATAAGCTCGTATGTCTCACATACCTGCTCAACTGTGGAAATATAGGATAAATAACATAATAATGTACAATACTAATGTCGTCACAAGACCGTCGTTATTGCCAATAGGATTTTAGTGGGCACACTGTGCTACTGAAACTCAGTAAAGCATCTGAATAAAACAAAACTGAGTATCAAATATCATCAATAAACAAACAAGTGAACGAAAGAACGAACAAGGAAAGCGAAGTTTACTTTAACTGGTAAGTTTCTTTACCTTTTTTTTACTCTATCCTGCATAACGTTTGCTTCCACATTTTCCTAACGTTTAAAAACCGTTATACGAGCATATGTGCTTGTTTTCACACATGCGGCTACCAGAACACTACTTAAATTAGAATCACTTGCACATATTGTGTTACTCCCGAACCTCTTCTCGGACTGTCCAGGGTAAGAACAGGAAAACGTTTCTCTATATCTCGTACTGTTTGTGACCACTGAGGGGCCTCGGCTCTGTAAGACCACCGTATGACAGACTTCGAACACAGAATCCCGAACAATACGTACTGTGATCTCTTCCTTCTATGTCTGTTTGGATATTTAAGTGTGTATGAGTGCTTTTGTGTTTCAGTCACGCAACCCGCAATGCAATTCAAATATTCGACCTACATTTCAGTGTCAGTTTCACCGGCAAATGTTGGAACAGTGACATAAAACGCTCAGCAGAAGAATTTTCCAACTCACAACACGTTACTCCGCAATTCCGTAGCATTTGTGATTTCTGTTCGCGTGTTCTTGTCTTTCAGACTTTTACCGGCATTATTACCGAAAATAACCATCCGAAGACGATAAAGAGAATTCAGCGCTGTAGTGTGGTCATATAATCCTCCTCGAGGACAGATCGGGAAAAACGAATTCTCGAGTGAATCCTGGTTCATTCGGTTGGTTAAAATGTACTCCATTCATAGATTCCGAAATTCCGGGAGCAGATATTTCCAGGAGGAGATAGCCAAAGGATATCTTTTTCCAGCGTTGCAAGTCAAGACAGAGAGTAATTCAGTTTTATCTCATATAAATGTAACTTTTCTTCCCTAGATATCTTAAAGTGAAAGCCACCGATTCGTCCTCATCAGTCCAATTCATAAATTTTATTGATTGTTTTAGTATCTTTCTTTGATTTTTAGTAAAAATTTCTTCCATATCGTTTACCAGTTTTGCGTGAATGATCTGAACAGAATGTTTTATCCTCCTACGTTTAATTAAGTCCTTACACAAGTTCTTAGAGACACGCAGTTTTGATGTCATTTGCTTTCCGCTTCTTGTAATTTCATCATCATTAGTTTTCTTTCGTCACCTAATTATTTTTTCAACTTTGAAATGTTTTCAGCGAGGGCCATAGTATTATCACAGACATGGGAAGGTTGAGTGGCTGGAGGAAGTGGTGACTCGCAATAGTCGTGTTATATTCTGAATCTTGTAACAATACTTCGGGCAATTTTTATCGTAACTCTTTCCTTTCCTTCTTACTCTATCATATGACACTTGGTCTATGCTATAAAAAAAACTCCCCAAACTATAGAGGGAGCATAGTCTTTGTTAAGCATACGTTTGGAAGAGAACCCTAAAAAATTACTCTTTAGATCCCATTTAAAACTGCCATCAAATACATTTTCGGAACGCAGACGGCACGAATCGGCGTTCAACTTTCCATCACGCCTGCACCTTTGGATTAATTGTTTTCTTAGCTCCTCATTGTTTTGGGGAAAATGTAGTATGAATTTCATATGATTTTTGAAGGGATGATTCCTTGTTTTCGCCCTGCTGTTATTGTACACAGCAAATGTATACCTCATAGCAGGCATGTTTATATGCAGGGCCCGGATTTTGATGACAGGTCATACTTTTGCAACATACGCATTGCTAACATATATATATAAATCCTGATTATGCCCCCTAATTACAGAAATGTGTATTTATAAATTTGTTGTCATCTTTCGTCACTTTTTATCTTCAGATCTTTTATGTTCTTTGTTACCGGGCGAGTTGGCCGTGCGTTAGGAGCGCGCAGCTGTGAGCTCGCATCCGGGAGATAGTGGGTTGTAATCCCACTGTCCGCAGTCCGGGTTTTCTGTGGTTTCCCATTTTCATAACAGGCAAATGCTGGTGCTGTACCTTAAGGCCACGGCCGCTTTCTTCCCATCCCTAGGCCTTTCCTGTCCCATCGTCGCCATAAGACCTATCTGTGTCTGTGCGACGTAAAGCAACTAGCAAAAAAAACGTTTTCTCATTACTTTCTCATTTTCATCAATTCGTTACGTTAATTTCTTGTTTTAAGACATTTTTCTTCGTTCTGCATTAATATCACTAGCTTGCAATGATTTTCCGGTTTTGGTGAAAATAGGTGGTTCATATGGAAAACGATGTGCTGATTTCGAAGACCCCAACTGTTTCGCCGAAAAGGTCCGTCCACACCAAGATGTCTTCGTTAAGTTTGTTAATAAACACTGTTAATCATCAATGTTCATGAACATTTTTGACTGTTAATAAACAAAATAGCGTGTTCGTTAACTTCTCGAGCATGTTAGTAAACAAAATATCTTTAACTTTTGTGAATGAAACTTTTCATTCACTTTTCGTATTTTCCTTAACATTTTGGTTCGCACATGCGAAAGGACGCAAGTAGAGCACGCAAATTCGTAGCACGGAATACGATGCTTTCTTATTTCTTCTAAAAAATTGACTATCAAATAACAAGCGAAAGTTCTAATATGCAGTATATTTAATTCTCTATGATATTCTTTTAGCTGTGTTCTAATGTAGTTTCACATCCAGCTTAGATACTCGCTGAATAACCTAACCTTCCATAATAACTTGTATAACATCAAAATACTACTATTTTAACTAGGTTAAATGAAGGTTTTATTTCGGTCGTACCTTTACCAATTCCTTCAGATTGTTGTGTAAAGCTTCAAACACCTCGGATACAATAACTGAAACTACATGTTTTGATACTCTAGACAAATATATATCTGAAATGTTTGAGTCACCAGTTGCTAGGAATCTTGAAGTTACACCCATAAAAATAGACTGTCATTACTGGAGCCGGCTTACAGATAATCTGTATAATTTCTTAAAGTTTTAGGCCCAATTACTGTCAACAAGAACTGGAAGTACTGTGGGGGCATTGTCAAGAAAATTTTGAAAGCCTGCTGTATCATGAATTAAAAGTTCTGACATAAGTGTTCTCTCCAAACTTAATTCTAAATGTCCTTCCAATATTTTTCTTTAATACACTTTGCGTCTCTTCTTCCTGACCCTATGCATCGTAACCTTACAAACAGTTTTTCTGTTGTGGACATAATGTTGAAGAAGTTTGTTAACATAAATGTATTAACTGTGTTAAGAAATGTTTTCATTATCATTGTTTATTAACTTTGTTTTGTTAACTTTGATGCAGATTAGCCATAACTCGTACAGATTTTATGTAATTATGTATATCAATGTTCGAGATTTAATGTAAATTTAAGGAAATTTGAATTCATTTCATCATGTTTCGAACTTTTTTTTACCAGGCATGAAATATATCGTCGGCTTACTTCTAAAACCTCGTATGTTACGATGTTTTTCCTACCCATTATATTCCTTAACACTGGTCACGCCTCCCAGCCACATATTTATATGCAATCCATCAGAACCTTTTTCGTAGTGTTCATTTTCCTGTGCAGACGTGTAAAGGAAAATGGACCTTATCATACAGTATTGTAGGGATGTTGTTTTCATGGAGAATTTAAGCACTCCTACAGCTTAACATATTTAAGGTTCATTTTCCTTTACACATGGCCATAGGAAAATGAACACAACGAAAATTGTTCTGATGGACTGTACATCCATATGTGGCTGGGAGGCGGGACCAGTCTTAAGGAAGAAAATGGATAGAAAGTGCATTGGGAGATACGAGGTTTTAGAAGTAAGCCATCGATATGAACAACGCTAATATTAGTGTGTAGAATTCAGTGAATAAACGGAAGTGCTTTATCATGTAGTGTTTACAAGATATCCTAAAATTCTTATATTATGAAAATTTACAGAACATATGTAAGGAAATATGTAAATAACTTTATTACATACAAAAAATTGCCAGTCAACAATTTGGTGGAATACATAGTATTATGGCTTACTACCTGGAAAAAATACTAGGGGGTTAGGGGTAAGACACCTCTAGCACCCTTAGGTGAAAATAAAGTACAGCCTCAATGTTATAATCACCAATAACATATCAGACCTCAGAAAAAATATTTTGCTAGCAAGTTATTTACGGTCACCAATAAAATAATTTTTTTGCAGATCCCTAGGGAGCAAAAGTATATCGCTTCTTCGACAGATGGTTAGATATTTTTCTGAGGAATATGCGAAGTTAAAGAGAGAGCATATACAAGATTTATCATTCAGCAACGTGGGTCACGACAAACACGTCGTAACCAGTATATCAGTGGATGGCAGGAATTGCATAATATCCTAATAATTACGACATACAGATTTGTATAAGAACTGCACTTTATAAAATAATTTAAATATTATTCTGTAATGTGTTCCTGTATTATTATTTTTTTTTTGATGACACTTATTAACTGTATTTACTCCATTGGGAGTTGAAGGTAATGTGGAAAGTGCACATATTTATTATTTTGGGTAAACATGTATTTTCCTTCATATTTCTGGGTCGTTTGCTCGTTCATTTTAAGTTATTTTTGAGGACTTTTAGACCTTTTTTGACGTTTATTAGGTCATCAAAATCCGGGCCCCGTCATATGCAACCCGAGAATTAAATCAAGTCAAGTCGAACTCAGAATAACACTGGAATAAGAAAGCAGCTATTCACTTCAGGACTAATCGCTAGCTCATATAAAGCACCATGGAACTATGAAAGTAAAATTACAACTCACTTGCACATATTAAACTCACACACTACTCACATTTTACTGCACTGACTTAAAAAGAATGGCGTCGAATGTCATCCTACAGGGAGGCAGGTCTCTCGGTGACGTCATAACTGGAGCGTAGACAAGGCCTTCCGAACACAGAAACCCCTGTTGTGGGCAACCTCTCATATACTAACCTTGCATACAAGAGTACATAATTCTTTGAAACACCGCGTGATTTAAGGGAACGGAATGTTTTTATGACATCAGATAAAGTTATGTTCTCCTTACTATATTAACTTATATCTAAGTAATTGGTATTAGTTTCAGAGAGTGCCATTTTTAAACAATATCTGTTAAAATTTGTGAACAGTGTTTTTTCACTACCTACATATTTATTGCACATTCTATGGGAATTAAATTGGAGGATAGGTTTTACGATAATTATTAGAATTTTGAATTTATTTCGGCATAAAACCCGGAACTTTTAAATAAATATATAGAACAATGACACAATAAACACAAAGTACTTGCTCATTAGGTCTCACACGATATTGGAATGCTTAGTTTGTTTGCACTTAACAGATGCCTTAAATCCTTACAACTGTAAGTCCGCAGGCAATATTTATAGGACATAACTACAAAAATTAAATGACGATCTCCTCCTTCAAACTGAAAACCTCCACTAGTGATGGTAATGTATTATTCTTTACGGGTGAGTGAGAAAACATATCTCGGATTTTCCTTTGAAAGTGTCAATAAAGAAGAATTTCTGTATCCCCAAAACTTTCGACTGAATAACCAGTATCAGCGACTTGAACAGAAATTCAGCGGAAATCTCTTTACCATCGATTGGCTTGTTACGCGTATGCCGAAAGTCGTGTGAACGTTTCCACCGCAAGGTAACTAATTCAATCAGCACTTAACGCTAATAAGAATTGTCAGCCATTACCTTGGGTATAGAGAGATGGAAGGCAGAACATGATAACAGGAAATGAACCTCACAGGAAGAAACCATAAAGGAACTAAGGAGCATGAAGCAGTACGATAGAAAAGAACAGAAATCTTGGGCGAAGCTAACAAGTTGTAAAAAATGGTCATGGGCGAAAATACATTAAGAAGTTAATAAGATACTCAAACTACAACTCTCCAGGATTAAATAAGACACACAAAAACTGCGTTTGGTACAGTCAGTGAATAATGAAGGAGGCTCTATGGGAATGTGTTAAGCGAGCGAGGTGTTCTGAAAGAGAAAACGAAGGAAGTTCTTTAATGTATTTTAGATAACGTTGTCATATTGCTTGTCATTTATTTGGCCAAAACATGTCGCCATAATATATCATGTTATTTGTTAAGAAACCAGAAATAAAAATCAAATCCTATTGTAGAGTATGACAGATTATTTTTGACCGATGGCTTACCGTCTCAACTAACACATAGAAGGTTTAAGGCAAAGGGATAGCGCTAGCGTTAGTTAAGTTACAGCCCCATCATTTGCCTGGTGCAAAATGGAAAACCATGTGAAACTCTTTTGAGAGACTGCTGATGGTTGGATTCAAACACACCATATCGCGGATGTAGTATCACAGCTACGTGACCTGTGAAGTAATTTCTGAACTATACGCCAGTTTCAATAATAATCCCCTATTTTGTGGATCTATCGTCCTAGTTGTTTGAAAAATTTTCCTCTCTGCCACATCACGTGAATAATAGCTATATTTGAATTTAATTACAGTTAATTATAGTTACTGGTGATGACGGCATGACACAGAATTGCGCAGTTATCTATTACGTGTGTCTAAACACAAGTCGCTAAGCTGGCCACGTTTTATGATCCTTGGTCACTAAATCTTTAATTTCTTTGAAAATATTTGCGGTATTTTTGACATGTGCTATAGGGTAGCACCTAACATATGAATAATGTTATAATATAGATATTTTGAGATATAAATTGATATACACTGACTGACAGAGCAAATGCAACACCAAGAAGGAGTGGTCAGAACTTTATGCCAATTGCAGGGTAGACTGACGTCACTGAGGTATGCTCATGATGTGAAATGCGCCGCTGTGCTGCGCACGTAGCGAACGATAAATGGGACACGGCGTTGGCGAATGGCCCACTTCGTACCGTGATTTCTCAGCCGACAGTCATTGTAGAACGTGTTGTCGTGTGCCACAGGACACGTGTATAGCTAAGAATGCCAGGCCGCCGTCAACGGAGGCATTTCCAGCAGACAGACGACTTTACGAGGGGTATAGTGATCGGGCTGAGAAGGGCAGGTTGGTCGCTTCGTCAAATCGCAGCCGATACCCATAGGGATGTGTCCACGGTGCAGCGCCTGTGGCGAAGATGGTTGGCGCAGGGACATGTGGCACGTGCGAGGGGTCCAGGCGCAGCCCGAGTGACGTCAGCACGCGAGGATCGGCGCATCCGCCGCCAAGCGGTGGCAGCCCCGCACGCCACGTCAACCGCCATTCTTCAGCATTTGCAAGACACCCTGGCTGTTCCAATATGGACCAGAACAATTTCCCGTCGATTGGTTGAAGGAGGCCTGCACTCCCGGCGTCCGCTCAGAAGACTACCATTGACTCCACAGCGTAGACGTGCACGCCTGGCATGGTGCCGGGCTAGAGAGACTTGGATGAGGGAATGGCGGAACGTCGTGTTCTCCGATGAGTCACGCTTCTGTTCTGTCAGTGATAGTCACCGCAGACGAGTGTGGCGTCGGCGTGGAGAAAGGTCAAATCCGGCAGTAACTGTGGAGCGCCCTACCGCTAGACAACGCGGCATCATGGTTTGGGGCGCTATTGCGTATGATTCCACGTCACCTCTAGTGCGTATTCAAGGCACGTTAAATGCCCACCGCTACGTGCAGCATGTGCTGCGGCCGGTGGCACTCCCGTACCTTCAGGGGCTGCCCAATGCTCTGTTTCAGCAGGATAATGCCCACCCACACACTGCTCGCATCTCCCAACAGGCTCTACGAGGTGTACAGATGCTTCCGTGGCCAGCGTACTCTCCGGATCTCTCACCAATCGAACACGTGTGGGATCTCATTGGACGCCGTTCGCAAACTCTGCCCCAGCCTCGTACGGACGACCAACTGTGGCAAATGGTTGACAGAGAATGGAGAACCATCCCTCAGGACACCATCCGCACTCTTATTGACTCTGTACCTCGACGTGTTTCTGCGTGCATCGCCGCTCGCGGTGGTCCTACATCCTACTGAGTCGATGCCGTGTGCATTGTGTAACCTGCATATCGGTTTGAAATAAACATCAATTATTCGTCCGTGCCGTCTCTGTTTTTTCCCCAACTTTCATCCCTTTCGAACCACTCCTCCTTGGTGTTGCATTTGCTCTGTCAGTCAGTGTATAATAACGGACGCGATTTCAAACTAATAGTTTAGTTGAATACAGGAAAATAGTGACATTGATGTTCTTTAGGAGAAACAAATACAGAGAATTTCAAACGATGCAGCGATGCATTGTGTAATGACTACACAGGACATCATTAATTTTGTTGAATGAATAGCTCTACTGTCAATAAACATTTCTTAGTGTACTGAATCGGAGTGGAAGTCAGAATTTTTCTGTAGAATTCCATTTTCTGTAACTTTTTGTCTAGTTTTGATTGACTGATTGATTGATTGATTGATTGATTGATTGATTGATTGATTGATTGATTGATTGATTGATTGATTGATTGATTGATTGATTGATTGATTTTGCTTTTCCGTTGGACCTTTATCTCTGCATCAGTACATTTAAAACCGTTATTGCATAGAGATATTATCTTCATTGTCTGTCTCTGCCGGCATTCTCGTCAGCAATGATTTTATGTAATATTTATTCCCATAGGAATAACAGTGGTTTATGTCAGTTAAAACATAGTTACTTTACGTTCATGACATCAAAATTGGACACAATTTTAGCAATTTCTTTCCAGATTTTAAAACAATATCTGTGTAGTTTCTTTTAATTATAGTCTGTGTGTATGTATGTTAACCACATAAATGAATACTGTTATATATGCAATGAGTTAACTTTCAAAACTCGAAAACGAGCCTTAACTCCATTTATTAGAATATGATATGAACTTTACTTTATCTGCAAGGTAAGTGACCAAGGTAAACCTTGGTCATCTTCCGTTATATGCAGTGCTTCATGTTCTAACATACCAGCAACCGCTGCACCACTGTTGGAGTGCTCTACTTAAATACTTGCCACACGGTTGGGCGTTAACTGTAATTAACATTTTTAAAAAATGTACGGTATTCGTTCCGTCATTAAGCATCAATTTTGTCATAGATAATTAGGCCTATATTAATAATATTAATTATCGTACCATAACTGAATATAATTATAACTTGGCGACTTCCAATGGAATAAAATTTGAAATAAGTGAATACTACATAATAATAGGGGCGGGCAGCTGTGAGCTTGCATCCGGAATAGCGGGTTCGAATCCCACTGTCGGCAGCTCTGAAGATGGTTTTCCGTGGTTTCCCATTTTCACACCAGCCAAATGCTGGGGCTGTACCTTAATTGAGGCCACGGCCGCATCGTTCCAACTCCTAGTCCTTTCCTATCCCATCGTCGCCATAAGACCTATCTGTGTCGGTGCGACGTAAAGCCACTATTCCCTCAAATAATAATAATAATAATAATAATAATAATAATAATAATAATAATAATAATGTATAATTTGAGGGAAGTGCAGGTAAATGGTCAACAGAAGTCACCGTAGGATGCCTTAATTTAGAATATTAATAACAAGAACAATACTAAAAGTAATCAATGGTAGAGCATAAAAATCGTGTTCATAGAGATGCAAAACTAGTACTCCGCTGAGTGAGCCTTACCTACTGCCTCCTGCAAACGTTAGAAAGTTGTAGGAGTATGCTTACAAGATGCCATAAATAAATTTAATTAACTGTTTGACTCGAATATATCTATATATTAAAAAACAAGATCATATAATGTTACAAATAAATATTTACAATTTTCTGTGAAAATCAGAACAGCCCTAATCCAACATATTCTTCTCAATTTTCTTACCACGTTTAAAACAGATGTTACTCACTTCCATAGCTTCCTGCTTACGTGCCTGGATTTGAAGCCTCATGTTCTGGAACTCCAGAGCCGTCTTTAATTTGATCTCCCTGCGCCGTATTGTAGCGAGTACATGTCTCTCCTGCCTCGTGCATGATACATCTAGTCACCGTTGACATGAAATGCAATCCAACTTGATACACTTGGTAATATTTATCGAGCTATTCCCACATTGCCCGGAAAACTGACGATAGTTCGTGTGCGACCGAACTGAGACAGTCTACAGTCTATCCCTCACGTTACAACACTGATACAATAAATATACTCAATCAATCTTGATAAATATCAGGCTGGCAGCACGATACACAGACAACAGTCGTAGTCCACAATCAATGAGTAAAGACTGAGAGTCACCAAAAAATAAGTTTCTAATGAACGTAATGAGTAACGTTATGCGTCCTCTGAATCATAATCAACAATCCCCTCTCAGACTAACACTTCCTACGTATTTATGCCCTCTTTATTCGCCTTTTCTCTTCACTCGAAACAAAATTTGTTCCGTTCCACCTTTTCATAATCAGGTGCTGGGATAAACACAGCCTGGCAAGTTTTCCGTTCTGTATTCATCACATGCATTTGGGTGTTCCTCCCTGCATATTCATGTCCATGGTTTTACCCAAGTAGGCTAAGTTGAAATGTTCCAGAAAAGTCTGTCTGATTCTTACCACTAATATATATCATTTTAACAAATATGTACTCGAAATGCTAGCCCCGCGGTGTAAGGGTAGCGTGTCTGCCTCTTACCCGGAGGACCCGGTTCGATTCCCGGCCAGGCCATGGATTTTACCTTGATCTGAGGGCTGGTTCGAGGCCAACTCAGCCTACGTGATTACAATTGAGGGGCTATCTGACGGTGAGATGACGACCCCGGCCTAGAAAGCCAAGAATAACGGCCGAGAAGATTCGTCATGCTGACCACGCCACACCTCTAATCTGCAGGCCTTCAGGCTAAGCAGCGGTCGCTTGGTAAGCTAAGGCCCTTCAGGGCTGTAGTGCCATGGAATTAGTTAGGTTATAATAATAACATGATTGATTCAATATTTATTTACATAATAAGCTGTTGTACATTAATAATATAAAACAACCTAGACAACCGTGCGTGTAACATGGTACATGTTACAGTGTGTGACGCTGTTAAGTGGAAAGCTAAAAAGGTCTCGTCCATGACAGATTCGATAGGTAGTTCCGGCCTTTTACACTTAAAAATTACATAGGGATGACGTCACAGTTATGATGCATCGACATGGAAGCGTAAGTCTTGCTTATGCGATAGTTTGATAACACGCTGTTTTATTTCAACAGTATTGAATGTGATCGTCGGTGTTTTTAAGTGATAATATTATCAAAAATCATCAGCAAACGTGTGTTTACTACTATAGTGTTATAGTTCGAACAGTCCAATATTAACAAAGCAAGCATTTCTAGGTTATGTGCTAGGTTACGTGTACACACTGTATTATCACGAATTGACCAAAGTGTTTAAATTTAGTATTTCATTTTTCTTCTTCTGCTTATTATTATTATTATTATTATTATTATTATTATTATTATTATTATTATTATTATTATCATTATTATTATTATTATTATTATTATTATGTGTTAGTTTAGGCTAGTCTTTACAACATGGAACGAAATTGTAGTGTGTCTGGTTGTACGTCTAACTACCGTTCAAGTAAGGAAGCGGCCATTTTAACATTTACGTTTCCTAGTCTCAAAGAGAAGCGAGATAAATGGGTTCGTACCGGTAAATATGCCTGTGTCTGTTTTAGACATTTTTCCGAAAATCATATAATTCGGATAGACGCCGCAAAAAGAGTAGATGGTTCCGTTTTAACGGTGCCCGAGGGTAAACTGATGCTTTGCAAACTACCGGGTGAGTCAGCCGCGCCTGACGTTTTATGCTGTTAGGCATCCCACTGAACGACACCGGTGTCGGTATGGTCTATTTTCCTTTGCCGAAAACCAAGCAACAATAGCCTTGAATCACTCACTGCACCATTACCCTTGTAAAAACATGTACAATATGCGACAGAGATTTACACAATGCATCAAACTGTCATACGGTTATGTCAAAAGTACGTGCCAATTGAAGACATGGATGGAAGAAGGGCGTAACTCAAAAAACACTCTTTTGAGATAAATGAGTTTAAAGAATTACAACATCAAACACTTTTCTCAGAAATACAAAATTGTGGTATATTATACTTAACTACATTCTTGATTATTTCATAATATGTACATCAAAAATATTTATACAATTTTTGGTTTGTTGTCAATTTTGTATTTTGGAGTTACGCCCTTATTCCATTTTCAAGAAACATTTTCATTGCAAATTAATGTTTTTTACATTGTTGGAAGCATGTAGACAAGTTTTACAGGTTAGAACATTTGATAGGGCACAACATATTATTAGGGGAGTCACTATATCGAGAATTTCCTACTCCCACAGGTTCAGCTCCCCGGAAAATATTTTCAAACCATGCACGTGCATCTGCGCATAGAAAGCTTACTAAATCTTTAACAACTTTTAATTTTCTGGATTCAATACCTACACGAGGGACTGGAAAGCTATCCAAATTATCTTACAGACCATATATCCATCAATAACTGAAACTTGTCATGAAACGTAATATTATAATTCTGGCTTCCTGATACAGTTCCTTCAGGAGAGTGACATAATATGACATACTTTGTTTGTGGTGTTGCAAATGACAGTGGGCTGAGAACGGCAGATCATTCTGATAGTAAGGATTTAGTATCCGAATCATCTGAGGTTTCATTTGGTAAATATTCACTGTCATCTGCTGAAATATCAGATGTTTCTCCTCCTGACATTACTCCTGCGTCAGCTGTTTCGAGTCTGATGACTGATGATTGCTGGCTCGCCCTAAGTCAGCCTTGGAGCGTATTTTAAGTCGGACATGAGTAATATTTGGAAGAACGGCGCAACTCAATATAGCACATCACACGCCATCTATTGACACTACCGATAAGCCATTTAGGTAGTATCTAGAAGAGCCTCCAAGGAACGTATATATACAATTTACCGAATAACGCCACAACCTGACTTAAGCCCTTCTTCCATCCATGTCTTCAATTACGAGCCTTAAGTAGGGTATGAAATGAATGCTAAAAGCGATGGCATACTGATAGAAAACGTGTGTGCATTTGTGAAGCGGAAGTAGTAGTCCATCTAGTAGGCTTTCTGGAATCCTGTTCACTGGAGTCGCCGTGGTGACATAGGTTAAGTGCGGTGTTGTTAATACAGCAGCGTTTGGTAGGAGGGTTCGAATCCTACTTGAGCCTGTACACTTTATTCGCATATTGTATTTAGAGAATCCTCCACAGAGCCAATATATCCTAATGCTCTCACGACGTGAGTTATTTAATTTATTTATTTATTCTGGCACTGTTCTAGGCCATTAGGGCTGCTTATGAGGATGTTTCGTAGGCAGGGATGAAGGAGGATAGAATGGTTGGGGGTTTGAATCCGCTTGACTGAGCAACAGCCTGTTAGTGCAGTAAGTGTTCGAACAGATCACCTTTTGCAGTAATGCACGTTTCAGCACGCCACCGAACTGCCATTCGGGCTTTGTGTAGCATTGTAGGTGTTATGGATTCACAGCCTTCCGTAATAAGATTTCGAAGGCTTTCAGGATTTTCCGGCTGCTGAGCGTACACTACATCCTTCATTTAGCCCCTTAGGAAGAAGTCCAGAGGCGTCAAATCGGGTGATCTAGCAGGAAAGGTGACAGGTCCTCCCCTTCCTGTCCATCGACTGGGATGTGTAATATTCAGGTAGTTGCGAACATCTGCTGACATGTGAGGGCGAGCTCCGTCGTTTTGATACCACATGGTTACACGCTCACCCAGGGGCACATCCTCTAGCAGCAATGGTAGTTGGTCTTGAAGGAACTGTAGGTACCGGGCTCCTGTCAAATGATCCTCAAAGAAATATGGTCCAATTAGGTGATCACACTGTATACCATACCAGACATTTATTCCTCATCGTGCCTGAAATGCTGCCTGCCTTACCCAGTAGGGATTTTCAACACTCCAGTAGTGCATATTATGACGATTCACAGATCCATTATTATGAAATCGTGCCTCGTCCGAATATAAAATGTGAGATACAAACGCTGGACATTTGCCACTTGTGTCAGTATCCACGCACAGAAATCTACAAGTTTCGAAACCTCGTCCGTGGAGTTCTTGATATAGTTGCAGGCGATACGGACGAAAAGAACTGGAATGCAATATCCTTACAACCGACGACTGGCTGATGTTGGCCTGCTGTGCTACTGCCCGGGTACTCGTGTGAGGATTCTCCCGGAAATTGTCCAAAACTATCTCAGCAGTTTCACCGGACGTAACCGGTGCCTCTCTCACAGGACCTATTCGGGAAAGTGACGAAGCTATACGCAAACATCGCTCCACCCTCCTAAACGTATTTGCGTTTGGTTGTTGTCTCTGTGCCGCCTCTGTGGTGTAGTGGTTAGCGTGATTAGCTGCCACCCCCGGAGGCCCGGGTTCGATTCCTGGCTCTGCCACGAAATTTGAAAAGTGGTTCGAGGGCTGGAACGGGGTCCACTCAGCCTCGGGAGGTCAACTGAGTAGAGGTGGGTTCGATTCCCACCTCAGCCATCCTGGAAGTGGTTTTCCGTGGTTTCCCACTTCTCCTCCAGGCGAATGCCGGGATGGTACCTAACTTAAGGCCACGGCCGCTTCCTTCCCTCTTCCTTGCCTATCCCTTCCAATCTTCCCACCCCTCCACAAGGCCCCTGTTCAGCATAGCAGGTGAGGCCGCCTGGGCGAGGTACTGGTCATACTCCCCAGTTGTATCCCCCGACCAAGAGTCTGAAGGTCCAGGACACTGCCCTTGAGGCGGTAGAGGTGGGATCCCTCGCTAAGTCCGAGGGAAAAACCGAACCTGGAGGGTAAACAGATGATGATGATGATGATGATATTGTCTCTGTGGAAAGCTTTCCTGATACAGGCGCTGTACTTCCTGCGCGTTTTTTCTTGCTTCACCGAAGATAAGGATCATGTCAACATACTCATCTGTTAATAATTTCGTGTGGCTATTTCTAGCCGAGTGCAGCCCTTGTATGGCAGACCCTCCTATGAGGGTCGGCGGCATCTGCCATGTGTAGGTAGCTGCGTGTTATTGTGGTGGAGGTAGTGTTATGTGTGATTTGCAGGGATGTTGGGGACAGCACAAACACCCAGTCCCCGGGCCACTGGAATTAATCAATGAAGGTTAAAATCCCCGACCCGGCCAGGAATCGAACCCGGGATCCTCTGAACCGAAGACCAGTACGCTGACCATTCAGCCAACGAGTCGGGCACTCATCTGTTGAATACATAGCAAGAAATGACCAGGATTGCTAGTCTACACCAAGTGTCAGGCCACTACACATTCAACATGCATCTATTAGTCGAATGTGGCACGAATGGCCACTTATTTGATCCTCGAAGTTTAAAATGTGAATAAAAACATTCATCGCTCGTGGAATTCGAACCCACCTACCCACGCAACATGCGTCAACACGTCTGTGGTTAGTCTATCACACCACAGTGCCTGTTGCCTCCATTTTATCAGAAAGCTTACTTGGTGTAAAACTATGTCCCGCTTCACAAAACATACAAGTTTTCTATCAGTATGCCTTCGCTTTTACCGATAATTTCTTCTTCTTCTTCTTCTTCTTCTTCTTAATATGTTTACCCTCCAGGGTTGGATTTTCCCTCGGATTCGGCGAAGGATCCCACCTCTACCACATCAAGGGCAGTTTCCTTGAGCGTCAGACATTGGGTCGGGGGATAAAACTGGGGAGGAGGACCAGTACCTCGCCCAGGCGGTCTAACCTGCTATGCTGAACAGGGGCCTTGTGGGGGGATGGGAAGATTGTAAGGGATAGACAAAGAGGAAGGAAGCGGCCGTGGCCTTAATTTAGGTACCATCCCGGCATTTTGCCTGGAGGAGAAGTGGGAAACCACGGAAAACCACTTCCAGGATGGCTGAGGTGGGAATCGAACCCACCTCTACTTAGTTGACCTCCCGAGGTTAAGTGGACCCCTTTCCAGCCCTCGTACTACTTTTTAAAATTTCGCGGCAGAGCCGGGAATCGAACCCGGGCCTCCGGGAGTGGCAGCTAATCACGCTGACCACTATACCACAGAGGCGGACGATAATTTCATAATGAATCCAAACCTTACAACACAAATGGCACGTACATTTCACATAACCGTATGGCAGTTTGATGTCTTCTTCTTCTTCTTAATCTGTTCACAGTCCAGGGTTGGCTTTTCCCTCGGACTCAGCGAGGGATCTCACCTCTACCGCCTCAAGCGCAGTGTCATGGAGCGTGAGACATTGGGTCTGGGGATACAACTGGGGAGAATGACCAGTAGCTCGCCCAGGTGGCCTCACCTGCTATGCTGAACAGGGGCCTTGTCGGGGGATGGGAAGATTGGAAAGGATAGGCAAGGAAGAGGGAAGGAATCGGCCGTGGCCTTATGTTAGGTACCATCCCAGCATTTGCCTGGAGAAGAAGTGAGAAACCACGGAAAACCACTTCTAGGATGGCTGAGGTGGGAATCAAACCCACATCTACTCTGTTAACCTCCCGAGGCTGAGGCAGTTTGATGTATTGTGTAAATACCTGTCGCATACATGTTTTTGCAAAAGTCGTGCAGTGATGACGCAGTAAGTGTTTTAAAGGCGACTGTAGCTTGGTATACGGCGAAGGAAAATCGACCATCACCCCACTGACGTTCGGTCGGATGCCTAACAGCATAAAACATCAAGCGTAGCTGACTCACACGGTATAATTCCTGGGAATCCCTCATACATGTTAAAACCAACCCGTGCTAAACGAAAATAATAATAATAATAATAATAATAATAATAATAATAATAATAATAATAATAATAATAATAATAATAATAATAATAATAATAATAATAATAATAATAATAATAATATCCGCCTCTGTGGTGTAGTGGTGAGTGTGATTAGCTGCCACCCCCGGAGGCTCGGGTTCGATTCCCGGCTCTGCCACGAAATTTGAAAAGTGGTACGGGGGCCGGAACGGGGTCCACTCAGCCTCGGGAGGTCAACTGAGTAGAGGTGGGTTCGATTCCCACCTGAGCCGTCCTGGAAGTGGTTTTCTGTGTTTTTCCACTTCTCCTGCAGACAAATGCCGGAATGGTACCTAACTTAAGACCACGGCCGCTTCCTTCCCTCTTACTTGTCTATCCCTTCCAATCTTCTAATCCCTCACCAAGGCCCCTGTTCAGCATAGCAGGTGAGGCCACCTGGGCGCGGTACTAGTCGTCCTCCCCAGTTGTATCCCTCGACCCAATGTCTCACGCTCCAGGACACTGCCCTTGAGGCAGTATAGGTGGGATCCCTCGCTGAGTCCGAGGGAAAAACCGATCCTGGAGGGTAAGCAGATTAAGAAGAAGAAGGTATCTGTTTTCCAAGTACAACATCGCTAGTTTGAAACATCTAATTTAAAATTAGACTCATTTGTGTGTTTTACCATGTATAATTTGTCTGTGGTATGTTCTGTCATTGTTATTAGCCTCGCATTGTCTTTTATTTCTACAGTAAGCAGTATTGCTTGAACTGTATTTAAACTTAGTCCTCTAGTTAGGTCTGTTTCAGTTTTACTTTCCTGTTCCGAAGTTTACATACCTTTTAGCACGACAAGGACATGCTTCTGACGACTGCAGGCCTATGCGCATTCCTTTACCTCCATTCTCTTACCCATCCCCCCCTGTTCTGTTAACTACTCCCTTCACACACACATAGATGGTAGAGCAAACCCAGGTCCTCTTTCAGCCGCTACTATATTGAAGGAAAATGTGAAGCAATTTCCAAGAGCTCTTAACGTTAGTCACTGTAATGTGCAGCCTTTGCTGTCCCAAACGCGCATGGATGAAATGCATGACCTGTCTTCTTCGCGTCGGTTCCATGTAATTCTTATGTCTGAAACGTGGTTGACCAACACATACCCCAGCTCAGCTGTTGGCAGGGACGGTTACGTCCTTCTACGAAGTGACCCGCGAGGGTAAGGGTGGTGGCGGGTGGATGTGGCTGCTTATGTTGCCAGGGACCTCAACCCTCAAATAATTAGCCATTCACCTTCACAGTATGAACGTAAACCGGAGATTTTCTTGTAGAGATAACACTGTTTAGAGCGAAATGCTGGTTTACAAGCCTCCGAAAGTAGGGTATTTGACCGACCTTGAGACTGAAATACTAAGCCTTCTGCCAGACTATCAACACGTTGTTTAAATGGGAGACTTCAACACAAATTTGTTAGTCATTACCGCAGATTCAACTCGACAGTTTTGTAATATTTTCGAAGCAAGTAACTTGACAATTTTGCCCCTCGGACCTACCCACCATACTAACTGCAGTCACACACTTCTCGATTTAATAATAACAAACAGTTTAGCGAAAGTTTTGCAACATAGAGAAACATCAGCCTCGGAACTATCTGGACATGCCACAATCTACCTGTCCTACCAATTACAAATTCCGAAACCAAGGACGAAAATATCATTCAGGGACCTCAGACGAATTGACGCAGACAAATTAGAAGAAGATGCTCTTTCCGTGCCGTGGATGGAGATACATCGCGCCATTAATGTAGAGGGAATTGTTTCAACATTGAATGACATAGTAACGTAACACGCCCCGGTGCGTACGGGAAAGTGTTCCAGAGCTCCTAAACCGTGGATAGATGACGAAATTCGCCACTTAATGGCTAAGCGAGACACTGCCCATAGACGAGACACACACTACCCAACGGAAGTGAACCACCAGACATAACACTGCGTAATAAAACGACCTCCAAAATTCGAAGCGCTAGACTACGTTACGCCCATAACTCGATTAGACCTGACGTACGTCCTGCGACGATGTAGAAATCTATGAAATATTTTGGCATCAATAACCAGAAATCTAACGAAGAACTAAATGTTAGCGTAGATGAATTAAACGACCATTTCATCTCGCCAGCGATAATTAATCCGGTTGTGAAAGAGAAAACTATTAATACATGTGATAATACTCCATCTCCACAGAAGAAAGGAGGGATGGCATGTTGGATAATGATGAACTGAAGTTCAAGACGTGTCGTGAAGTGGACAAGATATCTAAATATGACCACTTATTGGATAAGTTAACCAATGTGAAGTTACTGTAATATTCACACAAAACCGATGTAGATAAGGTTTTGTTTAATAAACTTCAAACGAAAGATATTCCAAATGTCAAGGTACCTGTAACAATTTTCAAATATTTAAATGTGCAAGTGTGTCTAAATTGTCGCAACATACCGTCTAAAAGTTATAGCTGCAGATTACATTATAGTCTTCTATGTACCATATGTACAGTACTCGAGTGTTTACTAAGTCATTTCAGTCATTTCAGTGCTTTCAGTAACTCTTCTACATCACTAGACAGTTAATGACTGTATTAATGAGTTACTAAATCTAGATTGTGATGACATTTTGCCATTCATTCAAAAACTCAAGTTTTTAAAAGAACTACTTGAGCTCGGCGTGTGTACAGAAATAATTTACCAGATATATTTCTGTCGGCTTCGATGATATTTTTTTATTTCCTGGTTCATGCAATCAGTTGATAAATTAAAGTGTCTTGACACTATCTCACCCTTCTTACTTAAGATAATTAGGTGCTGATATGAAGACTGAATTAGTTTTTAAGGACTGACAGTTTATCTAAAAAGCGTTTGTGTGGTATAGAGTCAAGGATTATTGTGGCTAAGGTCTGTCTTATTTTCGGAAATATTCGTTGTAACAATTATTAAAACATCATTAACAACACCGTGCGCTCAAACTTGTGTAAAATAACGACATTTAAGAGACAAGAATAAGCCCAGTGACCGTTATATTATTCTTCAAATTATTGTGGAGATCTACACGTTATTTCAGACCTTGAAATCTAATTATGAGATGCCTGTTTAAACGGTAGAATCGTACGGACGTTTTTATAAATCTTTTCAAAACGAAAGTTGAAGAAACTGGAAATTTCACTGACAGGTGTGTGGTGTAGATGTAATGACCGTACTGTCCAAGATCTGTAATATTTTGGAAAACATATTTGGTAACAATTTTTCGAAAATAATTAACACCACCACCATGGGCTCCAACAAGCGTAAAATAACGACATTTGAGAGACAATTATTCGCCTATAGACCGGCATACAGTCGAGATTAGTAACCTTCATTGCAAAATTTTACAATATGTAATTTTTGTATTTGTAAGTAATTTCGTACTAAATTTTTGGACTTGAAAATCCCTACTACTTGAAAAAATTCTGCAATAAAAAATTCCATACACTGGTTTCTTAATATAGCTGTGATACATATACCATAAAATTTTGTTACATTTGGCAGAATATTATGGGATAAAAATGGGATTTAAATGTAAAATTACAATTGGTAAACAAAGCATTATCAAAGATAAAATGTTTGAATTCAGCAGAATAACTTCGTGACAAGAAAAAAACTCAATTCACCAAAATGAACAAAATATAGATTTTTACCTCCGGAGTGACACTTTAAGTAATTGGGAAGGGTTTTCATTTCCTCAACGTGGAGTTCAATGAAATAAATGAGACGAAGATAAAAAGAAGCATATTTTTTGGTTGGCCCACAAATTCGGGAACTTATCGATGGTCCTGCATTTAACAGCTTCTCCAGCCCTGCAGAAAACTGGAATGCATTACGTCAGTGGCTCATGTAGGGCAAATGTTTCCAATTCTACAGCACTGAAGTATTACCTTACTATTATATGCCCAGAGAGGACTATAGTCCATGCATTTAGTTTCAACACTATTCTCTGTTACACAGATTAGATCCCTCCCTTTTTGATCGCAAACAGCCGACATTGATGTCACTAAAAATCCATTTCTTTTGCTCACGTTTTTATTTGTGCCCTCAAAACTTGCCACAACATGTTTCGAGCACAGAGATCACTTTCTCCATGAAATACCTAGCATAGAATATATTTATTAAAGGAAATGCAGTCCAATAATGTTAGTTAACTACAGTTGGACTCTCAAGAGAGACATCCGTGAAGCCAACTCTACCAGAAAATCCTCAAGTGAATGATTTTAATCAGCTGTACAGTGCAGATTATACACAGTATTACTAATAGAAAGTTATTTCTTTACAACAGAAGTGTATGCAGTAGAATAACTGTCTTACAGGGGAAATGTATAGACATAGAATCTAAAGTACAAATAGCAGAAGAACGATGTATTCTATGTACAGCCAAAAGTTAAAAATTCGTTGTCCAGTGTTGTTTACATTTCAAGAGCAGTCTCAGAATCTTAAGACCATTCGCAGTTATAGGCAAATTAAAGGGAGGAATTCCAGAAGGATTTAAACAGTTTTGTCTTCTTTCATGTCTTAATGCAATATGGTACATTTCTATGAAATAACCATTTTAAAGAATAATAACTTTTAAACTCTATAAACAGTTTTCCCTCAATTTTGAATAATTTTTCTGCCGAGAATGTTAGCACAAAGGGAGGACGTGAAGCTTTCGAGAATACGTAACACATTTGTAATTTAAACATGTCTACATTTTAACGGTCAATATTCTCTGCAATTATCGACACCAAAAACGAAAATACACGACTGGATCTCCTAAATCGGAGTACATGCGTAACTTGCGAAGGAGAGTACGAAACGTGAGGATGGTGACAATAGTAAATCCAACCCGGTGATCGAAAACAAGTATTAGTCTGGATACTGCCAATGTCTAGATGCAAGCTCAAGGTGAGAAGTAAGGTAACTAATCAGGTAAGATATTCGTATCACAAAACTAGTATATACGGTAATTTTCATTAAGTTAATATTGGCCAAATGTGTAGACACCACACAGATGATTGCATCCTATCTCCGTGTAAATACACTAAAACCAAGATTAATAAGAGAAGTAACTTACAGCTTTCAATCATCATGGAGCAAATTTGAGTATCGTGTGGGTAAGACTCGAACTTCATTGCGCAGGACAGAACCAGGGTCAGCCTGCAAGGAAGAAGACAGAAATACAGTGAATTGGCTGTCCGTACTCGCAATAGTTTGAGTGGCTGAACGAATATAGAATGACATACGAATTAAATAAAAAATGAGTCCATCTTAAGGTAATGAAATGAAATGGCGTATGGCTTTTAGTGCCGGGAGTTGTCGAGGACAAGTTCGGCTCGCCAGATGCAGGTCTTTCTATTTGACGCCCGTAGGTGACCTGCACGTCATGATGAGGACGAAATGATGATGAAAACGACACATACACCCAGCCCCCAAGCAAGCGGAATTAACCAATTATGGTTAAAATTCCCGACCCTGCCGGGAATCGAACCCGGGACACCTGTGATCAAAGGCCAGCATGCTAAGCATTTAGCCATGGAGCCGGACCCATCTTAAGGTGTGTATCGGTTATACCACTTTAGATATGACTTCAGGTTCACTTATTTAAATTTAGGTATAAGATATTTTTTGGAACCTTAGAGAAATGTTGGAAGCTATGATATTGAGTTTCGTTGAGTTTTCGTTCTGGGAACAAAGGATCTTCCCATATATTCCAAACATTCACTTCTTGCCCAGTTTCTTTGAGTGTAAAACACCAGTACAATATAACGTTCTACCTCATTTGTCGAAGGCCGTGTAAATTTTCAGTGTGGCTGAACGAACTTAGCTTACGCTAAGCGACAAAATATGAAGTATGACTCTCTACATCTTAATTACTATTGAGATTGTGTGACTGAACTTTCATTTGTTAAGAATGAAGATATTTTCTTTCATTGTCGACTTACTTGCATACTATATTACTTTAGCTCTTAATTTATTTCATTAGAGTTTTTACTCTGACGCAAAGTATGTCTGGAATGTGGGTTAGATTATGCCTATCAGTACTAAATTCTTTGAATTAAGTCAGCAGCCTGCAAAACATGAGGGTATTGTACGCTATTATTTAATCATTAAATATAATGTAACACGAAGTACTCTTTAATTCGTTACTGCACATTATTTTTTCAAAATCATTAGCATGCATTCATTTCTTATACATGTAAAGACAAATAGGCTATAGCCATGTATCACCTCTCTCCACTGAACAGATTTCCCCTCCTCCGCCTTCCTCAAACTTCCCTACGGACTGGTTTGTATAAGCAAGCCATGACCGAAGCCAATGATCTGAAATCAATCCAACCTAAGACACTGGTAAGAACAGACGTGTGGAACCAGAGCGTTATTTACATTAAGTTCAGAAAATTTTCTTAAATCTATTAGTGTCAACATTCAAATAATTAATGTAACTTTAAAGCTTTTCAATCTGTCAAAGTTACGAATTATGACACACATAACAGCCCTGTAAAATACACACAGTTAAACAAAGAATGACATAATCGCATTAAACCATGCGTAGATATTTACAATATTATTTACGTTGGGCAAATATGTCTATGGTCGTGAATTTTGGATGTAATGAACAGGTAAGAGCAAATAATGATTGTAGTAAAAATGTTTCTGCACTTATCCAAGTCGCTAATCGTCCGTCACCCACAGCAACCGCGTTTGGACTGAAGCCAGTCTCCCTGCTCCGGTCATGGCATCTAAGAGTAAGTGGGATGAGGGGAAATTCTACAGGCAAAACTCTGTTCCGTGGAGAGGACAGGGGAAGTGCTGCATCTTCATATTATAATGTATTTTTGTGTATTATGGAGTAAATTTAAGTAAATAATGTGATGAAATAAAAGTATGGAATTGAATTAAAAAGTATCGCGTAGGACATTATTTTTAGTGATAAATAATAACTTACTAAAACGTTTTGATTGGTGAAGACTCTGCGTAAATTCATAGAATTTACCACACATAAGAATATCTTAACTCGAATTCCAGACATTTAAGTCAGAGTAGCCTCCTGTGGAAATCATTAAGCGCTAATCGAATAAATATGGAAATGTTGTACGAAAATTAAGTAGAGCGAAGTGTCCGGAAATTTTGAACGATTGTCATCATTGAGGCTGATTATGTTAGCTCTATTGAGAGGAAAAATTTCGATAGCTTCTTTCAGATTCAAAGATATGCTTTTTTTAGATGTATGCAAGTTTTAGATCCTCTTCGTGTCAGCAAAATTGTGTGTTGAACCCTTGAACTTACCATTCCATCGTTGGTCGCCTGCCTCGGCAGCTTCGGTAAAGCAACATCGTACTCTTGGATCTTGGGCCCGTTGCGATTTTTTCCTATCACTTCTTCGACTAAACGGTAGGATTCAGAGGAGAACATAAGTACTTTAAATGAGGAGCAAAAATATGTGCTTACTAAAATATTTATTCAGTTTAAGTCACGATAATTCATTTATTAAATTGGTAAGAAAGTCACTTAAAATTTTCACAATATTTTTTAACGTAGTCACAATGGATAACGTGAGTGGTAAAGATTTACTGAAATATTTTTTATTGTCTTTCAGAGAATGAAAACATAGTGAACATTTCGTGGACAGCAAAAAACAGACAACAAGAATAAATCACAAATATTTATAAAACCACCTATTCAATATTATTATAATATAATAATATAATATAATATTATATTGTACTTACATACATATATACATACATACATACATACATACATTATCATTATAGACTGTTATGCCTTTCAACGTTCAGTCTGCAAGCCTCTGTGAACTTACTAAACGTCGCCACAATCCTCGATTTGCAACTAGTGTTGTGGCCTCATTTAGTTCTATACCTCTTATCTTTAAATCGTTAGAAAACGAGTCTAACCATCGGCGTCTTGGTCTACCTCTACTTCTCTTACCCTCCATAGCAGAGTCCATTATTCTCCTAGGTAACCTATCCTCCTCCATTCGCCTCACATGACCCCACCACCGAAGCCGGTTTATGCGTACAGCTTCATCCATCGAGTTCATTCCTAAATTAGCCTTTATCTCCTCATTCCGAGTACCCTCCTGCCATTGTTCCCACCTGTTTGTACCAGCAATCATTCTTGCTACTTTCATGTCTGTTACTTCTAACTTACGAATAAGATATCCTGAGTCCACCCAGCTTTCGCTCCCGTAAAGCAAAGTTGGTCTGAAAACAGACAGATGTAAAGATAGTTTCGTCTGGGAGCTGACTTCCTTCTTACAGAATACTGTTGATCGCAGCTGCGAGCTCACTGCATTAGCTTTACGACACCTTGATTCAATCTCACTTACTATATTACCATCCTGGGAGAACACACAACCTAAATACTTGAAATTATCGACCTGTTCTAGCTTTGTATCACCCACCTGACATTCAATTCTGTTGAATTTCTTACCTACTGACATCAATTTAGTCTTCGAGAGGCTAATTTTCATACCATACTCATTGCACCTATTTTCTGGTTCCCAGATATTAGACTGTAGGCTTTCGGCACAATCTGCCATTAGGACCAAGTCGTCAGCATAGGCCAGACTGCTTACTACATTTCCACCTAATTGAATCCCTCCCTGCCATTTTATACCTTTCAGCAGATGATCCATGTAAACTACGAACAGCAAAGGTGAAAGATTACAGCCTTGTCTAACTCCTGTAAATACCCTGAACCAAGAACTCATTCTACCATCAATTCTCACTGAAGCCCAATTGTCAACATAAATGCCTTCGATTGCTTTTAATAATCAACATTTAATTCCATAGTCCCCCAGTATGGCGAACATCTTTTCCCTCGGTACCCTGTCATAAGCTTTCTCTAGATCTACAAAACATAAACACAACCGCCCATTCCTCTCGTAGCATTTTTCAATTACCTGGTGCATACTGAAAATCTGATCCTGACAGCCTCTCTGTGGTCTGAAACCACACTGGTTTTCATCCAGCTTCCTCTCAACGATTGATCACACCCTCCCTTCCAAGATGCCGGTGAATACTTTGCCTGGTATACTAATCAATGAGATACCTCGATAGTTGTTGCAATCCTTCCTGTTCCCTTGCTTATAGATAGGTGCAATCACTGCTTTTGCCTAATCTGAAGGTACCTTACCAACACTCCATGCTAATTTTACTACTCTATGAAGCCATTTCATCCCTGCCTTCCCACTATACTTCACCATTTCAGGTCTAATTTCATCTATTCCTGCTGCCTTATGACAATGGAGTTTATTTACCATCCTTTCCACTTCCTCAAGCATAATTTGTATTGTAATATTATTATAATATTTGTGATATACGTCATCTTCAATACGGAACAAAAATGAGAATAGTTACTTGTAACGAGAATAACACTTGAAAATCGGGCACTATTGATCCAAACGATAACTGAGAGTTAATCCACACGATCCGTGGAAAATCTGACCTTTGACTATTAGAATTCCAGATTTACATTTAATTAAGCTTATCCATCAGTCGACTATCCTATCGGATATTGGAAAACCCCGTAATGGGTCCTTAATCGAACCAAATCGAATATGAGTTGCTTTCGCCAGGTTGCGAAATAATACTTGAAAGCATGGTGTTCATTACAAGTTAACAGCAATTGTCACAATCAAAAAATAAAATTCCATCATGTATCGTCATCACGTGAATCCCGATGCTGAAACATGCATCACCCCAAACAGATGTTCATAAGGAACCACCAACACTTAATCCGATGGGATCTTACGTTACATCGTTCTGAAGGAACAAAACTGCAAAATGCGGGAAAGCATTAATTCATTATGCATTTAGAAGAAATTCCAAACACTAAAGTTAATAAAAGTGATAGATCACTTGAAAATGTTCTTACTAAATCAACTTCCAGGTTATGAAACAATTACGTCCATAAATTTGTTAAAATACAAGTCCACAATATAACACAAACAAAAGGAAATATTTCCAGTTTTCTATAACCACGACTACCATTACAAATCTGTCTACCTACACTTGTCCCATTTCGTTACAGTAACTTTGCTGTACGAATTATATGTACATTCTGAAGTAGTACAGTACAGAGTACTGCAATGTATTGTGTAGGTAAATAAAACATGCAAGAGAGAAACCGTTGTTTACATATCCTTTTGCTGTGGCAGGAAACCCTTCTCTTATTTTCATCTCTCTTGATAACAGTGCAAATAGCATTAAGTACAGTGCCTGTCGCATCGTAGTACGGCAATCATATCGTGAGTAAGAGGACCGTGAGGTTCGCGCTTGACTCTCGGGATGTTAAACTGCTGCGCGTTTCGTTTATCTCAAGCGTCAACTTCACGCTGCAATATCTCGGGATGTAATTGACCTACTGCGATGAAACAAACGCCATTACTCATGTGATTTTTCATGTTAACGATTGCACACGAAATAATACAGGGTGTCCATTTAAAAAACGTAAGTTGATGTTGAAAATACTATTTTCCTACGTTTTTGACTGGCTCATAGTATTTACTTTAATTAGCCCCTTCCCTGCCTTCATGCCTGTGAAAGTCATTTTTCAATATCTTTAGTTGTTCCAGATATATCTGCGGTGAATGGTTTAAGTGGGCCACCCAGTATATTAATCTCGTAAAGATACAGAATAAAATTCAATTTACATTAATCAAGTATTATCTTGATCGTGTGTCAGAATGTACTTTATTCGTGAGGTCGGCTAACACAAAATGCACTTCGCTGGTATCAAATAGAACCATAACTTAGACTTAATTGCCGTTACCTACGGTCTTACATAAAATAGTAATCATGGGAGAAAATCAACTAGTACTTAAAATAAGCGTTACAACACGCTCACTTGGATTTGCCAACCTTTAAATTCATCAGCCATTCTGGGTTGCTACAGGACATCGTTCATCTTATACAGCCTATCTCAGAAATATCACACCTTAACTTATACACCATGTAACAAAAATTCCTCTCCGTCGAAATACAGGGCCTCTTATCCTCAGCATCCTGCTTATTGTACATCACTCATAAAATACAGGCTTACTCTGCCTTTAACATCTTCCTAACTATTCTCATAACATTTCATTTCCATTACAATCAATTTCCTTTATACTTGAAACTTTTTTAAGTTCAGCGATCCCATGATCAAACAACTTCATAATGATCTCACCATTAGATTCTCAAAATTTTCCTGACCTCAGGAGAAAAATATCATACCGTGATTTTCTGTATCACAAATACACGGTGTCACAAAATTTAAGTTTTCCGAAAATGCTGACTTATGTTTCCTTCACTGGATTTCGATATGAACCGCAAATCTCGCTTATAACTGCTGAACGTATAATTATCATCATCTCAAACTTTATCCTGACGTGAATATTATTATTTTCAGCATTATTATTTATGTTTGGGTACATCGTTATTTGACTTTAACGCACTCATAATGGTGATTTTATCGTTATCATTATTGTAACTTTTACCGGCCCGAACACTATTTCATTGATTTTCATTGCAAGATTTAACTTCACTTAGAAATTTTAAAGAACTTTATACATATTTAAAAGTCCCGCGCGCTGACAAATTATAGACAATTCGCCTCCACACTAGAATGACAACAAGACACTTCCTCGTCATCTCAATATACTTGATTACACACGCCCTATACACAACGCGATGTTATGATTTATTAATGAATTAATTTAAAGGGACAAAAATTTATATCTCTAACTATAAAACATAATATTTAAATTAGACAGACCTGTAACAGTAGTCGTTTGGCATGGCATTATCTCGACTTCATCTTGTGCCAGCCACCTCCAATTTTACCCTTCATAATTGCAGGATACATTCTTCACTTAAATATTACCTTATACATACACAGATTTTACACTTGGCTTGAAGCAACACACATTAAACGAAATTTATTCTGTACACACATAACAGTTAAACCGCCCCGCTTCTTGTCGAGAACTCAACGAATGCAGTTTGCAGAATCTTCCCAACTCCTTTCTATCCAAATGTTTCACAGGTGTGATTGACAGTGAGACACAAAGCTTACCTCCGCCAGACTATCGTCCTCCCTTACCGATTACAAAAATATAACATTGTCCGCAATAAGTGACAAAAGCCGACTGGCTTTAGAGATTCTACAAGTCTATTTCGCCCACTTTAAGTCTTCTTTTTAATGTTGCCTTACTTAGTAAGCGGTCCTGAGAGCCTGGATTCCAATTGCTATGGAACGGGATTGGGCATCTCGGACTTATTCTGATTCATGGGCCTCGTTGTCCTCAGGTGGCTAGGATTATACAATCCACAGGTGGTCCCTTGCCTATTAGAGGAGAGATCCTAACTTGGACTATGTGTAAGTGTAGCATCCTGCTTCACAGAATTTTCACCGAGCACGCTCAATACAGACGAGGGACTCCTTGGAAACTACTTGGCCAACAAAATGGAACGCGATGGGGGAGCTTTTAATATTAATGGGGCTTATGTAAGACAGAAAGTAGAACTGGCTGAGTAAGCAAAGAGGATGCATCTGGATGTGTTAGGAGTTAATGATATTCGGTTAAGGGAAGATGACGAGGAAGAAATAGAAGATTATAAAGTGTACTTGATGGGTCTTAGAAAGAGAAGGGCAGTATGTGGCGTAGGACTGTTCATCAAGAATACTATTGCACGAAACATAGTTTCTGTCAGGCACGAAAGTGAGCGAATGATGTGGGTAGATTTGGCAACTGGAGAAATTAGGATGAGAATTGTCTCAGTGTACTCACCATGTGAGGTTGCAGATGAGGATGAAGTTGAAAGTATTATGAAACATTGAGTGGCAACGTATTCAGGGTCAAGAGCAAGGATAGGATAGTTCTAATGGACGATATCAATGCGAGAGTTTGAAATCGAACTGCGGGATACGAAAGGGTGATTAGTGAATGTGGGCAGATATGGCAGCGATGGGAAGTGTTTGCTTGCCTACTGTGCAGGTATGGGATTAGAAGTTACGAATGCATTCTTCAAGCATTAGGCTATTCACTGCTACACATGGGAGGGTAGAGGACCAGATACATAATATACTATATCATAACTGACTTTGAATTCAGGACTTCTGTTAGGATTGTGCGGGTATTCCGGATATGTTTTGATGATAGAGACCTCCATCGGATCTGTAGTGAACTAAGTATGGATATGTTTTATGAAAATTTCCAAATAATGGATAGTAAAGAAGTTCAATATATAGAACGAAAATGGTTGGCATGCAGGGATGCTGTAGTAAGAACACCAAGGGAATGTCTAGGAATAACTGTGTGTAAGGATGGGAAAATGCGACCATCTTTGTGGACTGATATAGAAAAAGGAGGCGTATCAGAAATGGCTCCAAACAGGTACTGATGAAGACAAGGATTTGTACTTAAATGAAAGAAACGGTGTAAAAAATAGTTGTTGAATCCAAGAAGTCGTGGGAAGTTTTTGTAATAACCCTGAAAGGCTAGGTCAAGCGACTGGGAAACCTTTCTGGACAGTAATAAAGAATCTTAGGAAGGGAGAGAGAAAGGAAATGAATAGTATTTAGGGTAAATCAGGTGGACTCATAGTAGATACCAGGGAATCACTGGAGAGGTGGAAGGAACATTTTGAAAATCTTCTCAACATAAAAGGAAATCTTCCTGGTGATGTCGCGAACAACCCAGCTGATGGGGAGGAGGACAACGATGTTGGTGAAATTGCTCTTGAGGAAGTAGAAAGGATGGCAAATAAACTCCATTTTCATAAAGCAGTTGGATTAGATGAAATAAGACCTGAAATGGTGAAGTACGTGTGTACGTATAGTGTGAAGGATGGGATAAAATGGCTTCATAGAGTAATAAGACTACCATGGAGTGTTAGTAAGGTACCTTCTGATTTGACAAAAGCAGTAACTGCACCTATGTATAAGCAAGAGAACAGAAAGGATTGCGACAACTATCAAGATATCTAATTGATTAGTATATCAAGCAAGATGTTCATTGGCATCTTGGAAGGGAGGGTGCAAATTATGATTGAGAGGAAGTTGGACGAAAACCTGTATGGTTTCAGACCACAGAGGGACTATCAGGATCAGATTTTCAGTATGTGACAGGTAAATGAAGCCGGCCCCGTGGTGTAGGGGTAGCGTGTTGGCAGCTGTTCTCAGTAGGTGTTGTTTGTAACTGAGCGTTCTATCAAGCTTGACCCCTAGAAATTACGGGTTTGTGTTATGTCTGAGCAGCCTTCCTTCAAAGTAGACCGTGTGCTCTTTGTTGGCCAACTTGTTGTTTAGGTGAAACGTTGAGACGCTGACTTAGCGAGACTTGGCTGAAACCTCCACTTCCGCAGGTTTAATCTTCTAATTACCCTGCACGTGTCCCCCGGGTGGTGCTAAGCGAGCAACAAAATAGTGGTAACCAGAAAATATCTTCTAGGCTTACAAACTTGTTGTCCGTATAATGAAGTTTGTTCCTTAAGGGAGGTCAAATGTACAAATTAGTAATGCAGATATTACAGGGGCACGCAGCTGTGAGCTCGCATCCGGGAGATAGTGGGTTCGAACCCCACTGACGGCAGCCCTGAAAATCTTTTTCCCATTTTCACACCAATCAAATGCTGGGGCTGTACCTTAATTAAGGCCACGGCCGCTTCCTTCCCATTCCTAGGCCTTTCCTGTCCCATCGTCGCCATAAGACCTATCTGTGTCGGTGCGACGTAAAACAAATAGCAAAAAAAGCAGATATTACAGTTCTAGCTGGGACAATTATTATCGGAGAAAGACTTTTTTTTCAAAACCAGACGACGAAAATATGAAAGAAATTTCATTATCAACAAAGTTATTGTGTTGCGAACCTTGGTACCGTCACTTGGGTTTCGCATCGTGAAATACTGAAAGTTGGTTGTCGAGTCACATGTTACTTAATTAAGGACTCACAATCTACCAAACAGAATGACCGACAGTTCTTCAGACATGAGAATGGAAGCTACCCGTTCACTTTGCACCATACTTCCTTACAACACTCCTGAAACATGAAATCACACCTGAATTTTTAATTCATTTGTAGCCTTATGTCTAAATAATAATAATAATAATAATAATAATAATAATAATAATAATAATAATAATAATAATAATAATAATAATAATAATAATAATAATAGTGGCCCAGAAAATTTTGTACACAAAAACCGAGATAAAGGCTTGCTTCTGATTTTAAGAAATTAGCACCTTGTCAAGCAGCCCTTTGACTTGAATACTGTAGCTTAAACTCACTCAAGTCAATGGCATAGAGGTAACGAGCTTGTCTAAACGCTCCTGTGAAATCCTTCTCTTTGCTTGGACAATTCTCTAGAGAAGTCCTACCATTGATACAGGCCGTTTTCCGAACCCGTCCATCCAATTCCTCCCAAGGATGTTCTATTAGGTTCCTATCCGGACTCATTCCTGGCTTTTTCAGTACCCAGAACATTCTTAGCATTGCCAAGGTGTGTTTCGGTCATTACTATCTTGAAATATTCGCATACATGAGGTGCTGGTGGTGGTGATTATTGTTTTAAGAGGAAGTACAACTAGGCAACCATTCTACGTACATGAGGAATCACATGTTCTGTTAGCATGTCACTGTATTTGATTGGCCAATTTTTTCCATCAGTCTCGACTAGACGACCAACACCATTTCTGGAGAAACAATCCCACACCATGATGCTTCCACCTCCATGTTACATAGTGGGTACTCACCGGGAGAGTTGGCCGTGCGGTTAGGGGCGCGCGGCTGTAAGCTTGCATCCGGGAGATAGTGCGTTCGAATCCCACTGTCGGCAGCCCTGAAGATAGTTTTCTGTGGTTTCCAATTTCACACCAGGCAAATGCTGGGGCTGTACCTTAATCAATGCCACGGCCGCTTCCTTCTAACTTCTAGGCCTTGCCTATCCCATCGTCGCCATAAGACTTATCTGTGTAGGTGCGACGTAAAGCCACTAGCAAAAAAAGAAAATTGTGGGTACTCGGTATAATTCGTCGTTCTTGTGTTAGTAAGCCATCGAATAGACACAATTCCATGTGTTTAGAACGGATTGAACTTGCTCTCATCACTTCAAAGGACTCTGAACCAGTCATTAACGATCCATGTTGCATAATTTTTCGCAAGCTGTAGCCTTGGCCTTTGCATTCCTGTCACTAATGAACGATGTTCAAGGAAGCCATCTACCTTTAACATCTCCAGCAGTCAACCTTCGTTTAACCGTAGAAATATGGACTTTTAGCTTATGTTTTTCCTTCACATCATCTCTTATTACTGTCGGAGCAGACCGTTGAGAATCGGCCAGCGACAGCGAATGGATGATTCTGTTTCCCTCCGGTGTTATTTTCCCAGACTGACCACTTCTTCGGATTGTTTTGCACAGTCCGTCGTTTCTTTTGAAGGCAGTACCACAAACTCACAGGATGCTGGGAGGTCCAAGACTGTTTATAAAACGAAGGACTATTGTTGGCCCTTAAAAAGAGCATTTAAGACAGCTTGTCTTAACGGTACAGAATATTCTTTAGTTTTGGCATTGTTGTAAATAAATACAATATGAGACACTCCAAAACTCTGAATACGGGTATTTTAATTTCTAAACTACCACAACACACTTTTTAACCAACATTATAAATGGAAGTTCATTGATAATGGAAATGTTTACCTCAACTGAAGTACACGAAACCACAAAAATGTGAAGCAGACTGCTGTCTGAACCACTGGTCTACAGTACTTTGTTCTTACTCTACTTGTAGATACACGGTCCTGCCAATAATATATTTGTCATACAAACTACTTCTCAGCGCTAGTGTATATTTAGTCTCTGTTATCAAGCCATGTGGCGTCACTAATAATTAAACGTAAGGGAGTCTGAACATATTGAATATTCGCAGCATCAGTTACAATTTTTCATGAAAGCGAACTTTTTTCACCAATCGTAGTAATTTGGGTAGTCAAAGGTTAAAATTCCGAGAAGCTTTATGACTGTCTGTGACAACCTTGGCTGAATGAACGTGGTTATGGGAATAGTCAAAGCAGCATTGTGCAATATATGATTAATGGTTCTCGACATATATGTGTCTGGAGTCGATTAGAGGCTCACAGAATCTTAGATAAGGCCAGGTAGCTAAAAGTGCCTAAAATAAGGATTGGGATAGAAATTAGTACAGAACATCTGAAAAAATGAGAATGCTAATCTTTCACTTTGGTGGTAAACAGGGCTTAAAGCATTAATTCGTTGAGCATATTTAATTGAAAGGAAATTCCTTGACTCGAGTTTGGTCAATCGAGCAGTTGTAGGATATAGAAGGAAGTCCTGATGTTTCAGCATTGGAAGGTTAGATGTTAAGCCACGCCAGACAGACTAGTGAGTACTGGCTGATAGAAGTGACTTACAGTGAACAATGGAAACTGAAAAACAAGTATACGGGAAACAATAACTTGTCCAGTTTTGTATTTGCAACTTAACGTTGTTTAAATCATTTACTTACTTGGACATATAGAGAAGAGTCTTGTCGTGGTAGAGCCATAAATAGTGATTCGGAATGCTCATTTCGTGGAATGTAACTTTCTTGGCATTCTTGAAGAAGCAGTCGGGTCTCCAGATATCCCGAAGCCATTCCACATCCAGAATGCGATATTCTTCACTCATGTATTCGGGGAGTCGTAGACGAGGGTCGCGCCAACTCTGTGCTAGGAAGATATCCGCCACATACGTCTGTACCAACAAATAGACAACAACTTATTACATATTTACTTGTTTAGAGTATGATGATATAATTGCATGTACATGTTATGAACTTGATAGAAGAAAGATAGAGTGAAATCTATTAACACAAAATAAAACATGGGAAAAGCAGGAGTTGGGTTAATAATGAATACGAAAATAGGGTAGACAATAAGCTACTACGATCAGCATATTGAACGAATTCTTGTTGTCAGCATCGACATCAAGCCTATGCCCTCCATAATTATGCACGTCTATATTACTACTAGTTCAACAGATGATGAAGAAATCGAAAGAATATATGAAGATATCGATTTAATGCAATATGTAAAAGCAGACGAGAATCTGGGAGAATGGAATGCAATGGTAGACCAAAGAACAGAAGGTATACACTACCGCTCATTAATTTCAATACACCCAATAATTGACAACTACTTCTCTATAGATGAGGTCTAATACCGTGGGTACGGTTGAGGAAGCAAAGGAATATTACAACAGTTGTACACAGGTCATGATTTTTGTTTGTGGTCATCAAGATACAATAGTATCTAACAAACAATGTTGAGTACATAAACGTTATGTACCTATCGGGTATGTTTGTTTACCTATTTGCCGACGGACCCCGCATTTGGTGCACCTGCGTTGTTCCCTGTAGTGATGTGATATCTGCAGCGAACGGCAAGCATTGCCACGATACATAACATGTGGTTCCTGCATGTCGGTTCCTTCGTGACAGTTGAAGTGTGCACATCGCAAGTATGGCTCCACGAGTGGAGATATCAATAGAAAAACGTGCTGCAATTGTAGCACTTAGCCAAGCAGGTTTATCACTTCGCCAAATTGCGAAACAGTGTAGTGTGTCTTTAGCGGGAGTGCAATACACCCTTCACCGCCAGAAGACAACAGGCAGCAATAAGGACATTCCACGACCAGGACGACCTCGTAAAACAACTAAAAGCGATGATAAATGTATCAGAATTACCAGTAAGAGAAATAGATTCAAACAGCGCCACAAATTCGTGCAGAATTGGTAGAAATGAACACGACAACAATATCTGTTGCAACAGTAAAAAGGAGACTGATTGAAGCCGGCTTGAAATGATGCGTCACAGCAAGAAAACCCCATCTAAGGCCCATAAATAAACAGAAGAGACTTGAATGGGCTAGAAAACATCGTAATTGGACATCGGAAGAGTGGACGAAGGTGTTATTCACCTATGAATCGAAGTTCGAGATTTTTGGAACCAAAAGGAGAACATTTGTTCGCCGATTTGTAGGGGAAAGGGTAGCCTAGCAGTGTGTTCTACCTACAGTTAAACACGGTGGAGGTTCTATTATGGTTTGTGGATGTTTTGGCGGAGATAGAGTTGGCGACATAGTGAGAATAGAAGGATGTATGGATCAGAAGCAGTACCACCGCATACTCCAGTATCATGCAATACCAAGTGGATTGCGCTTAATATGGAAAGGGTTCACCTTACAACAGGGTAATGACCCAAAACATCGGTTGGCATACTGTACGAACTACATTGCATCAAAGGAAAAACAGAAAGTACTGAAATATATGGTATGGCCGTCCCAACGCCCCGATTGTAATCCCATTGAAATTGTCTGGGATGAAGTGGACAGACGTATCAGGGAAGTTAATATATCCAGCAAGGAACATCTCTGGTATATTGTTAAGGATGTGTGGAATCATATAGATTCACGATACCTACAAAAACTGATTGAGAGCATGCCTTGAATTTGTGAGGCAGTCATTAAATCCTAAGGAGGATACTTTGATGAAAGTAAAATATAATGTTTGTGATTGTATTATATATGTCTAAGTTAATATAATTATCTTTTGTGAAAAATAACGTTTGATTTGTGTTGTAAATCTTAAATATCAGGGTGTATTGAAATTAATGAGCGGTAGTGTAGGAGTATTCGGACTAGGACGAAGGAATGAAAGAGGAAGTCGGTTAGTTGAGTTCTGCACTAATCATAATTTAGTCCTTGCTAATACTTGGTTCAAGCACCACAAACTAGGGCTGTATACGTGGACGAGACCTGGAGATACATGAATGTATTAAATAGGCTTCATTACGATCAGGCAGAGATTCAGAAATCAGGTGTTGGATTACAAAATGTTCCCAGCAGAAGCTGTGGACTCTGATCATAACTTCGTGGTCATGAAATGCCATCTGAAAGTGAAGAAATTGAAGAAAGGAATGCATGGAATGGGATATAGATAATTTGAAAGGAAAGAGTGTAAGGGATTTTTTCTAGGAATATGTCGAACAAGGACTAAATGAAACTGCTGAAGGAAACACAATAGATGAAGAGTAGACAGTCTTAAGAATGAGATCAGCAGGGCTGCTGAAGACAAGTTAGAAGGAAAGGTTAAGATCAAGTAAGAATCAGTGGATAACTCGAGAGATATTATACCCTGGCTAATGAACGGCGAAAATACAAGAACGCAAAAAATGTGGAGGGCAGAAAAGAATACAGGCAATTAAAGAATGAAGTATGTAGGAAGTGCAGGACAGCTAAGGAAGAATGGCTGAAACAGAAGTACAAGGATATTGAAGGCTGTATGGTTGTAGGAAAGAAAGATGCTATATACAGGAAAATGAAGGAAACCCTTGGAGAAAGAAAAACTAGGTGTATAAATATTAAGAGCTCAGATGTAAGACCACGTGTAAGGAAGGAAGACAACGCAGAAAGTATGCAGGAACATATTATATAATTGTATCAAGGGAAAGAAGTAGATGAGAATATTCTTGATCAAGAAGAGTCTATTGATGCTAATGAAATGGGTGACCCAATACTGAGATCAAAATTCGATCGAGGTTTGAGAAACCTACATAGCCACCAGGCACCGCAAATTTATGACATATCCTCAGAATTACTGACTGCCTTAGGATAACAACAACTATCGAGGTATCTCATTGATTAGTGTACCAGGCAAAGTATTCACTGGCACCTTGGAAGGGAGGGTGTGATCAGTGGTTGAGAGGAAGTTGGATGAAAACCAGTGCGGTTTCAGACCAAAAATGGGCTGTCAGGATCAGATTTTCAGTATGCACCAGGTAACTGAAAAATGCTACGAGAGGAATAGGCAGTTGTGTTTATGTTTCGTAGATCTAGAGAAAGCGTATGACAGGGTACCGAGGGAAAAAATGTTCGCAATACTGGGGGACTATGGAATTAAATGTTGATTATTGAAATCAATCAAAGGCATTTTTGTTGACAATTGGTCTTCAGTGAGAATCGATGGTAGAATGAGTTCTTGATTCAGGATACTTACAGGGGTTAGACAAGGCTGTAATCTTTCAACTTTGCTGTTCGTAGTTTACATGGATCATCTGCTGAAAGGTATAAAATGGCAGAGAGGGATTCAGTTAGGTGGATATGCAGTAAGCAGTCTAGCCTATGATGACGACTTGGTCTTAATGGCAGATTTTGCCGAAAGCCTGCAGCCTAATATCTTGGAACTTGAAAATAGGTGCAATGAGTATGGTATGCAAATTAGAATTTCGAAGACTAGATTGATATCAGTAGGTAAGAAATTCAACAGAAATGAATGTCAGATTGGTGATACAAAGCTAGAACAGGTCGATAATTTCAAGTATTTAGGTTGTGTGTTATCCCAGAATGGACATATAGTAAGTGGGATTGAATCAAGGAGTAGTAAAGGTAATGCAGTGAGCTCGCAGTTGCGATCAACAGTATTCTCCAAGAAGGAAGTCAGCTCCCAGACGAAACTATCTTTACAACGGTCTGTTTTCAGACCAACTTTGCTTTACGGGAGCGAAAGCTGGATGGACTCAGGATATCTTATTCATAAGTTAGAAGTAACAGACATGAAAATAGCGAGAATGATTTCTGGTACAAACAGGTGGGAACAATGGCAGAAGGGTACTCGGAATGAGAAGATAAAGGCTAATTTAGGGATGAACTCGATGGATGAAGCTGTAAGCATAAACCGGCTTCGGTGGTGGGGTCATGTGAGGCGAATGGAGGAGGATAGGTTACCTAGAAGAATAATGGACTCTTTATGGAGGGTAAGAGAAGTAGAGGGAGACCAAGACGCCGATGGTTAGACTCAGTTTCTAACGAAATAAAGATAAGAGATATAGAACTAAATGAGGCCACAGCACTAGTTGCAAATATAGGATTGTGGCGACGTTTAGTAAATTCACAGATGCTTGCAGACTGAACATTGAAAGGCATAACAGTCTATAATGATAATGTACGTACGTGCGTATGTATGTATGTGTGTATGTATGTATGTATGTATGTATGTATGTATGTATGTATGTATGTATGTATGTATGTATGTATGTATGTATGTATGTATGTAATTTAAATACTTCGTCACCGAGCTCGATAGCTGCGGTCGCTTATGTGCGGCCAGTATCCAGTAATCGGGAGATAGTGGGTTTGATCGCCACTGTCGGCAGCCCTGAAGATTTTTCCGTGGTTTCCCATTTTCACACCAGGCAAATGCTGGGGCTGTACCTTAATTAAGGGCACGGCCACTTCCTTATTATTCATAGGCCTTTCCTATCCCATCGTCGCCATAAGACATATCTGTGTCAGTGCGACGTAAAGCAAATAGCAAAAAATACTTCGTGAGTTTCAAATTGCAATGCTCTGAACATTGCTTGTGAACTCTGTAACAGGGACGAGTGATTTCTTCATTCAATGTCTTTGCTTGTGAATTCCACTTCAATAGACAAGTACAATTCATCTTCGACACGGACCTTCCGGCGAGGGATTGCGATCTCATTCATTTTATGACTTGTCACTTGGAACTTCATGGTGCTCAAGGTGATTGGTGATGCTGTTAGAACTGCATGGTGCCTATGGTGGATGTTATCTGAACTTCATTGATCCCATGGCAAATGGTGATTCTGACATGATTTCTTGGTGCCTCGGTAAATGGTGATGCTTACAAAATTTCGCGGTGGGTGACTAGAAATGCTGTTACAACTTCCTTGTGCCTTTGGTCGGTGGGAATCATAGATGGAACTTCATGGTGTCCATGGTAAATGGTAACGAAGACGTGATGAGTTTGTCCTGGAATGTACGTGTCCATTCGTAGTGGAAGTAAACAGGAATAGCAAGTGCAAAAGTGGTATACTACTGACTTCACTGAACATAAACAATAATTAAATGAAACTCTTGCTCACTGCGAAAATCTCTGTGCCTGCTCCAATTAGTGCACCGCACACGTTCCTACATACAGTATTCTTCGTGCTCCTAAAGCTAGTCATTGGAGTGGGCTATTTTCTGGTAAAATATGCATGCTTAAAAGTGATTTTATAATATCTAAGGATTTTCTTGTAGAATGAGACATGCCATTCTATTATTAATAGCTGTTATAGGTATATTGTAGAGCTGTAAGTGTTATCTTCATGTTTCGACAGATTGAAGGACTCAAAGCTTATATTTAAGTGAGTCTAAACTGAACAAGAACAAATACTTTCTTCATGACAAGGTGAAATGAAATGGCATATTGCTTTTAGTGCCGGGAGTGTCCTAGGACATGTTCGGCTCGCCAAGTGCGGGTCTTTTGATTTGACTCCCGTAGGCGACCTGCACGTCGTCATGAGGATGAAATGATGATGAAGACGACACATACATCCAGCCCCGTGCCAGCGAAATCAACCAATTATGAATAAAATTTCCGACCCTGGCGGGAATCGAACCCGTAACCCCTGTGACCAAAGGCCAGCACGCTAACAGTTTAGCCATGGAGCCGGACCACGACAAGGTTACTGCATATTAGTTCCTTCCAGCCTGAGAGCCAAACATGCAACTTCTGTGCTTAGTAACTTATTGACCGGACCTAACAATCCGCGAATTTTAGGATGAAGAAATTATCTGAATTGACATCATTTTGTGTCACCAAATGAGGAAAGGGGAGCATTGCTAAAGACCTTACAGGAAGTTGCAGAAGATGGCTGCCAGCAGTTCTTCCAGGGACTTTATTCACACTGGCGGAAGTGCATCGTAATACACTTAAGAAAATGGAAATTGCAACACCATGAACGCATTGGTCGTTTTTTATTTATTTTCATGATATAGAACGATGCCATGTGAGTTTGTAAACGATCAAAGTTTCAGACCCATTGGATTGTTGCTACAGGTCTCCCCACGTGATTGGTCGCGGAGGAATCAACTCCAGTATACGGACTCTGGTGTAGCGTTGTTGACTTGCAGTCTGTGCAGTGAAGTGTTCCCCGTCAAACATGCCTCGATGACGGAGAAGAGCACGCTATCAGCAACTGTCATCTTTTGAGAGGGCTCGGATTATTGGGCTGTATGAGGCTGGATTATCGCTAAAGACTGTCGCTGCACGTGTTGGTCGACAGGCATCTACAGTACTACGTGTATGGCACCAATGGTCAAATGAAGGTACCCACACTCGTAGACCTGGCACAGGACCAGCGCGACAGACAACTGTGAGAGAGGATTGCCTCATCATTCGGATGGCCCGGATGGAACCCAATGCAACAGCAGCGCAAATTCGAGCAGCTGTGGCACCCCACGTTACACAATAAACAGTTGGTAATCGCCTGCGTGCATCTGGCTTACGAGCCCGTGTCCCTGCAGAAGGTGTTCCATTGACCCCACAACAGCGACGTGTAAGGCTGGCCTGGTGTCGAAAAAGATCGACGTGGGTCGATGAATGGCATAGGGTCGTCTTTAGTGCTGAATCGCGCTTCTGTCTTGCCCTCAGTGATCGCCGGAATCGTGTGCGCCGACGTACCGGGGAGAGGGACCGCCCAGATCTTATTGTCGAGAAGCACACAGGGCCAACACCAAGCATTATGGTCTGGGGAGCTACTGGGTTTAACATGAAATCAAAATTAGTGCTTGTTGAGGGCACTATGACTGCTCGAAAGTACGTTGATAGGGTACTCAATCCAGTGGTTGTCCCCATGATGGCGAACATTGCTAATGGGATGTTTCAGCAGGACAATGCCCGGGTTCACAATGCACACATCTCCAGAGAAACTCTCGGTTGTGATTCGATTATTACACTTTCAGGTCCCGCTGACCGCAAGTTTGGACAACAATCAATTCAGGATGTGCCCACCACGAGCTGGAGTACATTGATGAATTCGTCGAGGCATGGATGGCCCGCCAGATCCCTGGACCTCAGTCCTATTGAGCATGTGTGGGACATGATGGGTCGACAACTGGCCAACCGTCCTCAGCCACCCACAACTCTGGAACAACTGACCCGTGCAGTGCAGCAAGCATGGGCCACAATTCCTCAGGAAGCGATCCAGGGCCTTATTGACTCCGTGCCTCGACGAATTCATCAATGTACTGCAGCTCGTGGTGGGCACATCCTGAATTGATTGTTGTCCAAACTTGGGTTCAGCGGGACCTGAAAGTGTAATAATCGAATCACAACCGAGCACTCGCCCTGCATGTTCAATCGCAGCAATGTAGCACCACTCCTTCTGGGTGTTGCGATTTCCATTTTCTTCAGTGTAATATTGAAGTTGATTATACGTAAGTGTCGTAAAATATTCAGGGTAAAGAAATATAAGCCAAGTAACTTTTGGATCCAGCCTTGCTTTATGGAAGGAAGGCACATAAATACTATCAATTTCTTTACAATCCAATGCGAGTTACTGACAAAAGCAATGGGGCATGAATGCAAAGTATACATATTCGGAATAGTTCAAATATGATCTAGTTATTGTAGTTTTCTTCCTTTCAGTACCGTAGTTTCCCTATTTTCCCAGAAAATTATCACTCTTCTAGATCATTACATGTCAGAAAGCCTGATTTTAAAAGGTTGTATATGAAATCATAGCTGGTACGTGAAAAAATTCTATAGCTCAATATCAAAATTTAGCACTTCAGATTTGCTTCAGCTAAACACTAAGATGAACATTGTTAAATTACAGCAAATTTTCACATCAAATATTTGCATTCAATTATTTTCTTATAAATCCTTTCTTTATACTTAAAACCATTTTACACCAAGGTAGAGTTTAAAACAAATCACGATTTAATTGACAAATTTTCATGATAGTATATATTATTTTGTACTCAAAATATCTTCTGTTTTGTAATGAACTGTAGAGTAACACTTGACGGAAATTACACTGACTGACAGAGCAAATGCAACACCAAGAAGGAGTGGTCAGAACTTTATGCCAATTGCAGGGTAGACTGACGTCACTGAGGTATGCTCATGATGTGAAATGCGCCGCTGTGCTGTGCACGTAGCGAACGATAAATGGGACACGGCGTTGGCGAATGGCCCACTTCGTACCGTGATTTCTCAGCCAACAGTCATTGTAGAACGTGTTGTCGTGTGCCACAGGACACGTGTATAGCTAAGAATGCCAGGCCGCCGTCAACGGAGGCATTTCCAGCAGACAGACGACTTTACGAGGGGTATGGTGATCGGGCTGAGAAGGGCATGTTGGTCGCTTCGTCAAATCGCAGCCGATACCCATAGGGATGTGTCCACGGTGCAGCGCCTGTGGCGAAGATGGTTGGCGCAGGGACATGTGGCACGTGCGAGGGGTCCAGGCGCAGCCCGAGTGACGTCAGCACGCGAGGATCGGCGCATCCGCCGCCAAGCGGTGGCAGCCCCGCACGTCACGTCAACCGCCATTCTTCAGCATGTGCAAGACACCCTGGCTGTTCCAATATCGACCAGAACAATTTCCCGTCGATTGGTTGAAGGAGGCCTGCACTCCCGGCGTCCGCTCAGAAGACTACCATTGACTCCACAGCATAGACGTGCACGCCTGGCATGGTGCCGGGCTAGAGCGACTTGGATGAGGGAATGGCGGAACGTCGTGTTCTCCGATGAGTCACGCTTCTGTTCTATCAGTGATAGTCACCGCAGACGAGTGTGGCGTCGGCGTGGAGAAAGGTCAAATCCGGCAGTAACTGTGGAGCGCCCTACCGCTAGACAACGCGGCATCATGGTTTGGGGCGCTATTGCGTATGATTCCACGTCACCTCTAGTGCGTATTCAAGGCACGTTAAATGCCCACCGCTACGTGCAGCATGTGCTGCGTCCGGTGGCACTCCCGTACCTTCAGGGGCTGCCCAATGCTCTGTTTCAGCAGGATAATGCCCGCCCACACACTGCTCGCATCTCCCAACAGGCTCTACGAGGTGTACAGATGCTTCCGTGGCCAGCGTACTCTCCGGATCTCTCACCAATCGAACACGTGTGGGATCTCATTGGACGCCGTTTGCAAACTCTGCCCCAGCCTCGTACGGACGACCAACTGTGGCAAATGGTTGACAGAGAATGGAGAACCATCCCTCAGGACACCATCCGCACTCTTATTGACTCTGTATCTCGACGTGTTTCTGCGTGCATCGCCGCTCGCGGTGGTCCTACATCCTACTGAGTCGATGCCGTGCGCATTGTGTAACCTGCATATCGGTTTGAAATAAACATCAATTATTCGTCCGTGCCGTCTCTGTTTTTTCCCCAACTTTCATCCCTTTCGAACCACTCCTCCTTGGTGTTGCATTTGCTCTGTCAGTCAGTGTATATATTTACTATAATTACACGATATTTCATACTAGTAATTAATATGTATTGCATTTATGAAAGCATCAAAGGAGCAGGCTAGCACAGTCTACCCTTCTAACACTGGTTCGAATTCTGGATGCCCCGGTGCTTCGCCATCCTCCATAAAAGTGGGAAGATGGTGAAGAAATGTTTACACCTATATATCGTACTGCAGTGTGGTGCGTAACATAGCAATGATCCCTACGCCAATATTTCACAAAGGACAAGTGTAGGAAGCGATTAGCTAAAAGTGAACATTTTTGTCATAGTCGGGTAGAGTTAGGAATAACTCAAGAAGAAGGGATTGTTTGAAGACCTTGTAGAGCGTTATAGTAGGAATCAGGTTTATTGAACCAATCGAGTTGGATACTCAAATTGGGTTGCGTAGCTGTTAGCTTGAATTCGAGAAACGGTACGGTCGAACCCCAATGTCGGTAGCAATGAATTTAGTTTTCCGTAGTTCCCCATTTTCATTCAGGCAAATGCTGACGACATACGACCGTTTTTTCCTAATCCTAGCCTTGCCGTTTCCCATCACCTCCATAAAGCCTCTCAGGGTCGATGCGACGTGAAACAAAGAGCAAAAAAGAGAATCTTGGTTTTAGGTCTCTATTCCACGCCCCATCCCCATCACGTAGCCCCCATTCGAACGATACACTTAGGTTTTGCTCCCATAAGTTCGCACTAAGGGTTTAAAGAAAGCTACGTTCTTAGTTCCATATTGACGAGGAAATTAAGTTGGCATTTTTCTATTCTAGTTATAACAAAGAAATGTTCTCCTTTTCTCTGTAGCTCAGTTAAAATCTTAGGGTCACTTACTATTGTATATTTCTTGACGCCTGCAGCAAGTATCAAACCTCTAGAAATATATAAAAAACACTAGGTGCTCCCTTTCTAGCTTTATTTAAGATAGATTTCCTTTTCTCAACTGCTTACCATGTATTTTCTTAAATGATCTCAAATAAGTAGGAAATTTGTGGAATATAAAGTATTTTATCACCAATTAAAAACCCACAATCAATCAATCAATCAATCAATCAATCAATCAATCAATCAATCAATCAATCAATCAATCAATCAATCAATCAATCAATCAATCAATCAATCAATCAATCAATCAATCAATCACCACTGATCTGCATTTAGGGCTGTCGTCTCTCGGCTGTGATATACTACTGTATTTCTTTGGTTTATACTTTCCATGGACTCTTCATTGATGGAGTCGAGGGAGAGAACGGTGACGTGGAAGTAGACGATGGTCGGCTGACCTTGCACCTTGGGCGCTCTGTTCTTGTCATAATGCTTTGGATTGAGGGGAAGAATATCCCTTAGTGAGAGACTCGTCTCTCTTGGCATTTCTATTTCCGGCTCCATCACACGATTGGCCCTGAACAAAAGAGAGAAATAATCACATTGAAAATTTGTACTTTTTAAATAATATAAATTCATTACAATTACTAGACTGAGAAAATTATAAAAATGAAATGAGAAATTCACCTCAGCTACATGACACATTTACATTTTTAGCAAAGTGGTTATGGATATAATGTGGATGCAGATTATAAGGTTTAGGAATCTGGTGAGAGAATGACATGCACCTTAGCGATGAATGTAGCTTATTTAAGTATTACATATGAGTGAGTTGAGTAAGTAAGTGTAAGTGGGAGAGAGTAAGGTAGACAGACATGATTAATTTTTTTCGCTAGACCAACTGCACGGCTTCGAACATAGCCGAAGAGGAACGGAATGGCTATTTTACGTTAGAAGACATGTCACAAGACTGTGGAAGTGAGTGTTCGCAGATACCAGTCATATACAGTGTGCCCTACAATAAGCTGCGTTTTTTCCCATGACATATTTCATTGACTGATGTTATGAAATGTCTGTTGTACACGATTACAAAAAAAAAGATTATCTATATCTCGCACGTCTAATGACGCACTGCACTGAACTTGCTCTAAAATGTCAATAAATAAGGAAAGCTAACCACGTTCTTTACTTTCGTGGGAGAGCGAATGTGCTGATCGAAAGTACGAGAAGGATAATACTTCAATATTTAAGTGAACGAGAATGATTGAGAGAGAGTGGTAGGAGTTTCGCGGTTTTACAGTATGGTATTACGCGTTCACACTGTTGAGAAGTAGCCCTGATTGTCGTAGAAATGAAACGAACAGCGTAAGTTGATTGTTAGTCTGAAGAGGAACATATCCAACTATTTTTTTTTTTGCTATTTGCTTTACGTCGCACCGACACAGATAGGTCTTATGGCGACGTTGGGATAGGAAAGGCCTAGGAATGGGAAGGAATTGGCCGTGGCCTTAATTAAGGTACAGCCCCAGCATTTGCCTTGTGTGAAAATGGGAACCCACGGAAAACCATCTTCAGGGCTGCCGACAGTGGGATTCGAACCCACTATCTCCCGATTACTGGATACTGGCCGCACTTAAGCGACTGCAGCTATCGAGCTCGGTCCCACTATTTTGTTGACATAATTAAAAACCTCCTATGATTTTATATGGTTCTGCTCTACGATTAGATATGCTACAACTGCGCAAGAGTGCATATTGAATCACCACGCTTTACAAATGTGATCGCATTGAATGGTTTACCACACCGAAGGTGTTTGCTTTTGATTCTGATGGAGTGAACGCCGAAGCTGGATAGGTTCCCTTAAACACTCTGGTATAGCATGGGGCTGTACTCAACTAATTAGTGTACTCGTTGCATGAGAATGAGAACATTTTACATCCTGCACGTATCATTACAAGTATTTTTGAGGGTAGAGTACACCGATATATAACTAATATATAAGTTAAACTTACTGAGGAAAATGCAGGAGAGGTGTTGTTCAGAAAATGTTTCCATACAGGAAGTTGCCTAACACACGCACGTTTTACAAAACAAGCAGCCGAATTAAATATAATGGAATCTACCTTCGCCGTATGGGTCGAGATGTCCACTGTTAAGTGGAAGAAAATATTCTTGGGACGGTGACAAAAATTCTCGAAAGTAAATTACTGCCCATGGGTCGAGGTGTCCACTCTTAAGTGGAAGAAAATATTCTTGGGACGGTGACAAAAATTCTCGAAAGTAAATTACTGCCGCTGTGATGATTTCTCACTCCAAATGTGTGACGCTTACATCTTGGCAACCCATTTCATTGGTATAATGTACAAGGAGGGCACCCGTTTGCACCATGTGAATGTATCTGGTAACAGCAATTATATAAGTGGACATATTAGACCCTCACTCGTCACCGTTTGTTCTTCAGCAGATTGTTATTTCAAATCAAATCAAATCAAATCAAATCAAATCAAATCAAATCAAATCAAAATCTCTTTATTTGCTAATGAGGTGTTTACCTCGGTGGCAAATGGTACACTAAAATACATTATTGTCAAGCACTAAATATTAAATTAACAAGAGAATAAAATTTTCCTATAATACAATATTATATAATTTACGCTAACATTTTTTTCTATTAAACACACAGCTCATCCTTAATAAATTTACATTGTTTACAAAATTCTACTTACAATATCTCCTGTACTACTTACAAATATAATCATCTGATATACAGTATGTGGAATTACTTCAAATGATACTGTACAACTGCTATAAGATTAAAATTTACATTGCATTTATTTACTTTTTCTTTTCTTTACCCATTCTGGAATCTAAGTAGCATAACGACCTGCTGCGTCTTAACCAGAGCCACTTTTACCACCACTTTTCAGAGTTCCTGAAGGGCCTTCACAGCTACCGTAGCGATCCCAGGGCCCTCGAAGTCCCCACTGTACTTCACCCCTACAGGCAGTCCCCTACTTTGGCTGTCCAAACTCCTTAGACCAGGGGATGGAATTAATTTATTCACACACATTTTTTATTTACAATAACCTGCACTGGTCGAATGCCCTCTAACACTTCATTTATTTTCTCTGTTGCTGTTTATTCTCTTTTTGAATATCTGTACAGATTTTGGAAAAGGATCAAACACTACCCCTGGTAAACTGTTCCACTCCTTCACACCCTTTCCAATGAATGAAAATTTACCCCAATCGCTTCTGCTAAAATTCCTTCTAATTTTATATTTGTGGTCAGTCCTGCCGATATAATTATTTTCCAACTGAAGCCTCTCACGGATATCTCCCCATGCTGCTTCTCCTGTATAGGCTCTATATAAACCCATAAGTCTTGTTTTCTCCCTTCTCTTACTTAAAGTTTCCCACCCTAGTTTCTTTAACATTTCTGATACACTACTCTTTCTCCTGAAATCCCCTGTTAAAAATCTTGCTGCTTTCCTCTGCACACTATCTATTTCTTTTATTAGTTATTCTTGGTGAGGATCCCAAACACTGTTTGCATATTCCAATAATGGACGAACCATACTTAAGTAACTTTTCTCTTTTAATTCTTTGTTGCATCCTTTATGTAGCCTCATTATGACATGTAACGATCTGTATGCTTTCCCAACAATGTCATCCACATGAGCCTTCCAATGCAAATTACTTTCAAATCTTACACCTAAGTATTTGCACTTGCCATCTTTTGGGATAACTACCCCATCCAAAGTATATTCAAATTCAGTTTTAAAACTCCTGTTTGTAAATGTTGTAACAGTTGATTTGCCTCCATTAACCTTCATGTTATTCTTTTCAACCCATTGTTGGATACTCTCAAGGTCCCTTTGTAATTCTGAACAATCCTCAATGGTATTTATTTCCCTGTAAACAATTATGTCATCTGCATACAATCTTATTTTTGATGTTATATTGTTCCCTAAATCATTTACGTATATTAAGAAATTCCCTTCCAAACTTTCTCTTCCTGCGATACGTTAATTCCTACTTTGACTTTCTGAACCCTTGAATTTAGAAATGTTTTACCCCACGTGTAACCCTTACGTCCAATCCTATTCCCTCCAATTTCTTTAATAATATTCCATGTTCCACTCTATTTACTGACAAAGCCTATTTATCTTCTGATAGGTTCATAGATGTCTTCAATAGAACGTTGACGTGTGGGCGTACGAGACCTCAGGTGAGTTTACAGAAAGAAATCCGCAGATAAAGTTTTCAGTTATTCTTTGTTGTGTTATTACGGTTGATAGTTTAGTTTATCCTCATGTATCCTCAGCGTGATTTACCGATCCTTATTTTTCCGCAACAATGCTTGCCAGTTCAGTTTAAAAATGCTCCTATTACGATGGCGTGACCATTGTGGTTTATGCATGATGGTGTTTTCCCCCACTTCAGCCGAAGAGTGTGAACCTGTCTTGACCTAGTGTGCAATTATGCTTTGTTAGAGAACGCACAAGAGATCTACACGATCCAGCTAATCATGCAGGATTGATAAACAAAAAAACTTCTAAACAGTTAAGAACATAGAAAAATCTCTTTTCATTTTCAGTAATAGTAATAACTGGCTCACCACATACGTTCAGTTACTTCCCAGGATGTCAATAACCGCGTATATACTTACACTAACATTATAATTTTTAAATGGAATTGTTCTCAGTTCTGCTCCGAGCATTTTAATTGTTTGCGCTGCAAATTTATTTGCAACCAAGCTAATGCAATGAGATCACAATTGCGCTTAAGGATATTTTGTAAGAAAGAACTTAGCCACCGGACGAAAATATCTTTACATCGGTCTGTGTTCAGACCAACTTTACTGTACGAGAGTGAAATCTGGGTGGACAAAGGATACCTTATTCATAAGTTCGAAGTGGCGGACGTGAATGTAGCGGGAAAGATTGCAGGTACAAACAGGTAGGAACGTTTGCAGGAGTTTGTTCGGAACGAGGAGATAAAGGACAACTTAGGAATAATCTCCATGAATGAAGTTTTACGTATAAACCTGCTTCGTGATGGAGTTAAGTGGAGCGAATGGAGGAGGATAGATTACCAAGGAGAATAATGGGCTCGCCCATGGCTGGTAAGAGGAGTAGAGGGAAATAAATGCGATGATGATTAAATTCAATATTTAATGACTTAATTGTTACAGAACTGTTAAGAAATAGAGGACTCTGAAAACTCATAGTTAATTCAGATAGGGTCGCAGACTGAACGCTTAAAGTCATAACGGTCTATAATGAAATGAAGTGAAATGTCGTATGGCTTTTAGTGCCGGGATATTCCAGGACGATATCCCAGGACGGGTTCGGCTCGCCAGGTGCAGGTCTTTCTATTTGACTCCCGTAGGCGATCTGCGCGTCGTGATGAGGATGAAATGATGATGAAGACAACACATATATCCAGCCCCCGTGCCGTTGGAATTAACCAATGAAGGTTAAAATCCCCGACCCGGCCGGGAATCGAACCCGGAACCCTCTGAACCGAAGGCCAGTACGCTGACCGTTCAACCAACGAGTCGGACACGGTCTATAATGAAGTTGTACAGTATTTACTATAAGTATTGTTTCTATAATCGGTCCAGTACTTTCCGAGAGTGGAATTAATTCGAATGTACTTATCCATTCGTGGGTTGTCGAGTAAAATGAATCACCAGGCATATTGCTACAGGGTGGGCGAAAAGTCCCTTTACACGATATACAGTATGTACAGTTAGATGCAGACAAACCTCTCTTATGGAGATCCGTGTGTGCATCTCTCCATCTTCGACGCAAAAGTTTATGTGTCGGCATGTTCTATTGTGCATCCGCTGCAGAATAACAAGGGTGATCCTTTGAACTTATGTTCGAACTCCGTTCTTCAGCTGATCTTTATTTACATATTGCCGTTTACGCATCTCTTCTTTAAAAAGACCCCAGCGTGCATTGTCTGGTGTGGTGAAGTCGCTATGGGACAGGGAAGTCTTATGATCCATGTCCGATCTAGCGGTTCCGAAGCAGTTCGTTCAGCCGTCTGCTGGCACTCAGAGCTAAATAACACTGTGCACCATCCTGTTGGAATATAATGATGTCAGCAATTCCTATGGCCGTTAATTCCAGAAGCAACCACTCGTTAATCATTTGCAGGTACGTGTGCTGATTGACATGGCCATAAGGAAAAATATAGACCAAGCAGACGGTCGGCTGTCAGCCTTGCCTAAACCATAATATGCGGCGGATTGCTTTCAATGTCATTTTGAAACAGCAGATTGTACTTTTACCAGGAACAAACAAACAAACAAACAAACATACAAACAAACAAAACTTTCCCTCAGAGAACAGAACGTTTATTTTAATCGTCCACACAAGTATTATTTCTCACGCTTGCACAGGTTGCCCCATGTCACGATCTCTCAACTCAGTTACTGCATCATAGTCGATCGCGGAGCGTCTAACTCCACAGAACGTTTGCGAGTTGACTTTATCGGCTATGGTTGAATTGATTCTGCTACTGCAGCGCAAGTCTCCGCGCGAGTGCTACGTGGTGTATCACGAACACTTCCCGTTATAAAGGCTTTTCCTTTGTACACCAGTAACGTTTGTCGCGATGGCGATGCTTCCACAGAACGCACAGCAAAGTCGATTATAACGTCTTCCATTGTGTTACACGCTGTTGAACGTTCGTGAACCCACACGCAAGCCATCAAACTTTCTTCAACCCTGAAATCACTTGAATCCGCCATTGTATTGCTCTCCCGACTAAACCGAACGGGAATAATGAAATAATGAATAACAATGAAAGCCGACTTCGACTTAAGAATTCTATTGTCAGTTACGGTGTTGAGCGACTGTTTATAAAATTGATATTTTAAGAAATATCTACACATTACTTTTTATTATGGGCTAGTGTAACTGGACGTTTAACTCACCCTGTATGAATGAAAATTGTAGGTATACAAAATTCCTGCATTTTCTTTCTTGCTCTTAGTGTAACGTCTCACCAAGTCAGACAGACTTTTTAGCGACGATGGGATAGAATTGACAAAGAAGTGACCGTGTTCTTAATTTAGGTACGACCCTAGCTTGGCTTTATAGATAACTAACTAACGAAGAAAAGAAAAGTTGACGGGTTCGAAGGAATTAGGTCTTCACTTCAAATTGAATTATTGTTGCTTTAAGGGCACTAACATCTAGGGCATCGGCCCACTTGAACTGTAAGTAAAACTTCAAAAACACTGTTATCCTGTATGCAAGTGTCCGGCTCCATGGCTAAATGGTTAGCGTGCTGGCATTTGGTCATAGGGATCCCGGGTTCGATTCCCGGCAGGGTAGGGAATTTTAACCATAATGGGTTAATTCCGCTCCCTAGGGGGCTGGGTATATGTGTCGTCTTCATTATCACTTCATCCTCATCACGACGCGCAGGTCGCTTACGGGAGTCAAATGGAAAGACCTGCATCTGGTGTAAGTACAAGAAAAATGAAAAACTGGGATGTGAATTGGCCGTGATTCATATGTAGCCTTGGTCACCTACGTAATAATTAATTTTAACAGGACATCCCGCGGCTGATAAATTACGTACGCAAGAATATTTTCCATTCTCTCTGATTTTGAAAATACGTTCACCCATGAATTTTACGTACGAGCAATATTGTAGGCCTAATGCTTGGTACAGGTGGGGATATCTCCACTTCAACGAACCAATTTTAGTATCGTTAAAGCATCAGTTATTGACACACTGGAAAACTACTGCATGTTATGTTATGAAACCCTTACTACCATTAATGAAAATGAAATAAGATTTTCTATGTCTTTAACGGCTTAGATGTTTTACCGTATATCGTACAGTCCGTCAGCGATGCCGCTGGTGGGATCCTCAACAGCTCTGCCATCAGCTGTCATAGATGGCCTAGGCATCACTGAAGAGGCGTACTAGGGAAATGAGGAGTGAGGTAGTTTCCCGTTGCTATCCTCACCGAGCCAGAGTTGCTATTACATATCAGTCTGCCAAGCCCACTGAAATGCATACACCAACTGACCCTATGAGCAACACTTTCACACTATTCATAGCAGGGAGTGGCTGCATAAGGATTGGCATTACTAGCATCGCTCATACCTCAGTCACTTGCATATTGTCAAAGCCAAGAATAAGACAGAAACAGATCTATGAAAGTAACAAAATTGCTTTAGCCTATACCAGAAGACATAGTGCAGTGTGAACACTAGGTCCTGCCAGCAAAGGCATATATCGTACAATGCCAGTGAGTAATTAAAGCTAGCGATCTTGATTTCAAGAATCTATGGAGTCTTGGTTGTAGACAGCTCCACATCGTTCATAAATAAACCAGTCCTCATGGATAATAAGATTTATTTACACCACACACAGTTTTAGTACACCTTTGCATGTGAGATAGGTTACACTGATTACACCAACAAGACACAAACAGGCGTGATGCTCATGCTCACTCCACGCAGCCGAATGACGCTAGTCTAGCAAGCTATACCCTGATGCAATGTTGCATCGTGCACAAGGGTGTGTTCTGTATGTGGGGCGAGTTCATTCTTCCTGATGCCGCCACATCACCCCCCCCCCCTCACGGAGAAGGAAAGTTCACAAATCGAATGGACGGGCAAAGCGAACTCTGCGTCCTGATCGTGTTGTGTACTTTCTGGGTGGTGATGACGCATCAGGTAAGTCAGGTGTAAAAGAAGTGCTAGGTTGACTGGGTGAAATGGGGGTAGCAGATGTGTCAGGTGTGTTGGTGCGGGTAGGAACAGCAAGGTTTGTTTCTATGTATGCTGGTTTCACACGGTCTGTACTCACTACTACTTCCTTGTTTCCGATCATTAGCGTCAAAGTCTTCTCATTACGGCTGACTACAGGGTAAGGACCAGAGTATGGGGGTTGCAAGGGAGGCTTCACATGATCAACTCTCAGGAAAACATGGGAGGCAGTTGCCAAGTCTTTGAAGACGAATATTTTCTCTTGACTATGGCGGGAGGCAGGAACAGGTCTTAGTTCGGCCATTACCTTCCTTAGGTGATTTACAAAATCCGCAGGGTCAAGTGGAGTAGGGGGACTGGGCGAAGAAGTAACCATTTCCCCAGGGAGGCGTAGAGGCTCCCGAAAAACTAGTTCGGCGGGGGAAGCTTTCAGATCTTCCTTAAGAACCGCACGCATGCCAAGTAATACTAGGGGTAAGGCTTTTATCCACGTTGCACTATGACACATCAGAGAAGCTTTCAGCTGTCTATGAAGACGCTCCACCATGCCGTTAGCGGATGGGTGGTAGCTGGTTGTACGGATTTTTGTTGTACCAAATTGTGTCATAAGTCTGCGAAAGAGTGTAGACTCGAATTGTCTTCCTTGGTCAGTAGTTATACGAGATTGGAGACCAAATCGGGAGATCCAACCACTTATTAGCGTATCTGCTGTTTCTTCAGCAGTGATGCTGCGCATCGGCCATGCCTCTGGCCAGCGAGTAAATCTGTCAACAGCAGTGAGGATATAATTATAGCCTTCGCAGACAGGCAGTGGACCAACAATATCCAAGTGAATGTGGCTGAAGCGGCCTGTGGGTGCTCCGAAATTCCCCAAAGGAGATATACACTGACTGACAGAGCAAATGCAACACCAAGAAGGAGTGGTCAGAACTTTATGCCAATTGCAGGGTAGACTGACGTCACTGAGGTATGCTCATGATGTGAAATGCGCCGCTGTGCTGCGCACGTAGCGAACGATAAATGGGACACGGCGTTGGCGAATAGCCCACTTCGTACCGTGATTTCTCAGCCGACAGTCATTGTAGAACGTGTTGTCATGTGCCACAGGACACGTGTATAGCTAAGAATGCCAGGCCGCCGTCAACGGAGGCATTTCCAGCAGACAGACGACTTTACGAGGGGTATGGTGATCGGGCTGAGAAGGGCAGGTTGGTCGCTTCGTCAAATCGCAGCCGATACCCATAGGGATGTGTCCACGGTGCAGCGCCTGTGGCGAAGATGGTTGGCGCAGGGACATGTGGCACATGCGAGGGGTCCAGGCGCAGCCCGAGTGACGTCAGCACGCGAGGATCGGCGCATCCGCCGCCAAGCGGTGGCAGCCCCGCACGCCACGTCAACCGCCATTCTTCAGCATGTGCAAGACAACCTGGCTGTTCCAATATCGACCAGAACAATTTCCCGTCGATTGGTTGAAGGAGGCCTGCACTCCCGGCGTCCGCTCAGAAGACTACCATTGACTCCACAGCATAGACGTGCACGCCTGGCATGGTGCCGGGCTAGAGCGACTTGGATGAGGGAATGGCGGAACGTCGTGTTCTCCGATGAGTCACGCTTCTGTTCTGTCAGTGATAGTCACCGCAGACGAGTGTGGCGTCGGCGTGGAGAAAGGTCAAATTCGGCAGTAAATGTGGAGCGCCCTACCGCTAGACAACGCGGCATCATGGTTTGGGGCGCTATTGCGTATGATTCCACGTCACCTCTAGTGCGTATTCAAGGCACGTTAAATGCCCACCGCTACGTGCAGCATGTGCTGCGGCCGGTGGCACTCCCGTAACTTCAGGGGCTGCCCAATGCTCTGGTTCAGCAGGATAATGCCCGCCCACACACTGCTCGCATCTCCCAACAGGCTCTACGAGGTGTACAGATGCTTCCGTGGCCAGCGTACTCTCCGGATCTCTCACCAATCGAACACGTGTGGGATCTCATTGGACGCCGTTTGCAAACTCTGCCCCAGCCTCGTACGGACGACCAACTGTGGCAAATGGTTGACAGAGAATGGAGAACCATCCCTCAGGACACCATCCGCACTCTTATTGACTCTGTACCTCGACGAGTTTCTGCGTGCATCGCCGCTCGCGGTGGTCCTACATCCTACTGAGTCGATGCCGTGCGCATTGTGTAACCTGCATATCGGTTTGATATAAACATCAATTATTCATCCGTGCCGTCTCTGTTTTTTCCCCAACTTTCATCCCTTTCGAACCACTCCTCCTTGGTGTTGCATTGTCACTGTCATTCAGTGTATTATGCCTCGTCACTTTATTGCGTTGACAGGACAAACAAGCACGAGTCCAGGCACGAGTGTCTTTCTGAATAGATGGCCAAACAAATCTATCTGAGACTAGACGAGAGGTGGCTCGAATACCTGGGTGGCTTAAGTTATGGAGCTTGTCAAAGAACTTGCGTCGAAAAGGAAGTGTCAGGAACGGACGTGGTTTTCCTGTTGATGTATCGCATACAATGGTAGTCGTGGTGCCCGGAAGGGTTACTTTTTCTAATGTCAGCGACGTACCACCATGCAATAAGGCTTTTTGAGTTCGTCATCGTCCGCTTGGGATCGAGCCAGCGCAGCGTAGTCATCTTCTAGTGAGATGGCTTCAACACGAGACATTGTATCGGCGACAACGTTATCTGCTCCCTTTATATGCTGAATATCAGTTGTGAACTGGGATATGAAGGACAGCTGATTTAGTTGGGCTGGGGGTAGTTTTTCTCTGCGTTGAGAAAATGCATAAAGCAGAGGCTTGTGGTCCGTATATATGGTGCATTGTTGTGCTTCCAGTATATAGCGGAAATGCTGGACAGCCTCGTACACAGCTAACAGTTCCCTGTAATAGGCCGGCCACGTTGTTTGACGCGCTGAAAGCTTCTTAGTGAAAAATGCTAGGGGCTGCCAATGGTGTCCAACTTTCTGTTGCAAACACGCTCCAACTTGAGTATTTGATGCATCGGTAAAGAGACCTAGAGGCGCATCTGGCAATGGATGAGCGAGTTGAGTGGTTTGCGCTAGGCTTTCTTTGCATTCGTGGAAAGCACGTTGCAATTCTGGAGTCCAGGGGACAGGTTTAGAACCCTTAAGCTTAGAATTGGCTAGGACGTTCACCAACGGCGCCTGCAATTCAGCCGCATGTGGTAGGAAACGTCTGTAGAAGTTGACCATGCCCAGGAACCGGCGGAGGCCCTGGACAGTCTTCGGTAGAGGGTATTCCAAGAGAGACTGAATTCTCTCTGGTGGAGGTTTTGTACCGTCCTTTGAGAGCCGATAGCCCAAGAAGGTTACCTCACTTGCACCTAATACGCACTTGGATGGATTTATGACTACACCGTAATCAGCTTATCTCTGGAAAAGTATGCGGAGATGGTGCATATGCTCTTCAGCATCCCGTGAGAACACCAGGATATCGTCGATATACGGGAAACAGAAGTTTAAATCTCTAGTGACCTCATCCATAAAAAGGTGGAAAGTTTGTCCAGCATTTCGTAACCCAAACGACATATAGGGAAATTCAAACAGCCCAAAAGGGGTTGTTATGGCTGTTTTGCAAATGTCACTGGGGTGAATTGGAATCTGTTGGTAGGCCTTGATAAGGTGAAATGTACTGAAAATGGTTGACCCAGCAATGTTATGGCAAAAATCTCCTATGTGTCGTACCGGGTAGCGGTCGGGTATTGTTCTTGCATTCAATGCCCGGTAATCGCCACATGGACGCCATGACTTGTCCCGCTTAGGTGCAAGGTGCAAGGGTGAGGACCAGGGACTATTAGAAGGTCTCGCTGTACCACACCTTACCATGTCCTCGAATTCATTCTTCGCTATCTGCAATTTTTGGGGTCCTAGACGACGAGGTCGACAAGAGACTGGTGGGCCTTCGGTTGTCCTAATGTGATGTACAGTATTGTGTTTAATATCACGTTGGATCCCAGGTGGGCGAGTAATGGACTGAAACTCAGCGAGCAACATGCTGAAAGGTGAGTCGGTGGATACTGCAGCAGTCTTTACGCTGGCCTGTTCGATAGAGGCTACAGATGCCTTAACATGTAGGCCGGTGGTGCCGTCGAGGAGGCATCTGTTACGGCAGTCAGGGAGTAAGTTATAGTAAGCCAGAAAATCAGAACCAATGATGGCTGTGCTAACATCAGCAATGACAAATTGCCAGCGAAAGTCACGACGTAAACCAAGGTTGAGGTTCATGGAAAGGCTACCATATGTCCTGATTGTACTACCGTTTGCAGCGCTCAGCTCATACCCAGAAGCTTTGCAAGTGCTTCCCAGAAGCTTACGCGGGAAACAGCAAAGGTCAGATCCGGTGTCAATCAGAAATTTTGCTTTGGTATTCTGATCAAAAATAAATAGACGGCGGCCCGATGTAGAACAGACAGTTGCCGTCTTCACTGGCTGTTCGTTCCGTTTTCCGCCTGCCAGGAACAGGGACTAGTACATTTTACAGCTTTATCTTGGAACTTTTTGTGGTACTCTGTGGAGTAAGGGAACGGTCACGGCTTTTAGATCTCCTTTTACTGTGACTCCAGCCTCGGGGCTGGTTACGGGCCAGGGCATCGACTTTACGTGTCAATTCCTCCATCTGGGCAGCTAAAGTGTTCGGCGCAGCTGTAGCATGTACGGCCAAGTGGCTATATGGTGGTGTGACAGTAGGTGAAAGTTCCAAGATCTTGTCTGCAAGCTCTGCTATATCAGCTAGAGGCATTAACTGGGCCGCTTATATAGCCTGCAAGTGCTGGGGTAGTCGACGCATTAAAAGTTGTTTTAATATACTTTCGTCATGAAGTGAGCTACCGGCTAATGACTTTAAGTGACGTAAAATTGTGATGGTTTCCTATCGCTGAGTTCTTCGTCACCAAGAAGTTGGCGAACTCGTTGCTCTTCGGATACGGAAAGACGACGGACTAGTTCAGATTTTAGTTTTTCGTAACGTCCTGTGGTAGGAGGGTTAATGACAATGTCTTCTACCTCGGCTATGACCTTGGTGTCAAGCTGTGAAATTACATTATCAAATTTAGTCTGGTCGGCCGTGATGCCTGCGAGCCTGAATTGAGTCTCAACCTGGGCGAACCAAACAGTTGGTCTGTCATACCAAAACGGTGGTAGCTTTGCAGAGATTTTGGCAACTTGGCCAACATTGCTAGATGTAGCATCGGTACCAGTAGACTCATGCTCCTGGAGCCGGGCTAGTAATGCTTCGTTCTGCTCTTGCAAAGGCTTCGTCAAAGCAATAAGTTGTTGGAGTTGGTTCTGCAAGTTGTTATTTTGTTCCTCCAAAGCTTTTAATCGATCCTCCGCCATAATCAAGATGGGTACACAACACAAGGGCAAGGAGAAAAAGAATTCTGAAAATACCGGACAAGGTGACAAAGAAGTAGTCAGAGGTACGATGTGTAGTTGTGTGTGTAAGTGAATGAAGATGTGAGGATGAGCAACACAAGCACAAATTTACAAATGGTTTGAAACAATCTTATAGGTTAGCTGGAAACGAAATATTATGCAGGTAGGCCTAGCATATGATATGAGATTCACAAACATATAAACTATAAGTTAACAAAATAATCTTGCAGATGTTACACACTGATTTTGGTTATAAATGAAAATATTAAGCATAAACCGTGGGTTCCAATGTCCATTTTAAGTCTTGAGGAATGTCCATATAATGCAACTGTATGTTATACCTGTAATGTAACAACTTAGAAACCACTAAAAGGCACGATTACGATTTTTATATATATAGTACAACAATTCAAGCAGTTGTAATGCATGAGAAGTAGGTTATTTTAAAGTAATTTTACTTGTTTGAACAGCAAATAGGGTAGGCCTATGTTGTGGAGTAGTCTGTATCTTAGGCCTTAATTAGCAAAAATAGAAAGAAAATTGCACAGAAGACTGCTGGATTACGTACATCAATTTAACACCAAGATTGTAACTATGGTTAGAAAACTAGGTACTGTCCATTGTAGGCCTATACATTTCTTTGTGATGTTCGTACAACTTCACAACGAATTTATGTTGTGAATAATTTGCAATATTCCGGAACAAGTAAAACGTGGGTTATATACATACAAGTTTTTAAATGATATGTTGCGTTCTTGAAGAGTAGCAGATGCGGCGTAACAAAGAGAAGTGGCGTAAAGTTGCCGCGTGCGGACTGAAGCGATGCGTATCACCGACGGCCGTTAGGATTCTGGCGACTGTTTTTGTCGTTTGTCGAATTGGTTTCATACTCGGAAGAGGTGGTAGTTCCAATGAAGTAAACAGTCTAATGCCTCTTTGAAATAAAGTGTGGTAACATACCGTGATCTGTGGTGAAGCACGTGGTCCAAGATAGGTTATGGTATGAGCGTGTTCTCCATACTCGGGGTCACCATTTATGGAGTCTTGGTTGTAGACAGCTCCACATCGTTCATAAATAAACCAGTCCTCATGGATAATAAGATTTATTTACACCACACACAGTTTTAGTACACCTTTGCATGTGAGATAGGTTACAGTGATTACACCAACAAGACACAAACAGGCGTGATGCTCATGCTCACTCCACGCAGCCGAATGACGCTAGTCTAGCAAGCTATACCCTGATGCAATGTTGCATCGTGCACAAGGGTGTGTTCTGTATGTGGGGCGAGTTCATTCTTCCTGATGCCGCCACAAATCCACCTTCCTACCAAAGGCCAGGTCCGTAATAGATCTTCGAAATTAGAGTTTAGAGGTTTGATTCCAGACCACGGTAAATTTCGGTGGCAGTATTCAGAGAGCTTTTCTCTAAGTTTTTACACTCCTTACGTTCCAGAGCGTACATCTTAACAAAACAGACGAAAAGGAAACCCGTGGCACAACAGCCCTTAAGGGCCTTGGCCTGCCGCAACGACTGATGTCCAGCCAGATGGCCTAAAGATACTGGAGTGCCAGTGGCGACTTTCTCAAACGTATTGCTTGGTTTTCGTGACCGGGTCGACTGCCTCTCATATAAGGCAGTTCCTCAATTGTTCTCAGTCCAGAACTGAAATCACTGGACTGGCGTGGAATCGAAATCAGAGACTCCGGAAATAGTTAGGCACACTATCTGTACACCTCAAGGCTGGCATTTCAACCCAAGGTTCAATAATTATAGCAACACAACTATACAGAAGTTACAACAATAAGACGCATTATTAAAACACCCACTACTATACAGCCCACCATAACACCGGTTATCACTCAGTTTGCATACATATAATTACACGAGGCTGATGACTAAAGACATCAATATAATCCACGACAACAATGACAACATATTTAATTAGATATTCCAAGATTTGTTTAAATGTATTCGGACGTGACAGCTCAGAGTTTCTCACCAAGGCAAGCACGGTTAGAATATACCTAGTGCACGAAATGTCTTACACCGAAAATGGTTTATAAAATATGTAAATCTGGGTTCATAACCATGTCCTTATGTGGACAGAATGTTTATTTCACGTCTGAATCGACAGACAGCAGCACATGTCACGCATACGTACTGGCTTCCAGTTTTACAGCATGGTGGACAAAGGGTGGTTGACGCTTGAGCAGAGGGTGAACATTGTGTTGTTTTAAGCGGAAACGCAGCTAACGGACAATTAGCAGCTTAGAAAATACAGAAAACGTTCTTAAAGTTACTAAAGTGACACTGGAGGACTAGTACATCTTATGTATAAAATTCTAGGGGGTCCGTTGTCTGTAATGTCATTTACTTCGCCAAATTTTGACATATTTATCCGTTTCAGGTGAATTCAAGATCCCATCAGTAGTTTTTAGCTTTCGTGTCTGTTTGTTTGCTTGTCTGTTTGTTCCACAATCACGGGTAAACGACTGAATAAATCTCCACCAAACGTCATATTTAGAGTCTGCTCATCCAGAAGCAGGTTTCGAAATGCATATCATTTAAGAACCACTGAATAAACTGGGGATTTATACGAAGACCATATGATATTCTTTCATTTTCTTACACTATTGATTATATCTCGATCAAACTTCATATTTAGAGTATACTCTCCAGGAGCAGGTTTCAGTATGGATATCATTTAAAAATCTCTAGATGGACTGAGGCTTCGAAGAAGACCAGAATAGTGTTTTCAATTTTCTCTTACACTATTTGTTATATCTCAGCCAAACTTCATATCTATAGTTTACTCATCTAGGAGCAGGTTTGGATATGCATATAATTTACAAATCACTGAATAGACTGAGAGTTTATAGGAAGACCAGAATTTTTTTTCAATTTTCTCTTACACTATTCATTATAACTTATGTAAAATCTGTAGGCTACATGTGAAACGCCCCTTTCTTTAAACTAATTTTTGTTATGTACATAATTTCGCTTACTCTTCAAATGACGGAGAAAATTACTCTTCCCTGTAGGCTTCATGCTCTGCAGCCAGTGCCGCTTACGTGCGGCCGGTATCCAGTATTCGGGAGATAGTTGGTTCAAATCCCACTGTTAGCAGCCCGAAAATCGTTTTCCGTGGCTTCCCATTTTTACACCAGGATAAATGCTGGGTCTGAACCTTAATTAAGGCCACGGCCACTTCCTTCCCACTCCTAGCCCCTTCCTGTTCCATCGTCGCTACAAGACCTATCCGTGTCGGTGCAACGGAAAGCAACTTGCAAAAATCTGCAGCCAGTGACGGACACCCTCGCAGAAGTACAGTTATTTGAAGGATCCACAACAGAAGAAAATCAGAGGATGCATCATATTTCTCTCGGCTTTAAAATTATCCCCACCTAATGTATCTGAACACCAAGGTAACATGAGGAAGATCTTTTCCTTTTGGTGCCAGTGTGTATGTCTGTATGACTGTCTGTCTGGTTATCTATCTGTTAGTATATTTCTAAAAGTGGAAATATGCTGGACTTATATCAACCAAACCACGTATTTTGATTCTACTCACTCAGGATTGGCAATCACATGGAGTTGGTATTTATAGGAAGATATTTTCAAATATTTTCGCTAGCATTAGGTCTGTCAAAAGACTGTATGCAACAAACGTTTAAGAATATATCTTTTCCATTCCTTTATGCCATGCACGTATTTATCGTACGACGGATAATAACGCAGATGATTACGAAAATTTGGATCTTTAATCCGAGTCCTGTAGCACATGTCACTTAAAGGTGGGGATCGAAAAATACTAAAAAGCCAATTTACTCTTTCCGATAGAACATATACAGTATTAAAGGAGATATTATCTACTGTATGTCAGAGTGCCACGCCAGTAGTCAGACATACAATTTGCAACCTGAGAACCATGGAGAATTTCCCACAACTTCGGACCAGGAACTGTACCGTACAATAAATTCGGAAATCGTCATCATTCTCTCTCGACTTTGTTCAGCTTCACCATATTGCACGTTACTGCCACGCGCTTTCGTACGAAAATATCATTTTGACATGTCGCATTAAAGGTGTGAATAGCGCCATGTTACTTCGCATAAATTCCTGAAAGTAACATGTAATCTACTGCAAATTTCCGTGCGAAGAACGGGTACAAATGCTAGTTCATAATATATCTTACTTGATATAGCTGTTGATTCCCATAGCGAATCTGAAATATTTGTTCCGAATGAGTAAATTTATAATACCAATATAAATGGTCCGTTATTGGACATTATACATTTTCCAGCTAACTCATTTCTGGTTGCCAGCGTTTCTCCCCCGTGTGCTAGACTGGGCTCATCAGTTGGTACCTAGCACACCTACCAAGACGCTGGCTAGTGCATACCGTGGAGGCCACTGCATAGGCTAATTGTAGTCACCGGCAGTGCCAATGCACTATTTATATTGGTATTATAAATTTACTCATTCGGAACAAATATTTCAGATTCCCTATGAGAATCAACATCTATATCATCTGATGGCCAAGCAGGCATCAATTTTTAATAAGGAGACAAATTCTCTCATAGTGCATTGGCACTGTCGGTGGCTACATTTAGCCTACGCAGTGGCCTCCACGGTATGTACTAGTCAGCGTCTTGGTAGGTGTGCTAGCTACGAACTGATGAGCCCAGCCTAGCACACGGGGGCGAAACGCTGGCAAACAGGAATGAGTTAACTGGAAAATTTATAATGTCCAATAACGGACCATTCATATTGGTATTATATCTTACTTGATCATAAAATCACCAATTTATAATAATTGACATGTTTATGCAACGCAAACGATATTGAACATATATGCACATGATTTAAGGTGATTTGATAGAATCTAAGGATGTTCTTGTAAACCGAAACATATCATTCCTTGTTTAATAGTGTGTATTTCTGCAGGTATGTTATAGTGTTATTTGTATTATAATTAGTGTTTTCGACAGACTGAAAACTTTTAAAGTTACATTAACTTAGTTGATACTCGAAAGTATGGCTTCCTTCTTAACAAAATATCCATTGTTATAAGTCATAAACCTTCTCTTATTAATCAATCTATGATCTTCAGTTTTATTTCGTCATGGCATAAATACACTCATGTTCATAAAAACCGGAATAGCTTGAATCACTAGAGAGGGGAAGTTCATATTCACAAAACATGTGCACTCGTATGTTCTGAAGAAATGTTTAGAATTTGAACCATGTCGGCCCTCAGGTTCAAGGTCCACATCGATATCTCGGTGCACCTCCACTGACTGGTAAAATGTGCCTGAGACTCCCGTTGTCGATATAAACCGAAGGTAATTGATCAGTGTGACTTGAGCAGACGTGCAGGATGCCTCGCAGACGTATGCGAGAACCGTACCGTGAAAGGGGGCGCATTATTGGCTTGAGAGAACGTGATGTATACATTAGGGAAATTGCTGCTTGCGTGGGACGAATTGCGTCGGCAGTACAATGGGTGTGTACAGAATGGTTCACAGAAGGCCGTAGAATGCGACGAGATGGTTCTGGTCACACCACCCAGACTACCTCCCCTCCCCCGCGAAAAGATCGACACCTCATTCGGATGGCATTGCAGGCCAGATCTGAGCCCTCCTCGGCTCTGGCGCAACAGTAAACAGTGTAACACTTCGTACACTATCAGGAGTGACAGTCCATCGCCGTTTATTACGGTCTGGATTAGTGTTGGCTACTGAATGTATGATTCAAAGCAGTGTATCGATTCATTCAAGTGTCCGAGTGAATCGATTCACAGGAACGGCGAGCTCACGGCACACGATTCAGCTTACTCCCAGCGGACAGTGCTGAGGGGCGCACTCACTGGACCTTGACGGGGAGCCGAGCTTCCGCTGCAGCGAGACAGTGAATCATGCCACATCGAAAGAATCGTGAACGAGCGCGGCTCAGTGAGACACATGATACACACGGCTCCTTATCTGCTCACTGGACACGCGGAGAGCCGAGCTTCCGCTGCAGCGAGACATACAGTGAGCCATGGCACATCGAAAGAATCGTGAACGAGCGCGGCTACACTGAAAAAATCGTATGCTATAATGGACTCTCGAGCTCAGCTCCTTTCAAAATAATACCCATTTGCATTCACTGTCCTCATCTTACAGGGAGGTTTAAATAATAGATGGATTTATTTGCAGTGTTAAATAGGTAGTCACAACATAATTCTGAAGTAGCTAGTAAGTAGGTAGGCTATTAGGTTATACTATTTATTAGTTTAATGAATCTTAGTATTATAACTTAGTTGACATTTGACAATTAAACTCGACTCCAGCCTGCCCTATGACTATGAGCCATGCTCATGACCACTCAAAAGTACCTGTTTTATATTGGGAAGAACGGCTCAGTATTCTCTCAGTTCGTATGTCACATCGTTGCACAAGACTTCAATCATATGTGGACAGACGCAGTAACAGTATGTTGAATCAGAAAACCAGCGGGCTACTGTACATCTCGGGTAGCCTATACAAAATATGACTATTTAAAAAAATCCTCAGCTGATAGAAAAATACTTTTTTTTTAAATGACTGAGCGAGTTGTCGTGCGGTTATTACCGCGTGGCTATGCGCTTGCATTCGGGGGATGGCGGGTTCGAATCCCACCGTCGGCAGCCGTTAAGATGGTTTTTCCGTAGTTTCCCCATTTTCACACCAGGAAATGCTGGGACTGTACCTTAATTCAGGTCATGGCTGCTACCTTCCTAATCCTAACCTTTCCCACCCTGCGTCGCCGGAAACCTTCGATGTATTAGAGCAACTAGCATTCTTTCTAAGAAAGGAGTTCATAGTATGAAGACCAGATGGCAGCTGCGAGCACTGAATGCTGTTGCTGCTGTCTTACCAGCACATACTACACAGATGCAGTAGGAGCGGTGACCAATGAGCCGTGAATCGGATCACTGTATCGATTCAGTAACGTGAACGGAATCAAATGAATCGATTCAGTAAAATGAATCGAATGTCCCATCACTAGTCTGGATTACCAGCGCGTCGTCCACTTCTCCGCCTACCTTTGACTAATGTGCATAAACATGCTAGACTGCAATTGTGTATGGAACGACGTCACTGGGGACAGGAATGGCAGCAGATAGTGTTTTCCGATGAATCCAGGTTCTGTTTTTATGAAAATGATGGCCGCATTTTGGTTCGCCGCAGAGAGGGCATTAAAGGCATTACATTGACTGCATTCGCACAAGACATACAGCGCCACCTCAAGGCCTTATGGTGTGGGGTGCTACTGGGTACAACCACATATACCAGTTGTGCGTGTCCAGGGCACTGTGCCCAGTTTGACCTACGTGAATTACATCCTGCGACCCGTAGCCGTACCCTTTCTGCACAACACTCCAGACGCTATATTTCAGCAAGACTATTCGCGACCACATGTTGCTGCACGAACACGTGCCTTCTTATTGTCACAGGATGTCAGACTGTTGCCCTGGCCCACCCGATCACCGAACTTTTTGCCAATCGAAAATGTGTGGGATGTGGTGAAACGACGGGTGCGGCGCTGTGACCCATTGCCAACCACCAAAGATGAGCTGTGAAACCAGGCGAATGCAGCATGGATAGCTATATCCAGGATCCCATTCGCGCCTTATTCGCATCGATGCCATTACGCATGGAACAAGTTATCAGTGACCATGTAAGAGCCAGTGCCTACTAGGCAACAGGACACATGCTGAACCTAGGTGACTGAAATGCTAATCATTTCTGCAGAATATACTAATGAACATGTCCTGTGAATATGAACTTCCTATCTCTAGACTTTCAAGGTGTTTTTTTATTTTATGAACATGAGTGTACGTGAAAAACCTTTTAACAATACAATACTTGATAATTATAAAAACAAAAGAGAGAAAGTTTTTGAGAAGGTAAAGCAGGCTGCTAAAATTATGAAATAGGAGTACAAACTGACCTCACTTTTAAGAAAAGAGAAGCTGGAAAATTTTGTGTGGAGCATTGATAGCGGCGGATCTCAAAAACTTAATAATTTTCATATGATCCATGTTTTTCCGTGCATGTTCTACCCGTCATTAACCTGGATAACCGGGCGTTTACCATAACTTGCTCAATTTATTTTCATATGACGAGCTGTTACATAACTCCACTCCGCATGGATTCCATTCTAAGTGTTATTTTATTGGCTTATGTGTTCAGTACGATTATTTCCTCTTACGGCTAATATTCAAAAGGGAGCACTAATAGTATCAAACAGGGTATTGCATGCAAAACGAAAAATGTCATTTCATTTATTGATAAATGGTACTATTTTATAATTAATCATACCTGGTAAGAGGTGTGGAAGATGGAGAAGTCACAGTATTAGCTGCGAATAGTTCACCGTGGAGATGCCTAGTACGTTCACAGAGGCTTGCAGGCTGAACGCTGGAAGGAATAACAGACTAGAATGAGGAAAGTATGTTACAAAGTTTTCACTTAAGTAAATGGATTTTATTTATTTCTTTAAATACTTTGTGTGTAAGTTGATATGGTGATGATTTGTTTGGTATTTAGTGTTAAGGTGCGTCAGTAAGGATACATCGCAGCACATCGAAATTGGTGAGTAAAGATAAATCAATGGTTTTATACGAATGCTATTTGAAAATCAAGTTTTATTGTTTATTTTTATGAGTATGGCAACACAAGAAAAATATCAAAGCACATTCTGCTTTTTGGACAACATTCATTTATTTTTTCGACGTATCACCAAAATTTGATCAACATTCATCCCAGTAAGACTGACTTTGTCCCTACTGATAACAAGTCACGTTACGCTATGAAACTATTTCTGAACCATGAGGCGAAAATCACTCAATTAAGTTCTAAGTAACAAAATAAAATTAAGTAAAGTTCATCTTCTAAAGTAGGTGCAAGATGGTAAACATCAAAGATATTTGACCCAGTGAGAATGCGTTCCCATCGCTAAGTATCTAATAGGGCACCGACGATTCTCCCACGATTTTCTATTGGAGAATTACTCTCATTAAAGAAAGCTGGGCCTGTACCAGATTAGGTTGTGTTGAGGTGGAACCGATTTTATATTATTGAATGGGAGACTCAGAATGGTAAATGCAACAAAAACTAATTATTCTGGATAAATTTGGACTTGGGGGTGAAAATAAAAGCACTCAATATGTGACAATCCGAAGAAATTATGGAACTTCCTCAGTTAGAACATTACAAACTAAAGACTTTTTCAATGTACTCCCATGCATGAATCAATAACGTGTTGGTCTTGCACGAACCCTGAGGCACTCTGATTGTGACAGGGCATGCTTAGTACCAAATCATTGACCATTTCTTGAGGCAAATAATCCCATTCCAAGAAGACAGCATCTTTAAGGTCATGCATCGTTAGTAGTGGATGTAGATGGCTGGAAATTTCTATTTTAAGGAAGGTCCAAGCATGCTCTGTGCATTTCATGTCCGGGGAAGAATGTGAATAGTCCATTCTGTGGATCCCAGATCTGTCCAGGTATCAATTCACAGCGCTATCGTCCTGTGGAGTGAACCTATCTCCTATAGTATGTGCAAAACCACTTACTATGGGTCGGACAGTGTTGTGTTTGTACACTGTGGCCATCATATTTCCTTCAGTATGAACCATTGGTGTACGGTGGTCGAATAAGATGCCTGCCCCGAACCTCCAAGCTTCTGGTGAAGTTCTACTTGTGTAAACCAATTCGCACTTTGTCAGTAAACAATGGTCTGGACCATTGTTCTCGCGTCCAAGTCCGTTGTGCTCTAGCCCATCGAACTGGAGCCACTCTGTGATGATGTCGAAGTGGAGGAGTCATGAGGGGTCTTCTTAAATACAGTCTCCCATCTATGGAGTCTACTGCGCCGCACAGTTTGGGTACTTAGAATAACTCCGTTGGCCGCTGGCGCTTCGAAGTTCGTGGCGCAGAATATTAGTTGTGCGTGTAAGGTGTCTACGTGCAGATATGTGTATAAACCGGTCTTGACCTGCTGTTATTTTGCGTGGGCGTCCCGCGCGATGTCGATCTTCTACTGAATGGGTTTTCAGGAATTTTTTAACGACCTGGAAACAACACTTTGATTCACGTGAACAATGTTGTCAACGTGAAATTTGCTTATGTTCTGTTGCATCAAACTGATAATTTTGATACGATCTGCCATAGGCAGCGTAAGGAGAGGCATTTTAATGCACAGTACTTGGAAGTGAGGCTCACTGACAACCTTCCTTGGACGTCACCTCAGCTCTGGTGTACTGGATTTATTTACTATTCGTGAGTCGAATGCCCCTAGCTGTGGAAAAGGTAGGGTTACAATAATTTGAACAATGTACTTGGTATCTAACCATAAATGAAACATAAATATTAGTCATAGGTGGGTAAACTGCAAACTGAAAATGTGCTTAACATTGTTTGATGAGTGTATTTGATTCGTAATCTCCTCTATCTGCAATATTTATTGTTTGAAACCATTTCTGTTAAATTTCCTTCACTTTCATACTTTGATATTTAGCTTCACGATATAATTTTAACAGGAAGTAAATGTTTAAAATTAACGATCCAAAGGAAGAAATTAAAATTCAGTGAACATCTGGTAGTGGCATGAATTATAAAATAATCCCTAAATACCCTCAAATTCCTCACAAATTTTCCTGTTTTGTGTTCATTAAAATTATTGCCTATTACTAACTGGTACACATGTCCTGGGGTGTAGCGATGTTTGGTGAATTCAAGTACGACTTAATCTACACTGTCATATAATAGGACTCCCTCTATAGATCAGTGGTTAGAATGTCAATATCCGGATTCGAAGGTTGCAGTTTCAAAAGTAGTCGGATTTTTGAACGGAAAAGTAAAATCCGTTCGGCGCTTCTTGTAATAGGATGTCGACATGTAAAATTTCTCTGGTGACACATTTGAAGTTTACCCGACAAAAATCAATCAAGTACTCAGTCATAGGTCGCCCAGCAGAGCTTCGGATTCGCTGAAATCTGGCAGAATTACGCGAATGTCAGAACTGACACTTAATTGCTCAAAGTATGATATCTTTTATCACAGAGAGTTCGGGAAACAATGTGGATGGTATAAGCCTAGCCTCCTGAATAACAGCGAGGATAGTCTGAAAATACAGCATATCTGAGCTAGAAACTACTTCTCTATGGTGACAGGTTCACCAACTTTTGGGGACCTCGTACTAATCTGCTCAGCCATTGATTATGGTTTTCCAGATAAGGATGTACCTACAGCAATTCAAAACACAATAATGTATATGTAGTATAGCACGACCCTCGCCATTAACAAATCAGTGTAAATTGAAAGTGATGTTAGAAATCACGTTTTAAAGTATATGGATATTTTTAGTTTCAGGCCAGTCGATGGAGAAGTGCGTATATATAGATATACAGTGGGAAAATGTGGCTAAATAATTTAATGATACTGTATACTGTGACAGTATCCTTCTTATGAGAAGACAATTTATTGATTTATTTTAGTGTGTATCACCTGGTCTCTGTCTTTTGTCGGCATGACAAATGTGCTTTGAAAATGACATGCAAGGTTTTACTTGTTTTACTTGTGCAGCTATTTTTATCGCTTGCGAGGTTACAGAGCCGCCCGGTACAAAAGAAAATAATAAAACCATGCACCCTAACAACTGACTCTCGCCTGATAAATGTAACTAAGGATAGTGTAATATTTTATCATCGGAAGAAGTTAACAGCGCTATCTGCAGTAAATACGAGTGCATGTGTCAATGTGAAGTTAGGTCATGTATGTGGTAATGAAGTCATGTCTCAGTTACAACATTTAGAAGATAATTTGTGCCTATTTTTACGTCAATTTACGAGTGTATTTAGTGTTTAACGATAACATAAGAATTCAGTACCTGAACTGAACACGTACTTCCGGTAATCGCTGGAATGCGCCGTACTTAACTAAAGGTAGTGCAAGCACTCACTTTCATTCTGATTCATACCGTCGCAATTAACTCTCACTCTAATTTTAGCCGCCGCAGTGGACAGTGGAGCGACATATTTCGCGCCCGAATGGAGTTACATACTCACATTTAGTCAAACAGTTGCTTATGGAATTGTGCTCGTTTACATGATTCAAATATAAAGTTACTAACCTAACAGACGTTGAATGTTATTAGTATCTTGTGAGAAAGTACGTACCATTTCATGATATTGAAAAAAGAGGACCTCTACACTCATCGGAATACGAGGATGGATTTCATTTCAGTATTCAATATTCATTCCACTATGAGATGCTAGATCATGAGACCGTCGCCAGTGGATGAGAATTGCAAGGTCGTGCGCCTTAAACATATCAATAAAGGACGACTTTTCATCGTTCAACATGAAGTCTGCAGTCTAAGTTAAGTCGATTACGGTACATCTTATACTAGATATCTGTTCTATGTAGTTGTATATTTTTCCTTACTTTTTTTGGTGTGGTCTTGTAGTTAATTACTTGTATTTCCTTTATGTTTCTTCTATTAATTACTTAACCGTATGAATTGTATCGAAATGTGGATTTTCAAGATTGGATATTTTAGTTATGCAGAATAGCAGGTTTTCCTTATAACAATGTTGAATAATTGATAATGTATCCGTGTGTTATCTGGGTCATGTCCGACTCGTTGGCTGAACGGTCAGCGTACTGGCCTTCGGTTCAGAGGGTCCCGGGTTCGATTCCCGGCCGGGTCGGGGATTTTAACCTTAATTGGTTAATTCCAATGGCACGGGGGCTGGGTGTATGTGCTGTCTTCATCATCATTTCATCCTCATCACGACGCGCAGGTCACCTACGGGTGTCGAATAGAAAGACCTGCACCTGGCGAGCCGAACATGTCTTCGGACACTCCCGGCACTAAAAGCCATACGCCATTTCATTTCATCTGGGTCATCGTTAAACATTTGAGGAATGTTATGCTATTTGAGAACTGACATGTGTAATTTGATCTAATATGGTAATATTTTTCATTTTCGAGTAATATTTCGGTAATATTTGGAGCTTACATTCACGCCTCGTGGCAATCGAACTCAGTGTCATCCAGATGTTAATTCAGATATCAGGTAATCATTCAATTTTGGTGTACTTTAGTAAAAGTGTATGGCGATGAATGTTAGATTGGATCTTCTATATCGATTTCAACAAATTAAGGTTTATTTCACGAGTGTGGTACTTTGCGTTATTTCTGACCACGTGTTTTATGGGAGATACTGTAATAGATTACATTAATTGATATTATGAGTCTTTTTGAGTGAACTTCTTCGATTAATTGATTATATAATATGAGAGTTATAATTAGTCTTCAGATAATTGAATTCTGACGTGTGTTTAGCGATGTTGTGACATATTAGATGAATATTTGACATTTGAATGTCAGAGGTGATAAATAGCAGTGTCTTCATGTATACGTGATCGTGGTCACATTAACAGAGTCTAGAATTTGTCACTGTGAGAATGAAATTATCCTGATGTAAAGTTACTGACAGTTGTCAAGTCTACGAGTGTATTTGTTGGCTATTTACCGAGAATTTTTTGCATTATGGCATAGATTATTCCATACTACTGTAATCAATCAAAATATATGTTAGTTCAATTTAAACCGAGCTCGATAGCTGTAGTCGCTTAAGTGCGGCCAGTATCCAGTATTCGGGAGATAGTAGGTTCGAACCCCACTGTCGGCAGCCCTGAAAATGGTTTTCCGTGGTTTCCCATTTTCACACCAGGCAAATGCTGGGGCTGTACCTTAATTAAGGCCACGGCTGCTTCCTTCCCACTCCTAGCCCTTCCCTGTCCCATCGTCGCCATAAGACCTATCTGTGTCGGAGCGACGTAAAGCAACTAGCAAAAAAAAGTTCAATTTAAACTGAACTCAATTCATAATCGCTCGAACGCAGGACCACTTGCTAAGTTTCATGTTCATCATTTGTACTGCCACTTACGTAATAAATTGATTGGAGAGTGTGAGTAGTGATTTTATGACTTGTAGATATTGTATTATATTTCTTCTGTACATTATTCTTACTAGGTGAATTGTAGAATTGTGGTACATTTGTAGTTGTTGTAGATGTAATTGGGAAAGTGATTTATTTCAGACATACAGTATGTGTGTGTCATTTGGGCAGATTTATTTGTGTTCTAATGTGTAGGGATTATGATCAACGTTGTTTTCCATGTTCCAGCGTTGATGACTAATTTTGGTCATTAGAAGAATTTTTTTTTCAGTTTACTTGAAGTGACCACTTAATGTTAAATGATTAATGAATTAATTGATAATCTATTCTGAACAGATATATAGTGGACGCCTCGATCCAATGCTGACTAGTTTGAAAGTATATTCAAATAAAATTAAATTGTTTATCCAAATTAATTTGTAAATTTCCACGATGTAATTTCAAATCAAATTTCCATTGCAAGAAAATTAAGCGCTTTGAATGTTTACATTTTTCTGTAACATCTTTTTTAATATTTCAATTATCTTACGATTATTCGATGTATTTTTCAGATGTGTTCGAGAATTTTACCTCGACAGCCTGTTTTATCAAGAAACAATGAAATAATTTTATTACATATAATCTACAAACACGAAATTATTGTCACGAATCAATTCAGTTAGAATGGTGAGGATGAAATTTGCCTGTACCATCCCATTTGTCTGAACTATTTTTATGTTACCCCAAGAGTTTAATAAAAACTCAAATTAACGTAGTGATCATCTTCATCATAGTTACCCACGATGGCAAATCTTCACTTTTATTGTAAATATATCATGTGTAAATTTTCCACTTATATTGCCGTTTTTATTACCGAACCTAACGTTATTTTTTTCCTGTCACTTGCGCCTACTATAGTTATTTCATGCCAGTGCTTACTGAGCAACCCTGGGGTGTCTCTTGCTTTCTGCTGAGATGTACAGTTACAATACATTACTCATGAAAAACTATTTCGATTCTATTGATCCCAAAATGTCAATAATTACATAACATTAGAGTGATGCAGACTAACATGCCTCCAAAACACTGTCCATTTCTTGTATAGAGCTGTCCACCACTCATTAAGTAGCCTAGTGCAGAAGATTATATTGAAAATAGCAATTTCGTTACTTGTATACCAACTATCAATGCTTATCGGCAGCAAAACGTTTGCACGTGAGCCTTTATTAATACAAACACTAAAAGCTAAAATATTAAGTTTGGGTTTCGGCGTGATAAATTTGACCACTCCCTTGTGAGGCGTGGGACCAACGTACTTGCTGTAGCTGTTCGAAAGGGTTTTCCTCAGTGCACAGAGGCATACTGTCAAGTGGATTGAGCTGAGCAATTTATCAGTACAGAGTTATATATAATAATTTTTAATCATTTGGAATACCATTAGAAAGGTTTAAGCGGGAATGAACTTATGTATTAACAACTTATTCTGTCACAGCCCACAATTCGTAATCTATATAGTTTGTCTCGTATTACCGCGAATGCCACGTTACTTGTACCCCATGTTCGGACTTCCTCCCATGATACAGTATATCTTTACAAATTTTTCACGTCCAACCGACACAGATTGTCCTTTGGCGTCGATGGAATAGGGAAGGGCTAGGAGCAGGATGGAAGCGCCCATGAGCTTGATTAAGGTACAGCCCACGCATTTGCCTGGTGTAAAAGTGGAAAACCACAGAGAACCATCCTCAGGGCTGTCGACAGTGCGAATTGAACCCACTATCTCCCGAATGCAAACTTACAGATACGTGACCAAAATTACGCAGCAATTCGCTCGATCTGGGATAATTTAATAACGTGATATGAGAAATGGGGAGGTGCACTGCCATGCTGACACTGCACACAGATGCGTACATTAAGTGATATAGTTTCTAACATAGGCTAATCGGAAAATTAGCTTCGACGACCTTTCCAGTACGGACAAGATGATTCCCAGCTTTTACGTTTCAGAAATTAATTCTAAATCGATCCTGGAAGAAGATAATACAACTTCAGGTATCTCTAGAGAAATCTATTTAGCAATTCAAGTTGTGTGTTTGTAAGCTTGATTTCGAGGAGGCGGGTGTCTGTCTGTGAGGGTCTTCCTCCCGTGATATACCTTTAAAACTTGTTTACGTCCCACCGACACAGATTGGTCTCATGGCGTCGATGGGATAGGAAAGTGCTAGGAGCAGGAAGGAAGCGCCCATGGCCTTGATTAAGGTACAGCCCCCGCATTTGCCTGGTCGACTGCCTTGAAGATGATATTCTTTGGTTCTCAATTTCACAACAGGGCTGTGGGGTATGATCGCCACAATTCCTATCCCACTCCCGCGAAGTCCTGTGCATAGTAGAATATATTTCCTAGAAACATTATGCACCTTGCATATCCACATTACCTGGGTAAAAATGTAAGCCTTATCCACAAGATGATACAAGTCTTCGACAAATGGAAACCTTTTGGCTTCATCTTCTGATTGATGAGCATGCACCTTTGCCGAATGAAGTGGGTACGGTATATTCTTTTGAAAAGTAAACTTCGCCGTGTGTACTTTAAGTTCACAGCTGTGGCTTGAGGATTAGCACAGTCGCTTGCTGCCTGACCCCGTCACGATTTCAGACTAGTCTAAAGGATTGTATCAAGGTGTACACAGCCTCAGAAAAACAACTGAATAGAGAAGTGAGTTACAAACTTACTTTTTGCTATCCTAGAAGAGGTTTTCTGAGGGTTTCCATTTAAAATCCAGGCGAATACTGAAATGGTACTATGATATACACAATAAACTGCTTCCTTTCCAACCTTAGCCCCGGAGAGTTACAAATATGCACATCAGAACAGACATTGTGTACATACAGGTTAGATAAACTTCACTTTTGCCAAGCACACGAGGCCGATTACCATGATGTTACAAACTTGTTTCATGAAATAGCATGGAAAACAACAGTGCTTTAAAATATGTCACTGCAAGCATTAGTACTGGTAGGGAAATAACTTTTAAAAGTGAATTGTTATATTTCTTCTTCATTTTCTACCGCTTTTCCCACATCTGCGGGGTCTCGGGTGCGAACTGTGTTGCACATGTGGACTTGGCCCTGTTTTATGGCCGGATGCCCTTCCTGACGCCAACCTTATATGGAGGAATGTAATCACTATTGCGTGTTTCTGTGGTGGTTGGTAGTGTAGTGTGTTGTGTGAATATGAAGAGGAAAGTGTTGGGACAAACACAAACACCCAGTCCCCGAGCAGGAAGAATTAATCAGAGGCGATTAAAGTCCCCGACCCGGCCGGGAATCGAACCCGGGACCCTTTGAACCGAAGGCCTCAATGGTGACAATTCAACCAATGAGTCGGACATCTTATAATAGGAAATGTAGAACATTAAGTACGAGTATATGGAAGTTTTAGCTGCGGAAATTTCCTCGAACTAGGTCCTTACACGATAATCTGTTATTCATTCTGGTGACTTTATCAGTGATATATATACTAACTTCTGTATTTTTTACAAATGACCACCCTAATCATCTCCCTCAGAACTGCTATATAACAATTAATTATCCAGTATAATTTAACCCATTGATGCCCAAATTATTGTTTAGTTCACATACCGAAAATTTGCACATAGGTATGTTCAATATGGACTACTACTCACAAAAATACCAACTGAAATTGTTTCATTCATTTAGGTCCTGTACAAACACATGAGGTTTTGAGATTTGCCGAAACTTTTACCAGGCAACATTTTATTTTTTACTAACATACGTTGTACGTAGTAGAACACTTTCACTTCAGTGAAGCATATCCTTCTTTTATGACTTCTTCGCGCTCTGTAGATTACTTGGATGGAAATATTGTTTATTGGATTCCTGCACTAATAATGCCTGGATCCCCACCACAGCTATGGTATTTCTCTAGATGGCCTGTAAGAAGAATATTTTTTCGTAGAACACGTAACTGGATCACATAGATAACACTAGATTCAGGTTTCCTTCCACAAGAAAAATATTTTCTTCCCAGACCACGTAACTAGATCATATAGCAAACACTATAGTTCATATTCATTCACGGTAAATTACAGAACAAGTATTAGAAAGAGGAAAGTTACACCTAGGACATGCTTTGAATGTTCCATTACCACAAATTTTAACCAGCCTGGTTTGGTCGCGTTTTACGAAACGCCTGTGGTGTTCTTTGTTCTGGCGCTCGTTCGTAACTTCAATAGAAGTTGATCTTATTCCTTTGGGTCAGTTATTCATTTATACGAAATTATCTTCGTACCTTTCCGATATATTACAGGCCATCTAGAGAAATATCATAGCTGTGGTGGGGATCCAGGCATTATTAGTGCAGGAATCCGATAAACAATATTTCCATTCAAGTAATCTACAGAGTGCGAAGAAGTCATAAAGGAAACTTTTATAAGGACCGCGAAAGGTAAAGGGGTACATAGCAGGGAATTTCCAAAGCCAAACCAAACCCCTATGGTGCAAGAGCCCCGAAAGGCCTCGGCCAATTGTCCCCGTCAAAATGTGCTTTCCGTGTATATAATTATGTGTTTTCTAATAGCCCGTGTTATTCCTACGTTATGTTTTGTTTTGGCGATATTAGTGGCGACAAATAGCCAGGTGTTGTGGCGAGCAAAAGTCGTCATTATGCTTCATTTTTCTTCCAAACCTTCAGTAAAGCGTGTGCGAGATCACATGATATTATTGTCACCGCTCAAAGCTAAATGTGTGTCTACCGACGAGTGTGTGCGATGATAGAAAATTCTCTGAAGCAAATGTGCAGTAAAAACGCCAATCGTAATGTTTCTAAGAGCCGCAGCTCCAAAATTCAATGATATTTAACCCTAGTGAAACCGTCCAAACTTTCAGTTTATTCCAGATATTCTTGAACTATTCATCGTGGAGGGAGCCAAGTAAAGTTTCGCTTGAGACGTGAAATATTTATTCCGGTCTGGCACGAACTTGTCGTAATTCTCCTTTGTCAGTTTCAGTTTACACTAAAATTATATAGAAGATGATTGCACGACTGTACCAGCCTCAAGGATGTCATCTTTAATCCCAAGAGGTGCACTTCAATCAGAGTGGGATTCACTGACAACTACAAACATGTTGCACTAAACATGTAAGCACCACCCGCATCAAAAGGAAGAAATGACGGGGTGAGGAACTTAGCAGACCACAGACGGGAATCGAGTAACTTAGCAGACCACAGACGGGAATTGAGTTCCGTTATTAAATATGAGTACACTTTTATGAATATTATCCGTCCATCCGTTTAAAAAAATTAACGATCTTCTTCAGTAGAATTGTTGTTCCATTAGTTACAGTATTTTTGAAATACTTTCTTACTTCATTCTTACCCAGGTTCAGGTAGATTTGAAAGTGAAGCTCACTGCTCGAAAAACAGAATCGGATTGAGAAACGATTTAGTGGAGAGCCTAAAACTTCAACACCTCTGATATTATAGGACCAAACTGTAGCTAATCAACCCAGCGTTTCATTAGTTTGCACCGTATCCTGTCACAGAATTTGGCCTAGCTCAGGGTAAAAGCACGTGGTACGTTCAGAATTAAAGCAAAGCAAAGCAAAGTCACCTCCGTACAGGCCATAAAGGCCTTTGGAGGAGTGGAAGGTAAAGGCTTCCACCATTGTTAACCTCGGCACGTGATGGGGTAGAGTGGTTAGCTCTACGCCCGGCCGCCTTTGCCCTCAAGAATGAACCTGGTACTCATTTTTGGTGTAGGCTGAGTGAACCTCAGGGCCATATGCACCTCCGGAAGTGGAAATATAGTTTCTTAAATTTTACGACTTACTGGCGGGGATTCGAATCCACGTCCATCTGGGCGAACCAAGCACGCCTTTACCACCTCAGATAGGCAGCACCTACGTTCAGAATTGGGCAACAAAAATCTCTAATTACTAAATTATACTAAATGTATATGGACAGGAACTGAATGAGAACGCAGGTATTACGGGTGAGATGGATTTATTAATCTAAAACATGAATAAAGCTCACACTAATCAATAAAGCAAATTAAATAAACGTCAAATCGACCGGGAAGGTAGTCGGAAAAAGTGATATACACATTTACATATTTTTGACATGTTAGCAATGGTTTATACAAAGAACACGGGTAACGACCCGAAAATTTACGATTACAAAATTTTTACATGAAATTTGGAACGTATTACATTATTTGGATGGTATGACTGCTTCGTTAAATCCGTAAGTCTTTTGCCCGTAGGCTCGATCTAAAACCGTCTATTAGATGAGCACGTAATACTCGATACACTAGTAATTGGTCTGACTGTCATGTGCACATTCCGAATACTCGGACACAAACATATAAAAAGCACTTGTTCAGGACTGAGCCTAATTTACAGACTCTAATCATATGGGTCCGTACCCATTGTGCAAAGGATCAGGGTGAAAACTGTCTTCCCACAAATTAGCCAGCGGGCTAATGTATGGCCTTACACAACACAGGACAACATCACAAGACAAAACAAATCAATATACACAACAAATTAAAAACAACAGAAGGCACACGCACAAAATCGCCTGTAAAATAAACTAACACAAATATACAATGACGTTGATAGAGGCGTCAGGAGTCGATTCCGACAAATTCAGTCTCCGTAGATTATATGTCAACAAGACGCAGCACCGCCGTCATTTCTCCACACGGCCTGGTCGATCAGCTGTAGAGCGACAAGCATTTAAATTACTGGAGCAGATAGACGGTAGTTCGTGGAAGTAACGGGCTCGCTCGTGCAAATCACATTCACTCATAGAGGGCTCTAAGGTACGGCTAACTTGGGGAATTCTACATTGGAGTTTTAACAAATTGTCGGACCCTAGCCGACTCGTTATCTCTGCACACTGGAATAGAATTATCTCTAACAACATTTAACGCACTACCAATACATAATCACAGGCTGGCTTATTACACATATAAATCAGAGCTCCCAGTAATCACAACGCTTGATCGCCGTTCTTTCATTATTTCAGCCCCGTCAACATCTCATGTCATTCCTAGCCTCCCACATAATACATCCTTGGACTGAGACCCTTTTACATTCCTGAACATACCTAACCCAAAGGTTGAAGACACTGCTCTGTATTCAACGGTGAATATAACTCTACGGTGCACTCCCCGCAGCTGAAATATTTATGCTACATGCATAGAAAAACATCCTGATCTAATGCTGTCTCTAATCTACTCTGTAAATCTCGCGACGTTGATGTCGCATAGCTCAGTTTGACACAGTGACGATTCTACCCAACATCTCTACCAAAATCAACAAAATAGGGAATAAAACACTTCATAAAACAAAAGAAACACACAGTTTTAACTAAAATATTTTCCCTTCGTACCCATCTAATTAAAATATAAACAGGTCGGGGCTTGAAAATGCATTGCAGCCCTGAAGTACTTAATCTTATAAAAAACTGAGCGAAACAAGTGCCGTACTGGCTTACATTTAACTAATAATTACTTGAGAATCCCTATACTAGTGTATCAAACCATCACCCTTGCATGCATATAGATATAAGGATTTAACTTTGCAGTCATCTCTCCATCAGCGACGAATCACATGACCGCTATATCATGGACGCTTAGCCCATCGTAACAGCAGTCATCACGGGCTTGAAGGTCTTCGCTTCGAGTACTAGTGACGCCATCGTTGTCAATTTCTTGATCCTGGAATCGTCTGGAATGATGATATATTTCAGTACATCTGCTTCACCACTAGGCGTGATCGTACACAAGATCTCGACCTTACTATAGCCTACGCACAAATTTTAGTCCAGATTTATGCGTCACTAATGTATGGGAACTAGCCCGGTAGAAATCAGTCTTTCTCAGCGGTAATATCTGTAAGATACGCACACGTTATCATCGTGATCCGCGAACGCATTTAAAATGCTTATGCTACTGGATTGCGTTATTAGGTTTCACAACGACTCACAACGATCAACTAATAGCGTCACAAAGCTCATAATGAAAGTATCTAGTGAGATTGTTAATTGCCAAGCCGCACTTGGCGCTTCATAATAATGAATAAAAATCAATTTAGAACCAAGTGTCACTTATTACTGAGGTTCACAAAACGCTGAAAATTAATACGTTTCTGTAACACATAAAGAGTATAAATGAGAAAACTGCCACTGCGAATCGGAATCAATACGACGAAGTGAGTGAACACTGAGCGAAAGCGAACGCGAATGCGAATGAGAATGCGAATGAAAGCGCTTCCCCCTCCAAGCAAGATTTTATGGCCTTTAATGACGCCGCTTTCGAGGTAAAGTGCCGGCTATCAGAGCCGCCTCCTTTGTAACGGCCTCGCCTGTAAATGCGCACTTCTCTCAGTTGGACACAAATACATACTATTATCGACTCCTGGCATGTGATAATTCTGTTCTTAATTATGTGTCGAGTCAGATCTGTGGAAAGTAGCTTAGTGGCGGAAATATCGACTCAAATTCAAATGATTCCAGCCCTGCGAAAGCGAGGTTTGTCAACCTGAAACAACTGTTCTATGGGTCCCCATGTTTAAATTACCTCCCCTCCAGGTTACATCCGTTGGGCTTGACGCTATAGTAGGGGTCTGAATGACTGAAATCACGGCTTGCGGCGCAGTATAAACTCTAGGAATCCGTTCCTTTCGGATCAATACGGGGTTCCCATGGCCTATGGCACGGCCAACCAGGGTTTCTACCTTCATTCCCTGCGGCTCTATGACGCGTTAAATAAAATTATGCCTCAGTGTTCTCATGAATAAATTGAGGTATATATTAAGATATGGCTCAAGGTGGCAATAATGGCACCCGAGAACTGAATTCGATAGTTCAACCACAGATTGTGAATATTATAAGACTACAGGAAGACCAACCGAAGAAGTTTAACAAGGTGAGGAGAATTACACCTAAGGGGTTTATTAATGACCTTCAGGATTATTTCCGCAATACAATGATACATCCCGAATGGCAAATCCGTGTTACAGAGCGATATTTAGAGAATTCTGTTCATACGTGGCTTGTCGCTTTAAGATTTTCGTTCGATGACTTTGAAGACTAAAAAGGCGTTCTTAGAGAAATATTGGAGCAGTGATGTTCAACCTTACCTCAAGTCAGGTCTTTATGTAAGAAAGTATGCGTGATCATTGCCAACCAAGTATTCGGAGTATTTATCAGTCAATTAAGGAAGATCCGGGAACTTGATTCACCTCCAGCCTAACAGGAACTCTTCAAAGTCACCATTCGTCAACTGCCGACCGCTATTCACAGGATTATGATAGCTTCTAATGACCAATCCTCAATTCAGACCGAGTCACTGTTGCGACAGTTAGACATGACATTTAAGGAGCCTGTACGTAATATTTGAAATCAGGAGCGTCGAATTCATCAGGTCACAATAACTCACAGAGAAGAAGAGAATATAGTTCATAACCCGGATTAACAGGAAAACCGGAATGATGAAAAATGGGTGGATTTATAGGAGAAGTGATGATGAACATAAACCAGGTAATCGATCGCCATTCTCCAGGTAAAGAAATTCCAGAGAATGGGAATATTCTGGAAGAAACAACCGGAGAAGACCATACGTGAACTACAGACAAAATTGGAGGAGAAATCAGGACTTCCACCAATCAAGGGAGAAAGGAGACCAGAATGGAGAAGAGACGGAAAGATATCTGAACGATCTTCAACACTCAGCCCAGGAGAAGGAAAGGTGGAAGCAGGCAATACAAGGCCAGAACACCAATCCCAATATCGTAGATGCTGGGAGTCTTCAATATCAGGAAGAGAGAAGGAGAGAGCGGAACCAAGGTCAAAATAGTAATGGCCCAGGATACGACAAAGAGGAGATTAAAGAACTGTCATGAACTAGGGGATATATTATCAATTCCCGCAATTCTAGCCTTAATATATGTCAAGAGTGGATTGTAGTTCAAACTGACTCTAGGATGACCAAGTTAGATGACCTGTTAGAGGAAAATGTGCAATTAAATTCTAGAACACGAACTATATTTCCTATAATTCTGGCCCGTATTTGTGATGTAAATGTAAAATGCTTACTGGATACTGGATCGACCATTAGTGTGACTGCGACATTGTTCCTGGATAATCTTAAAGATAGAAATGTGATTCCGATAATTGAGGTATCGCATGTCAAGTTCCGATGCATTATCCCTGACAAAGCGATCATGCGAAAGCAGCTAACGTTTTTGGATGTTGAAATTGAGAACACAAAATTTTCACACTCATTTTATGTCCCATATTAAATAGAACATTATGCTTGAAGCCGACGTTTTGCTGTCTTATCGGACTACAATTGATATGAATGCCAACCAAATTCACTTTAAGAAAGATGTTTTTTCTGAGATTGCTTCTTTCAATTCGTATGGGATAAATGATCAATGCACTTTCCACATTGGAAATAACGCCTTGCCTCCGAGGGAACAAGAATGTCAAGAGGTCATAGAAGAGATTTATACAGCCATAGACAAGATTTTAAAAGTAGGCGAAAGGAATGTACATCAATTTTATTTCATCTACATCAAAGCTCAGGAAGCTATAAGATCAGACCAAGAACGAGCTCAAATTCTAGACTTATTGTTGAAATAGAAACATCTATTTGATTCCAGGCCAGGCATAATTTCGTATTTCAAATATTCAATATTAATAACAGATTGGATCCCATTCAAAAAGAAGGCTTAACCGATCCCTGAAAAATTTCACTCTAGGGTAGGAAAGATCACAGAAGAGATGGAAAAAATGGGATTGTCATGAAAGCCAGAACACTATTTATTAATCCTCTCGTAGTCATTCCAAAACCCGAGTTTCACTCCGAGTTTGCTAGGATGATCGCGCAGTGATTGAGAAACTAATACCCGAGAATGACTAGGTTCCAACCATCAAGGATATTGTCAGTAAGCTTCAGGGCATGAAATATTTCTCATCTGCCGATTTTACATCTTCTTATTACCATATTCTCTTGGAAGAGAAATCGAGATTGTTTACTGGGTTCATGTATGTCCAACAGAGCTATGTTTGATGCAGATTCCCTTTTAGTTAGCGTAATGCCAGCGCGGCACTCATTAGAGTCCTTAACCGTGTCTTACGGAAGAGGTTGAAAGCTTTACTACGAGATACATTGATGATCTACTTTTAGCAACAGAAACTCTGGAAGAACACATGGTTAAACTGGAGAATATACTGCTTAATCTTTCAAGAGCAGGTTTCCACATTAATCTAGCTAAGTAGCACTTCTGCAAGTCCGACATCTTGGTTTTAGGACATATCACTGATTGTAATGGCGTAAAATCAAATCCAGTGAAAACTGAAGCAATCAATAAATTTCCTAAACCAATCAGAGTGTAACACTTACTAGGCATGTACCAGTTCTTTGAGAATCACTGTCCACAATATGCTCAAACGCTTCCACCTCTTGAGGAATTACTCAAAAAAGGGAACAGATGGCATTGGAATTGAGAATGCGACGAAGCTTTTTATAAGCCCAAGGATATGCTCATGAACAACATAAAATTGGGGTATCCAGATACTAATAGGCCATTTATTCTTCAGGCGGGTGCCTCAAACATCGGAATCGGCACCATACTATACCAGGAAGAAAATGACGACCCTGAACAGAAAACCTACTTACCTTTTGTTAGTAGAAAGCTAAGAAAGCATGAGAGACATTCCTTTGCGGCTGAGCTAGAAGTGTTATCGATCGTGTATGCGTTGAAGTATTGGCAGAAATTAATCTGTGGTTTTCTCATCGTTATTAGGACGGGATACCAATTGCTAAGGAATGGTAGAGGGAATCTTGGGCATATTCCGAGTCATGGCCTGCCTCGTGCTCAGGCGGCTAGAACAATACAATCCACCAGTTGTCCTTAACCGGTTAGAGAAGCGATCTTTACTGGGACTATGTGTATGTTAGGGTACCATCCTGCTTCACAGATTTCCACCGAACACGCTCAGAACGTGTTAATCAAGCCTCGTACGAATGGGAGTAACGGAGTCCTACTCCCATTTTGCAGGAGAGGGACTCTTTGGAAACAACTTGTCGAACGAAAAGGAAGTCGATGTGGAGCTATCAAAATTAATGGGGCTTATGGAAGAAAGAAAGTAGAACTGGCTGAGTCAGCAACGAGGATGCATCTGGATGTGTTACGTGTTAATGATATTCGGGTAAGGGGAGATAACGAGGGCAAGTTTACAAAATGTACTTGACGCGTGTTAAAAAGGGAAAGGTGGAGTCTGGGGCAGAACTGCTCAACAGGAATACAGTACTATTGTACGCAACATAGTTTCTGGTAGGCACGTAAATGAACGAATAATTTGGGTAGATTTGGCGATTGGTGGAAATAGGACGAAAATTGTCTGTCGATTCATCATATGAGTGTGCGGATGAGGATGAAGTTGACAATTTTTGTGGAGTATTGAGTGGCATTATAATGAGGGTCAACAGCAAGGAAAAGGCAGTGCTAATGGGTAATTTGAATGCCAGAGCAGGAAATAGAACTGAAGGATACGAAAGGGTGATTGCTAAAAGTGGGGAAGATATGGAAGCTAATAGGAATGAGAAGCGATTGCTGGACTTCTGTGCTATTATGTGATTAGCAGTTAAAAATACATTCTTCAAGCATAAGGCTATTCACCCATACACATGGGAGGGTAGGGGCACCAGACCCATAATATACTATATCATAACCGACATTGATCTGTTAGGAACGTGCGCGTTTTTCGGGGATATTTCTATGTTACAGACCACTATCTGATCTATAGTGAACTATGTATCTTTAGGCTTAGGACAGAGAAAATGATACCTGTCTGCAGACGAATAAGAGTAGAAATATCGAGGTCGAGGAAATGACACAGAAGTTCATGGATATGATTATTGAAAAGTTCTAAACAATGGACTGTAACCAGGATATAGAAATAGAATGGGTGGCATCAAAAATGCTGTAGTAGAAACAGCTGGGGAATATCCAGGAACAACTTTGTGTAAGGATAGAAATAAACGAACATCTTGGAGGAATGATGAAATGAGAGCAGCTTGGAAACTAAAGGAGAAGGCATATCAGAAATGGCTCCAAACAAGGACTGATGCAGACGAGGAATTGTACGTAGATGGAAGCAACAAAGCTGAACAAGTAGTTGTTGAATCCAAGAATAATTCGTGGTAAGATGTTGGTAATAACTTGGAAAAGCTATGTCAAGAAGCAGGGAAAGATTTCTGGACAGTGATAGAGAATCTTAGAAAGGGAGCGAAAAGGAAATGAAATACTTCAGAGAATCACTCGACATGACTGGACACTTCATTTCTATTTGTGTTTATTAGCAACATATTATAATTAGGATACGTCTGACGTAGTTTAATATTATTTTAGTATATTGTAGTATCTTATAAGAAATTAGCGTGCTTATTCTGTTGTAAAATATTTGTGTAGCATAGTAGAAGTCTATGTAGAAACTGTCTTACTAGAATTCTGTTCTTGTAATTAGGATAGTTTCAACTGCAGTTTAGAATTCTTGTGTATTCCTTTCGGTATCCAGTAATTAACGGCAGTTTTTATCCTGTTGGCGTGTTATAGGATAAAAATATAGTACGACTAAGTAGTATTGTAGTGTAGTAGTATATTAATTACCTTATTGTCGTGTGATCTTCGTGTACTATCCTAGGCAATATTTCTTTACTTTACTTTCTTTACACGCAAGTTATTTAGTTTTCCTTTTACTTTTAATTTTTCCGTAAAATATGACTAAGCAGCAAGTGTGGGTGTGGCCAGGCATTTAAAGTATGAGGGAGGAGTTGGAGAGTTTGAGAGAGATAATTAGGATTCTTTCAGAAGACAAGAAGGAAGGTAGTCCTCCCTCAAACAATGTACAGGATACAGAAAGTATAAAAGTGGGATGGGAAAGAAAGAGCGGAATTGTAGAAGACAGGTGGTCGAATGTTCTAATGGAAAGGAGAGTGCAGGCTAAGGGCTCTATTCAGGATCGGAATTCAAGACAGGTGTCTGTGAGAAATCAGTATGAGTCGCTGCAAATAGAACAACAGAAGGAAGATACAGGGAACTGTTGTTCAGAAGTGTGGAAGTAGGAGGAAGGATAAAGGCAGGACAGAGTAGAGGATAGGAAAAGACCGATGGAAAAGGGTCTTGGGGGAGGGGAGAAAAGGGGGGAGGAAGTAGCTTCTGCAGCATGCAGGAAAGGTAAGGCTGACAAAGAGTGGAGGAGATCAAATGAGGTGGGTAGGGTTGAGGCTCTGGTCCTGGGGCATTCCATTGTTGGACATGTGGGGAAACTGTGTGGAGTAAAACGGGGTAGAGTGTTATCCAGAAATTAGGTTAAGGAAGATACTGAGGAAAGTAGAAGAGCAGGAGGAGAGAAAGGAGACGGTGGTAGTGTTTCATGTGGGTACGAACAACGTAAGGCAAGCAGGTAAAAGTACCAACATAGTTGGAGATATGTGGCATCAGGTAAAAGCAGCATGGGCGAAGTTTAAGGAAGCGGAGATTGTTATCAGTGGAATATTATGTAGGATGGATACTAACTGGAAGGTGATGGGGATTTAAATAAGTCTATGGAGTGGGTATGTGGGAAACTGGGAGTGAGATTTCTATATCCTAATGGATGGGTAGGAGACAAGGATCTGCACTCAGATGGCCTTCACCTAAACCGCAGTGGTACGTATAAGTTAGGAAATTTGTTTAGAAGGGTTATAGGGAAGTACATTCAGGGAAATGGGGTGATCTAGGGAGCGGTGATAAGGGTACAGGGATCTGGAAGTGAAGTAGGGATGACATAAAAATGTTTGTGTTGAACTGTAAAAGTATTGTAAACAAAGGAAGAGAATTAAGAAATTTAATAGATATATACTTACTAGGTATTGTCTGACTCATTGGCTGAATGGTCAGCCTACTGGCCTTCGGTTCAGAGGGTCCCGGGTTCGATTCCCGGCTGGGTAGGGAATTTTAATCGCTTCTGATTAATTCTTCTGGCTCGCGGACTGGATGTATGTGCCCGTCAAAACACTCTCCTCTTCATATTCACAAAACACACTACACTACCAACCACCACATAAACACGCAATAGTGCGACACAGAGCGCACCCGCGACCGCACAGGTGTGGGAAGAGCGGTAGGATAAGAATAAGAAGAAGAGAAAGAAGAAGATACCTACCAGATATTGTAATAGAAGTTGAATCGTGGCTATGAAATGATATCATGGAAGCAGAAATATTCTCACGGAACTGCAGTGTGTATAGTAGAGATAAGATAGGAATGGTAGGAGGGGGCGTATTCATTCTGGTGAAAGAAGAATTTTAAGCTACGAAAAAGGTAAAGATGACAAATATGAAATTTTAGGTGTAAGCCTCATTTCTAAAGTTAATAGGCAACAGACCGGGAAAGTGTAGCATACTGACGCTGATTCAGAATTATTTGATAAGGTATACAGCTATGTGGGAAATGACATGGAAAGGACTGTGATTGTAGTGGATGATCTCAATTTACCAAATGTCAATTGGGAAGGTAATGCGAACGTCAGGAAGCTAGACCAACAAATGGTAAATTAATATGGGAAGGACAGCTGATTAAGAATGTGATTGAACCAACTGGGGGAAGAATATACTGGACGTGTTGCTGGTAAAACCAGATGAGCTCTATAGAGAAGCCGAAGTAAAATATGGTATTAGTGATCACGAAGCTGTTTTTGTCGAAGTTAAAAATAAATGTGATAGAAAGGAATGTCTTAAAAGTAGGACCATTAGGCAGTACCATATGGTGGATAAGGCAGGCATGAGGGAGTTTAAAAAAAGTAACTTTGACCGGTGGAAAACGATAAACAAAAATGTAAACAGACTCTGGGATGGGTTTAGAGGAATTGTTGAGGAATGTGAAAACAGGATTGTACCTTTAAAGGTGGTAAGGAATGGTAAAGACACACTGTTTTACAATAGAGAATTAAAGAGACTAAGAAGGAGGTGCTGCCTGGAAAGAAATAGATTTAGAAATGGCTGTGGAAGTAAGGAGAAATTGAAGGAACTCACTAGGAAATTGAATCTAGCAAAGAAGTCAGCCAAGGGCAACATGATGGCAAGCATAATTATCAGTCATACAAATGTTAGTGAAAAATGGAAGGGTATGTATAGGTACTTTAAGGCAGAAAGTGGTTCCAGAAAGACATTCCACGAATCATTAATGAACAAGGGGAGTGTGTATGTGAGGACCATCAAAAAGCAGAAATATTCAGTCAGCAGTGTGTAAAGATTGTTGGTTATAAGGACAATGTCCAGAGAGACGAGGTGACTATTGTTAAAGAGGTATTGAAGTTTACCTATGATAACAATGAGACTTAAAAATAAGATACAAATTTGTAAACCAGAAAAGCGGCTGGAATTGATGTGACTTCTGGGGACGTACAAAAGACAATGGGTTGGGATATAATACCGTATCTAAAGTACGTATTTGATTATTGTTTGCATGAAGGAGTTAAAAAATGAATGGAGAGTTGTTATAGTAGCCCCTGTGTGCAAAGGAAAGGTTGATAGGCATCAAGCTGAAAATTACAGGCCAGTCAGTTTGACATGCATTGCATGTAAGCTTTGGGAATTTTTTTCTGATTATATTAGACATGTTTCTGCTTCTTCTTCTTCTTCGTTTCTTCATGGGGCCTCTAATTAGCGTCGCCTTCTAAGATCTTCTGCTACAATGTTTTACCTTCATTCCCACCTAGATATACCTGCTCCTTTCACCAAGCTGCAGGTGGTTCTTATTGGGTCTTCTTGGATTTTCTCTCTCTTCACCTGGTAGTCCTAGAGTGGAGAGTTTCTACCCAGCGCCTCACATTCGAAAAGTCTGTGTTCAGCTGATTCCTCTGCTCCATTGCATTTCCTACATACATTGTCTTATTACTCCAATTCTATGCAGGTTTTTTTAGATGGCAGTGTCCTGTCAACAGTCCTACTACCCTTCTTATATTTTCTCTGCTGAGTTTCAACAGTCCTTTAGTATGCTTCTTGTTTGGTCCTTTTATCAGTTCCTTTGCAAGCCTGCAACCTGGAGTATTTTTCCAGATCTCCATTTCTTTCTTCTGTACCCATTTTCCTATGTAGCATCGGGCTTGTCCATAGGAAATCCCGCATACAGATTCTGGGCCTACAAAATGTGTTTCTGCCCCTTTCCTGGCCAGTTTATCTGTCTTTTCATTTCCTTCTATACCTGCATGCCCTGGTACCCATAATATTTTGACAATGTTGTACTCTGCGAGCTTCAGTAGAAGTCAATGGCAATACCAGACAATTCTGGATATTATCCAGATTCTTCTAGTGCCTTAAAGGCCACTTGGCTGTTCGTAAAAATGAAAACGTTCCTATTCCTACATTTCATTTCCAGATTTTCTTCAAGACATGTTGTGATAACTATCACTTCCGCTTGAAAGATTAGATATATTTGCAAAATAAATAACTGGAACTGGGAAATGTTATTCCACTGAAGCTCAACCGGTAGGATTCCAGCAAGATATAGCAGATAAGGCATTTGATAGGGTGGACCATGGGAACTACTGGCATGAATGTGTTCAATTGGGCTAGATAAAAGAGTTATTGAATGGATTGCTAAATTTCTAGAAAGTAGATCTCAGAAAATTACAGTTGGCGAAGCTTTATCTGACCCTGTAATAATTAAGAGGGGAATTCCTCAAGGCAGTGTTACTGGACCTTTATGTTTTCTTATACAATGTAAATGATATGAGTAAAAAAGTGAATCAAAGATAAGGCTTTTTGTGGATGATGTCGTTCTGTATAGTGTAATAAATAAACCAGATTATCAGCAACAGAAAATGACCTGGATAGTCAATGGTACGGTGATAAACAGGGTTAAAAGTAAGGTTGTGAGTTTCACTAATAGGAAAAGTCCTCTCAGTTTTAATTACTGCGTTGATGGGGTGGAAGTACCTTATGGGGATCAATAAAAGGAAATATATTCATTGGGGTAATCCCATAAATGGGATTGTAAATGAAGGGTACAGATCTCTGCACATTGTTATGAGGGTGTTTAGCTGTTGTAGTAAGGATGGAAAGGAGAGGGCTTACACGTCCCTGGTAAAACCCCAAATAGAGTATGGTTCGGTGTATGGGACCCTCACCAGGATTACTTTATTCAAGAACTGGAAAATATCCCAAGAAAAGCAGCTCGATTTGTTCTGGGTGATTTCCGACAAAAGAGTAGCGTTACGAAAATGTCGCAATGTTTGGGCTGAGAAGACTTGGGAGAAAAAAGACGAGCTGCTCGACTAAGTGGTATGTTCCGAACTGTAGGTGGAGAGATGGCGTTGAATGACATTAGTAGATGAATAACTTTTAGTGGTGTCTTTAAAAGTAGGAAGGATCACAATACGAAGGTATAGTTGGAATTCAAGATGGCAAATTGAGTCAAATATTCGTTTATAGGAAGGGGAGTTAGGGATTGGAATAACTTACCAAGGAATATGTTCAATAAATTTCCAATTTCTATGAAATTATTCAAGAAAGGGCTGGGAAAACAACGGATAGGGAATCTGACACCTGTCCAACTGCCCTAAATGCAGATCTTAGTGATTGATTGTTGAGGTGGAAGGATTATTTTCAAAATTTTCTCAGCGTAAAAGGGAATCTTCCTGATGACGTCGCGAACAACAGAGCTCATGGGGAGGAAGACAAAGATGTTCGGGAAATTACGCTTGACGAATTGGAAAGGACCGTAAACAAACTCCGTTGCCATATAGCAGAAGAAATATATTAAATTAAACCTGAAATGGTGAAATATAGTGAGAAGGCAGGGATGAAATGGCTGTCTGTCTGTGTGTTTGTCTGTCTGTCTATCTGTCTGTCTGTCAATCTGTCTGTATGCATGTACACGCATCACTAGAAAATGGCTAAAGAAAATGTAATGAAAATTGGTATGCAAAGTCCGGGAATAAGTCGCTACAATCTAAGCCATAAATAATTCTATTCACGCTGATTGTAATGGTAGCTTAGGGGAAGGCCTAAAATTTAATTTTCAAATATTTATGTTATTAGTGGTCCTATCTCAATAAAATTGGTATGAAAAGTAGGGGAATAAGTCGCTACAATCTAGGCTATAAATAATTGTATTCACGCGGAATGAAATGGCAGTTTAGGGGAAGGCCTAAAATTAAATTCTCAAATATTTATATTATTAGTGGTCGTATTAATGAATACCTCATAACCAAAGTTATATAGAATTAAATTTCCGACCATTTATGTCTCATACATTTTTACCGTACCGGCTATGATAACACAGATATTCATGAATTTGTATTTTTGTTGCTAAGTCCATATCGACGCCGAGCCACGAGAAAATGGGTTAACAGAATTTGATGAAAATCGGTATATAGAGTCGGGGAATAAGAAACTACAGTCTAAGCTATAAACAATTTTATTCACCTTAATTTTTAAATACCTATGTTATTGGTCCTACCGAAAAAGACTACATAAAAAGTAGAATGCAATTTTCGGTCATTTATGTTTTATTCAGTTTTACCGTACGATGATGAGTTGTACTTCAGAGTCGGAGGAAAACTAAATGTGAAGGCCTACAATATCGAAAGCGCATAACATTGATCAACAATAACATTACATTGACCATTGTTTGTTGTGAAGTTCTTTGTCTCTCATGCTGCCTCTCAACTCCAATAAATGGGATTTCTGCTACGTACCGAATATAACAGTCTGACTGAATACTGGCGGGAATAAGCTGGGGAGTTAGAAAACTGCCATTCCTCTGGTTCATACATTTTCTGATACAGCTGGTACGTATCACACTGGTTCTTGATAGTATTCCAGTTATTCGATCCCTACTCTGACGCGCTGTTTTGAATGAGCAGTGTGCATACTTACGGCAGAGGCTGACCTTGTAGTAGTAGTAATAGTAGTAGTATGGCCTGGTCTATAAAAACAATTTAGGCCTATTCTAAATTATAGCACAACAATTCACTAAATAACTCACGAAACAACCCTGAAATGAGACGTTTCTTAAGAAAAGCTTCTTCCTCTCCACTTTTATTAAATTCTACATTCATTTTATTTCAAATTATCAGTGAAGAGGACGTTTCTCCTCTGGCTTGGAGGAAACATTTGTCTCCAGGTCAGATAGATATTTCCGCCGCCGCCAGTGTAGTGAATTGATATTTTCCGAATCATCGGGTACTCCTAGGAAACAGATTAGTAAAAGGGCATAGATTTGCCCTGGGAGTCTCCACTATTCGACCCTCTCCCCGCCGAAGAAAGACGAAGAATGTTGACGAATCACGACTGTTTGCGGCTCGGTCATTCAAGCTCTGGAACTTTGGACTGTTAGATCGGCAGTGTAGTCCTGTTCGTTAAAAGTGAGAAAATGTGTGATGTTTCATTTGGTCGAGTATTTCGTATGAAAGCATTGCTTTTAATCGCACTATTCCTACTGACGTCATTGTAATGTATGTTCATTTCAGTTGGGAAAACCACTAAGACAGTCTTTCTGAAGATGTAAAAAGGCAGGTGGAGAGTGAGCGTCTGCCATTATAATGAAAACTCCCCAACCTGATTGTGACTGATGGTATGCAAGTGGGTCTACTGTTACGGTGAAAATTCCCTAACTCAGTCTTCATATGAGAAAAGATATTTGGTGAGCTCCCCGTCACGTTTTTAGGGTAACGTTAAGAGCTATGTAATTTAATACAATCTTGCTCACAACGTGTACACTAGAATTCCGTAGCGAAGCACGGATACATCAGCTAGTATCTATGTATGTATGTATGTATGTATGTATGTATGTTTCACAAGGCTATAAGTTGAGAAATCCAGAAGAGCGAGCAGTGTCAGCTTACTAGACACGCGCGTGCGCTGCAGTCGTACTGTTGAAAGAATGAGTCAAGCTTTGTGACTCTCTATATTAGACTGTTGTTAGGTAGTTCTAGCAATATCCTGGTTACGGACAGGCGACTCAAATTTTATGCACTAACAACTGCCGGCAATACGCAGATATACGTTAATCTGGATTCGGCTCGACTCTTCTCCAATAGTACGTCTGCCTTTTCAGTGAGAGACTCCACGTGAAGTCGAATGTGGACTACAAAATGGTGCCAGTTCTTAACGATAACTATACAGCATTTTTGGCGTGTTGTTCTAGTCTCTCCGATACGTGTGTAGCGGGTCTGCCTAGCTAACAAGTTAAACATGTGCGTGGCGGGTTTGCTTTAAGCAGTAGCTCATTCTCACTTCATCATTCCACCAAGATGTTCACCTTTTCCCATCTTTACACACAGTTGTTCCTAGCCATTCCCTTGCTGTTTCTACTACAGCATCCCTGTATGCCACCCATTCACTTTCTATATCCTGAACCTTCTTACTGTCTACTGTTCGAAACTTCTCACCAATCATATCCATGTACATCTGTCTAATGTCCTCGTCCTGGATATTTTATAGCCTTATTCGTTTGCAGACAGATTTCACTTTCTCTACCCTAGGCCTAGAGATACTTAGTTCACTACAGATCAGATAATGGTCTGTATCATCGAAAAATCCGCGGAAAACTCGTACATTCCTAAAAGATTTCCTGAATTCGAAGTCTATTATGGATCTGGTACCCCTAGCCTCCCATGTGTAGCGGTGAATAGCCTTATGCTTGAAGAATGTATTCGTAACATCTAAACCCATACTAGCACAGTAGTTCAGCAAACGCTTCCCACTCCCATTAGCTTCCATATCTTCCCCCCATTTACGAATCACCCTTTCGTATACTTCAGTTCTATTCCCAACTCTCGCATTGAAATCGCCCATTAGCACTATTCTATCCTTGCTGTTGACCCTGCCCACAACGTCACTCAATGCTTCATAAAACTTGTCAACTTCATCCTCATCTGCACCCTCACATGGTGAATACACGGACACAATTCTAGTCCTAATTCCTCCAGCTGACAAATCTACCCACATCATTCGCCCATTTACGTGCCTAACAGAAACTATGTTGCGTGGAATGGTATTCCTGATAAAGAACCGTACCCCAGACTCTGCCCTTCCCTTTCTAACACCCGTCAAGTACACTTTATAATCTCCTATATCTTCCTCGTTATCACCCCTTACCCGAATATCACTTACTCTTAGCACATCCAGATGCATCCTCTTTGCTGACTCAGCCAGTTCTACTTTCTTTCTTCCATAAGCCCCATTAATATTGATAGCTCCCCATCGAATTCCATTTCGTTCGCTATGTTTGTTTCCCAGAAGTCTCTCGCCTGTCAAATGGGAGTGGGACTCCGTTACTCCCATAGGTCCGAGGCTTGCTTAAAATGTTCTGAGCTCGGTAAATTCATGAAGCAGGATGCTACCCTACTTGCACATAGTCCAAGTGAGGATCTCTCCTCTATCGGGTTATGGACCACCGGTGAAGTGTATAGTCCTAGCCGCCTGAGCACAAGGAGGGCCAGGACTCAGAATATGTCCGAGATGCCCACTCCCATTCCATAGCAACTGGTATCCCGACCACTTACTAGGCCACTCAGCCGTTTCCCATGGTTCACGAACTAGGACGTGACTACAGTAACCACAACCATGAACCATTAAATAAATAAATAAATAAATAAATAAATATATAAATAAATAAATAAATAAATAAATAAATAAATAAATAAATAAATAAATAAATAAATAAATAAATAAATATTCCAAACGTACACCGTTATTGTATGCCAACAATGGAATAGATAAAATATTGAATTGGGCATTTCAGACGGTCTGCATGCAAAATTCAAAGCATTTGGGGTGAATGATTAATTGAAATAATAAAAAAAATCCGTAGAACGGAGAGAAACTCTCTTAAGAGTGTTTTAAATCTACAGGGCACTGATTGAGTTTCCTACACTATTCTGTGGGGTTTTTACGAGTTACTTTATATTTTACATCAGAATTAATGGGAGCCTCCGTGGCTCAGACGGAAACGCGTCGGCCTCTCACCGCTGGATACCGTGGTTCAAATCCCGGTGACTCCATTTGAGATTTGTGCTGGACAAAGCGGAGGCGGGACAGGTTTTTCTCCGGGTACTCCGGTTTTCCCTGTCATATTTCATTCCAGCAACACTCTCCATTAACATTTCATAGCATTTATCACTCATTAATAAATCACCGTCCGCCTCTGTGGTGTAGTGGTTAGCGTGATTAGCTGCCACCCCCGGAGGCCCGGGTTCGATTCCCGGCTCTGCCACGAAATTTGAAAAGTGGTACGAGGGCTGGAACGGGGTCCACTCAGCCTCGGGAGGTCAACTGAGTAGAGGTGTGTTCGATTCCCAACTCAGCCATCCTGGAAGTGGTTTTCCGTGGTTTCCCACTTCTCCTCCAGGCGAATGCCGGGATGGTACCTAACTTAAGGCCACGGCCGCTTCCTTCCCTCTTCCTTGCCCATCCCTTCCAATCTTCCCATCCCTCCACAAGGCCCCTGTTCAGTATAGCAGGTGAGGCCGCCTGGGCGAGGTACTGGTCATACTCCCCAGTTGTATCCCCCGACCAAGAGTCTGAAGCTCCAGGACACTGCCCTTGAGGCGGTAGAGGTGGGATCCCTCGCTAAGTCCGAGGGAAAAACCGAACCTGGAGGGTAAACAGATGATGATGATGATGATGAATAAATCACCTTGGGAGTGGCGACCTCATTGTAATAACAGCCTATATATGTTTCATTCATTATATCCCTGACCCGGTCAATGACTGGAAAACAGGTTGTAGGTTTTCATCAGAATTAATATCCCTGGGTCTGCATATATTTGCTTGTGACAAACTTAATGAAACTTTGTTGCGTATACATATGTCTTTCTCTTCCAATAGCTTATTATTTTATCTATTACACCCATCTGTGTTTCTCATTTTGGTTTCTTAACATTTGCTCACACAACTTCTTCATGATACCTTGATGTATTACTGTCTAACGAACGTTTCACATTGTTTAATAACACCTATCCGAATTAATTTCTTACTTTACCGCGTTTTCACCTAAGTCCAAGTTATTATGTTAATCTTAACAACACAACACACCACTGAATATATGACTTCTAAGCAAAACAATCGAACAACTGAAAATATTTATGACAGCCATCATGAATCACTGTTACTAAACTACATGACACGGTCTATTGTCATCAAGCGATGACTATGAAATTTCGATGATGTGACATCTGCAATAGACAACGTTGTCATATTATCATTTAGACTTTCACGGCCCGTGTAACTATTCATGATGTATATTTTGTGTTTATGCCGTGTAATGAACTGCATAAACACTCTCGACCTGTTTCAAAAGGAACCTTGCCTTTCTTCATCAGGCGAAAACAGAGAAATGAAACATGACGCATCAAAGGTTGCTTAGAGAAAGCAACAAAGAACTTAAAACGGTGCCCTAAGACGTAATAGGAACGCCATTTTACCCCATGCCAAGGACAACGAATGGCAACAGCAATGCATAATTTTCTCATGATTCTGATAATAAGTAGCAATGATTCACTGAGGTTGCAGCCTGTACCTCGGTTGAAATTATCTGGGTGTTTACGTATTTCAACCACCTCCATGATGATTCTGGGGCGATGTTGTTTTATACCGTCAAGAACATCCACACCTTGGAACATGACGTCATGGTCAGGTGTTAAGGCATGATCAGCAACAGCTTATTTCTTGCACTTCCAGACATCACACTCCGGCCTCAAGACCCATTTCATCTTCACGCCCCTTGAGATATTAGTTTGATTATGGCCCTAGACTCTACCAGAAACCGGCCTCCTACGCCCATCTCACTCATCTTCCTAAACATCCAATCCTTTCGTTCCAAGCGTCTCCATCTCGAAGCTCTCACGACCCAGTATCCCCCCCACGTCCTTCTCCTAAACGAAACCATGCTCCACCCTCAACAATTCTCCCATCTCCCTGGTTTTACCTTTCACCGTGCTGACCACCCCCATAACTTAGGCCACGGGGGTTCAGCCATTGCCACCCGCTCATTCCTTCCTACCTGCAACCACACTCCTTACCACGCCTCTCCTTTCCTGAATCCGTTACTATCACCGTTTACTTTCGGTCCCGTGTCCTCTGACTCGTCACCATTTACCAGCGTTCACACATTCCACTTCCCTTGGACTACCTCACGTATCTCTTCGACACTTTTCCCAATATCCTACTCCTAGCCAATCCCAAACTTACCTAGCTATCCAGCCGAGAATTGAATGACCTCCAATCTCTACTCAGCGATATAAATTGCTCCTCATCCCCATTCCTGGCCTCATCCGCCCCGCCTCCAACACCACCCCCCGGATGCCGTCATGGCTCACAACTTCCTCATCCATCTCATCAATATCCAACTCTTTCTCAGTATCGGAAGCGACCACCTTCCTGTCCTCCTCCAGATTCCTTCTACCAACCTCTGCCCACGTCCCCACCAAAATTCCCAACCGCCAACTTTTCCAAAGCAGATTGGTCTTCCTACTTCCTACTGTACCCATTTATCCCAAACACTAGAAGACCCTCCACTCTCTCTCTCTCTCTCTCTAACCAGTACTCCGTCGACCACCTTAACACTTTCATCCTTTCAGATATTTTCCTCTTCCTCCACATCCAGTATACCAATCACTTTATGCTCCCCTTTCCCCGCCCAGACTCACACCTAACTTCAACAGCCTACATAAGTTCTCTCAGTGCTGTCTTCGAGAATTCACGTCCTCGCGTGATCCTTATTTCCTACGTCTACAGCGCCAGACATTCCGCACCATCCGCAACTTCCTAGCAACCCACACCCGTCCCTCCTGATTCCAAACCTGCACCACCCTTAATTCCTTACATGTCCATCCCCTCAAATTCTGGCGAAAACTTAACAGCCTCCTTGGCACTGAAACCGTACAGTATCCTGTACAGCTCATTGACAGCATCCGCATACTTCCATCCTATTACGGCGACACTCCGGAGTTAAAAATCGATATTTTGCTCGTTTTGATGAATTTGTTATGACTGAAATTGAAAGGATTGAGTTTTTTTCTTGTCACGAAGTTATTCCGCTGAATTCAAACAGTTTATCACCGTAATAATGCTTTGATTGCTAATTGTTATTTTACACTTAAATCCCATTTTTCTCCCAAAATATTCTGCCAAATGTAACAAAATGTGTATGGTGTATCACAGCTATATGAAGAAATCTGCGTATGGAATTTTTGATTGCAGAATTTTTTCGAGTAGTAGGGATTTGTAAGTCCAAAATTTTAGAACGTAAAAAATTACGCAAACTTTAGTACTTTATACCTCCTTATATAAATTATATACAGAAAAATCGATATGTAGTGCCTTTAAAAGAAATATTATCTACATAATTATAATTTACATTACATTGTTAATTAATTTCATGAAAAAGTGGAATAATAAATTTCAACCTTTTTTGGTAAAACTATTAATTGTATGTGAAAGAAATGTTCGTGATATCTCTACTTTTATGTAGGTGATATTCCCACGAAGTTTCTTGAAAATCCATGCATTAGGTAAAAATATATTTTTATCTCTGGAGTTTCGCATTAAAATCCCTTCAGAAATCCCGCTATTCGTTTCATGGTGGGCAAAAGGAACATCCCCGGGACTCGATCGGGGTGTGGTCGAAACCGAACCAGCGAAAGCTAGCCCGAAAACAATGGAAAGGCGTGCTTAAGCCAAGCCCGCGAGAAAATGCGCTCTCAAGAGTGAGACAGATTTGGAGATAAGATGCGACGCCACGACAGTCTAATACGCCCAGAGGTGCGGCCTATTTTACAGGGTTCCACAGCAACAGAAGAAACTTCCTGTTTCTTTTTTGCATGTTTCACGGGTGCCGACGTCGAATTTTGGAGCGTAAAATTATGTAATATTTTGATCCAGATGAAGGGAAAATATGTGAAACACACCAGTGAATAAAGCTGAATTTTCTGTGTATCCCAGGCTGAAAATATGGAATAATTTATTCACGGGGAGAACTGAGATCACGGGGCGAATTGCTGACACGTGTGAATGGAGTGCGTTTCCCAAGCCAAGAATTTCGTCCAAACTTAGCCCCTCCCTCGAAGAGACGAGAGTGAGCTAATTAATGGCGGGAGCTTGATTACTTAAGAACACCCGATCGGATTGCGATCACATTTGGCTGGAGTGAAAGAGTTAATCATGGTCTACAATACGCACCGTTTAAAAGTCTTGAACGCCAGTTATTAACGGAGCCGATTTGCTTAATTAAGCGTGAAAGAGATTCCCCCCAACAACCAGGGAGTTGACAATATAAGGCCGACCCTGGCCCTCGCTGAGAACAGTCTATTGACCACTTACAAAGACGAAGTGAGTGCTGTAACGGACTCCTCACTTTACCGGCACCTGCAATTATGAACTTCGCCATGCACATAACCTTCTTTTCTACTATTAATATGGACTTACTCTCATTTTGATATAAACCGTACTTTCTCTGCAACTGGGACTTACATACTTCAGTGAATTGGGACACATCATACTTTGCATGAACTCTGCTCTATCCATCTCTACGATCTACGATAAACTGACTTCCTTCTCGCCAGCTGACGTCATACGACATCGCCTGGTTTCTCGCGCAAGCTCCAATAACCTCTGGAATCTTCCAGACATATTTTTTCTCATTATTTCCCCTCTACTCCACTGTATAAATACCTGGCCTCTCTCTGGATATTTTGAGATGGACTTTGGCCTGTGTGGAGGGAGGAACAGCTAACGTCGTCTCCGTCCTTAGGGACATGTGCCCAGGAGTCTCCATTTTCGGACAGTACTACCAGTTTCATGATGAGGTATGACAAACGCTTAATTTCTTTTCTGTAAATACTTCTGTTGCATCGGGAACTACTTTCCTTTGAATTTCTGACAGGGAGCATGGCATTTCCTGGCCGAAATTTCACTCGTCTTTACAGTATTTAAAGCCTCTATTGACGAACCTAGTGTCAACTTTGTTTCTAACTATGCGTGTGGTATATTTGCAACTCTGCGACTTCTACACACACTCGTATCTAATCTGTGCTTCGCCATTTGTGTTTCTGAATGTCTTAAAACTGTTTCATTTGAACTATATGGTGATTTCTGCCTGCATGACAACGTTACTTAGTGTCAATTCGGGTGGTAACTGAAGTGTTATGACTTGCATATTACTTCTGGACTTTATTTCGAAGATTTCCTGCTGGTATACTCTGATGTTGTAACTGTGAACATCTTTTTTATTCTTGTTGTTATTCTGGGTTTCTCTTCTTATAGCCGTATTTATCCTATCCTTGTTTGTCCCTTTCCATTCCTGCTTTATTCCCTCTCATTTGCTTTCTTTCTCGTGGATATCGTATTTTTGTGTAATAGATTCGTATTTTGTATATGTGGTTGGGAAAATTCCATATTTGTATATTCTTCTTTTCATGTAAATTTCTAGAGTTTCGATTTAATTATTTCAATATATCTGTTTCCAAATTTTATCATGGTTTCTCATCTATTTTTACCCGTCATGTCTCTTATTTCTCCTCACACTCTCCTTTAATTTTCTAATGTTATTAAGCACTGTTTCCACTGCGCTATGTGTTGTTACTCTGGAATGCTTGTTGGAGATTTTGATTACCACGGCCTCTATTCTCAATTCGGCATTTACTTCACGGCGGGAATATTAAAACCTACTGATTTGAAACTATTCGGTGTCATCGATACATTGAAATCTTCCCTTGGCACTATTATATATCATATATGCATATAACCCCCATGACGGGTTACAGTGCCCGTCGCGACCGTAAGCTTTATAACCTTGTGAACTGTGTGTTAGGAACTCGAACAATAGCCAATCGAGCCTAGGCAAGTATCTCAGTGCTGTGCATAAATTAGGTAGGCCGCTAGAAACATTTGTATAAATGAATAGCGGGAGTCGGCTATGAACTATGCCGGCATAAATTAGTACGCGCTATCAGTAAATTAGTGGTATCTAATTTGGAGCAGTAACTTTGGGCGGTAGAATATCGTCGACAGCGACAATCCGCTATTCAGAGTCCGGGTTCCTCAAGCTTTATGAGCCACCCGAATCTCAGTGTTAATGCGTGCCGCCCTTGATTAAAGTGACCTCCTTACATAAGGGAGCTTCTTGCGTGAATTCTATGTGTGTGTCGTTGTAGACAAAGTGAACGCATGACGAGTTCTGGAGCTGATACAAATTGGATTACTTCAAAATTTGTAGCAGTTGAACAAGCCAACCAGGATGAAGGACTGTCGCAGACCAAGTTAGAAGGCTGATACTCTCGTCTACAGCGCCGAGAGGATGGACGAGTAAAACTCTACCATGGATTTCCCGTGGAAGGAAAAGAAAGACCACCATACAGATGAGTTGATATCATTATACTTCGTAGCGCTATAAAGCATAACCGGAGTGATAGAATGTAGGGTTTTCTTTTGTTAATACATAAATATTGTAGATAATGCATGTCCTAATAAGGAAGTTTAAATTTATTTTTTCATCTTAACGTAAAATTAAGAGAGCTACCTCTCCGGCGGACGATTTCTTTCTTTTGGTAAGTCTTTCGTGAGGAGTAGCTTTTTGTCAATAATTAATAATAACCTAGCAAGTATGAGAAAGAAGGATAGAATAGTATGTGAGTTCTCCTAAGGTGGGTAAAATAAAATCGTGTGGCTATTTCTAGCCGGGTGCAGCCCTTGTAAGGCAGGCCCTCCGATGACGGTGGGCGGCATCTGCCATGTGTAGGTAACTGCGTGTTATTGTGGTGGAGTATAGTGTTATGTGTGGTGTGTGAGTTGCAGGGATGTTGGGGAGTGCACAAACATTCAGTCCCCAAACCAAGAGAATTAACTATTTAAGGTTAAAATCTCCGACTCGGCCGGGAATCGAACCTGGGGCCCTCTGGACCAAAGTCCAGCAAGCTAACCATTTAGCCATGGACCTGGACCCTAAGGTGGTTTGGAAACAATAGTGAGTGATGAATGAGGGATACTATGTCCAAGGAGTTGCTATTAATGTTCAATATAGTTGTAGAGAATAGGTGGGGAGCTCACGGGCCATTTAGACAACGCATGCTTAGCTGATACGTACTATCAAGGCATGAACGTCAAGAGAGAAGAGTCCTGACTGAGAGAGATACAAAGCTGTGTTATTTAGCTAAATTATATTAGGTACAATATGCAAATTTCCCTTGATTGTTGAGTATTTTACCAGAATCTGTCTGGAGTGTTCGTTTTGTTCGTAACCAGTGTGAAGTGTGGTGGTAACGGATGCTTGAATGAGTGGTCAGAATGTTTAAGGTGAGCGAAGAGAAATATGAAGGGTTGAGAAAGGAATAATGATAGCGCTATGCCCAAGGAACTAGGATACGCGCTATGAGAAGTAATGAGAGGGCCGAATGTCCAATATAGACTACGATGAGATGTGAAATGAGGAACTCGAATGTTATATTACCCAAGATAATCGACGCGAAGGATGAGAGAATAGAGAATAAATTAATAATATTTCTTGGGAAGTCTGTGGTAATATGAAATAAATGGAATAAACAAATGAATTGGGTGATAATAAGTGTATCATATGAAGTGAAACAGCGGTTGTAATTAGAAGGTTACGGTCCGCCTTGGATCATGAATGGACAGCGACGGGTGACCTTTCTTCCGGCGTGATAAAGGAACATGCTTTTTTGTTCCGGTCCCCCTTCGTGTAGACTGCTATGTATTGAAGTTGAAAGCTATGGACCCTTGGATTTCACATTTTGTCTTTTTCTCAATGGTTCGGTTTAAGAACACCTGCGTTAAATGATAATATCACGATAACTTAGACGGTAGTTAATAAATAATTGTATATCCCCCGGTACGAACCCAGGTCAGAATGAGTCGGCCTGCGCATGCTTGCATTAAGCTTTCACTGCGGGCAGAAGAAAGTGATATCCATGTTTTCCTAACAGGAATGTCCCCATCTATACATAAAGTGTGCATATTATTGTGTTCAGTGTATTGTGTTATTGCTTGAAGTTCAAACAGAACCGATGAGCATCGTTGTGTGTCTTGGTGTCAGTTCTACGGATAGTCCGGGGAGTTTTGCTCAGTGTATCTTTTTCAATGTAAATATTTTTCTCGTGTATTAACTATGTAGCGTAAGGACCGTTTAATTACGTGCTAAGAATAGAATATATTCTGTAGGGGACATCTTCTCAAATTACACGGTGGTGATCGACCGAAGCAATTAAATTAAAGATGTAAAGATAGATGATGTTAATCGCCAGACTTCGATTATACCTCATTGCTAAATGAAGTTTGTGCTGAGTGAGATCAGTGAACGCCCTTCAGGCGAGTCAGTGTAATTTGCTTATTTCTTTTCTTCTTTCCTCCGTGTGCGGAGAGGTTATTATAATAGTGTTCCTTTTTTCTTATGTCACAATTCAGGAATAAATTGATATTCGGGACCCCATTACATGATTCTTGTTATTCCATGCAGTGCTAAGCAGTATCTAGTAGATAGTTGAACCCAGAAATCCTGCTTTCACATTAGAGAAGATTTTTCCTTATTTGTTTTTTCGAACATAACCATCACCCAAGTGCTCCAGTTGCCGAGGCTAGCCCAGAAAGTAGGAGGAGTGCGGTTCGAAGCCCGTGTTGGCAGTTCGGGCTGCTTTTCGATATAGTCTCAGCCGTGATTGTTTGTCAGGTTACGCTGATGCATTATTACACCTGGGTCTCCCAACCGAGGCCCGGCAGGGTGTTGTACCAAGTCCACAACACGCTACCCGATCACCCACTGTGGCATCGCTCCAGCCACAACCGCGGAAACACTGGAGATATTTGCCCAACACTTCCGTACCCGCTTTAACACCCACGGCGGTCCTGACTTTGACAACGACACCCAACGCTACTTGTTCTTAGCCTCCTCCCCAACACTCACTCCCTCCGCTTCCCATACTCTCTCTAACCACTCCCTAGACACACCCATCACACCGTCCGAGATTTAATCCGTTGTCTCCAAAACCCGTAACACCGCCCGAGGACCCGAAAAAATCCACTACTTACATATCCGTCAAGCCGCGCTACCTCTTCTAAGCATCCTGGCCACCCTCCACACCTTCATCCTCAGAACCGGGTTTTATCCCACAACTTGGAGACACATCACCATGCTCCTCTTACAAAATCCGGCAAACTATTATTCGAACTTGACTACTATCGTCCTATCATCCTCATTACCGTCCTGACCAAAATCTTAAATAAGATCTTTGTCCGTTGTCTTCACCCACACCTCCAAAATATTCACCTCCTACCCCCTCCCAATTCGGCTTCCATCCCGGTCTATCCACAATAGACCAACCCTTACGCCTTGTCCAGATCATTTCCAACAATTTCAACCGCGCCCGTCCTACTTTCCTCATTACTTTTGACTTCCACTTCGCATTAGATTCCGTCTGGCATCCGGCACTCCTCTTCAAACTGCGCTTCTTTGCCATATCCATTTCCTATATCCGACTCATCTCATCGTACCTTTCCAATCGATTCACCCAGATTTCCACCAACCACCAGCTCTCCTTTTCCTTTCCTATTACCTTAGGTTTTCCCCAAGGTTCCCCACTCTCTCCTATCCTATTCATCCTTTTTGTTGCCTATATTCCTCAAACTCCCCAAAGCACTGCAACTATTCCAATTCGCTGATGACACCGCTATCTTTGCTCCCCTCACCTCCATTCAATTCATCAATCGGGCAGTTTAACCCTACATTGATTCCTTCATATCCTGGTGTGATCAATGGCGCCTCAAACTCAACCCCTCCAAGACCCAATCCATTCTTTTCCGCTGCCGACGTCGTAGCTTCAGCCGTACCCGCGACCTCAACTATCTCCAGATCAGTATCCGCGATTCCCCAATTCACCCCAAACCACGCCGAAATACCTCAGAATCCACTTCGTTCAACACTTGACCTTCCACACCCACTTTTTCCACCTCAAATCCAAGACCGCCCGCCACCCGTGCCCATATGGTCCGTCGCCTGGCCGGAACCCGGTGGTGTCTAACCTCCTCTCTCCTTCTCTTCACCTATAAGTCCTTTTCTCGACCCCCCAAAAACTTACGGTTTGACCGCTTGGGCAGCCGTAGCCCATTCTAACCCACACCTATACAGTCCTCTCCTCTCCATCGAACGTCGAACAGTTCGCCAGGCCCTCCGCCTCCCTTTCACCTATCCCACTTCCGATTTTTATGACACCTTCCAATTCCCCGAAATCGATTCCTATGTCCTCATTCATTTTCAACACGCTATCCAACGCACATTCACCCGCGACCATGCCTCTCTGTACCACCTCCTCCATTGTCAACCCCCTCCCACCCCGCACTTTACCCAGACCCCTCTTCACCTGTTCCGCTCCCTTCCATCACCCTACGGTGGTGGCTTGTCTGAGTCAGTGACGGGAGTCCTCAAACCAACTCCCCTCTTACCCTCACCAGCAGCAACTTACAGCCCGCTCTGTGGAGTCCGTGGGAGGGCGTCGGCGTCCTGCCCACCCATAGCATATTTCAGCACCAATATATCTCACACATCTTGTAATCACTCTAATTATTCACATATTATTATACACAATGAACTTGCCTAGTCTCCAGCCAATGGCAATATATATGTATAGGAATATTTTATATAATGTATATTCGCTTAGTTTCATTGACTGAAAAATGTAGTTTGTAGACTGCACTTTAAAAACCATGCATTATCAATATGCTAACAAAAATTCTATTTAGATTCAATTAGGTATTAATGTAGATTTAGAGTCCTGTATCGGTATATTAGCCATATGTTCTTAATCAGACAATTTATAAAGTAAATACTTAACATTAGATGTATAAATGTAGGCCATCGAGGTTTGTTCTGGAACATATATTACCATTATGCCTTTTATACATTTTGAAAAATCATTGTAGAGATATACTTAGAATCAATGTATTAAAACTAGTTTGTATTAATCTACATTTTTCAGAATCCTGTAATAATACATTATCTATAGGTACCTAACCAGTAATTTATTTACCAGGTGCATACGTAAGTTTTTGACGGCTTTTATGATGAAGAAAACATTTAATTTTCAAGGGAAATTTATTTTTTGTTGATTCAATATATTGGCCATCGGCTTGTACACACTTCGCCCATCATTCTGGTAAGTTATGAATACCATGCCAGAAAAACAGCTTGTCTTTTGCGGCAAAACATTCGTCGAGTCATTTTTCAAATTCCTCGAATTTACTGAAGTGCTGCTCTGCGAGCGTGTGCCCCATTGATTCGAAGGGGTGATAGTCAGATGGCGCCTTGTCGGGGAAGTACGACGGGTGTGGATGGATGTCCCATACAAAAGATTTCAAGGTATCTCTTACTGGTTTTGCTGTGTGAGACGGCGCATTGTCGTGTAACAAAATCACTTTGCCATGTCTTCTGGCCCATTTCTGCCCTCTTTCGATTTAGTGCGTGATTTAAAAGAATAATCTGATGGCGATAGCATTGTGCATTAATGGTTTCATCGGGCTTCAAGTTTTTATAATACACAGTACCGCTCTGGTCACACCAGACACAAAGCATGATCTTCTTGCCTAAGTTTTTTGGCCTTGGTGTTGAAGGACCGGCTGCGCCAGGTGACAGCCAAGACTTTCTCCGCTTCGTGATTTCAAAATAAATCCATTTTCGTCACCCGTCATAGATGGGTAGGGCCTACAGAAATTACTTTATTCCGTGGCGTTGAAGCAACATTTCGCAAGTGACTTAGCGATTTTCCATTTGCCGTTTATTCAGATCGTGTGCGACCCACTTACCGAGTTTATTGATCTTCTCCATTACTCGCAAACTTCTACTGATTGTTTCTTGTGACACATTAAATACTTGTGCCAATTGCTGTTGAGTTTGATTTGGGTCATCATCCAGTAACACCTGCAATTGCTCGTCTTCGCACTTCTTATTTATTTATTTATTTATTTATTTATTTATTTATTTATTTATTTATTTATTTATTTATTTATTTATTTATTTATTTATTTATTTATTTATTTATTTATTTATTTATTTATTTATTTATTTATTTATTTATTTATTTTATGCCTTTGTATGTGGCGAAGTTAGGACTCACGGTCCACTCTTACACTTAACCACTCCGTACAGTACATAATCACATACTTTGGTAAAATAACATTAGCAGACCCTAGGAGCTACCTAAATTTATGGAGTAATATTATAACAGATTATAATTGTTATTTTTTGATTAATATTATCTAGCCTATCTACATCTACATCACCTAACAATAGTTCTAAATCACGCTTGCAGTCATACACACTAACATTCATACAAGCTGGTCACGTATTTAAGAGGAAATCTCGACAAGACCGTTTAAATGAGACTGTTGAAGTGCTATTACGTATACTGACAGGGAGTGTGTTCCATAGCCTTGCCCCAGACGCTTGGAAAGAGTGGCTGTATACAGATGAATGATTAACCGGTATCATAAGGGTAGAAGTCGATCTGGTATTATGTCCATGGGAAGATGAAAAAAGTTAAAATGTGAGGATAGGTATTCAGGTGTAGATTCGTTCAGAAGTCGAAAAATTAGTGTCGCAGTATGTAAATTCCTTAGTTGATCAATTTTCAGCCAGGATAGCTTCTCATAATAAGGGGAAATATGTGTCCTAAAGTTCAAAGAAAATATAAATCGTATGCAAGAGTTCATTGCCGTTTGAAGTTTCATAGTTTGTCCTGCAGTTGCGTCGGTTAATACGACATCTCAGTAATAAATTATTTGGAAAATGAGGGTTTGAATAAGTTTTATTTTCATGCTGTGTGGAAGAATGGATTGTTTCATTTTTAGGGGGTGAAGAGATGCATATACTTTTCTGCAGACACTTGTTATATGGTCATTCCAGTTTAATGTGTCATTCATGACAACGCCTAGATTTTTTACAGACTTCTGAAAAGGTATAGCTTCACCACAGAGCATGAGGCTAGGCTGTTGTATGATGTTTTGTGGTTTACCAGAGCGCGCACTGTCTTTCACATTGAAATCACCATGTTTAAATTGTCGAAACCATGCCTCACATGTTCTAATCGATGGAGCACGTTCACCATATATTTTCACCAGCGAACGATGACTTTCCACAGACCTTTCCTTGTGATTAAATAAGAAAAGCAGTGCGTGCCGCAAATGTTCATTTTCAGGCACAAACGTCGACATGATCACTGAACGATACAACACAGACGCCAGTGTTTGGCGGACCCAACTTGTCTGTTTTGGTAGGTTAATGTCAGAAGAACAAACTGACCTATGTGTCAAATTCATACGCTACGTACTGTTCGCTGGCGTCATCTCTTTGTGAAACCGGAAGAGACTTATGCATACAACTGGTACATAAAATCATATGTACAAATGTGAGCCATAGAAACAATGTATTATCATTAAGCTCTTGTATGTATTGAAATAAAAAAGAGAAAGAGAAAATATCGTGCAACGTTGCAAATAAATAATAAAATGCCTTCCCACTTCCTTCTCCCCTTCTTTCACTTCACTTTTACCCCCTCCTAACTGCATCGCTCCTCCCCCAACCCACTGAATCTCCTGGCCAGAGAGTAGGCGTAACCTGCTAGGTGGGGCCCGTACCCTTCATGGAGGGGAATAAAAACTGTTAATAATGATGCTGACAGCTGACTTGCTGATTTATTAGGTTGGTTGAGTTTGATACACCTACTCGCATAAAAGAAGACAGCAGGTGTATAAGACTTAACCAATCTGATATATCAGCCGTTGCCTTAACACCTGGTCATGATGTCATGTTCCAAGGAGTGGATGTTCTTGCCCGTATAAAACAATATCGCCTCAGAATCTTTTTTTTTTGCTATTGGCTTTACGTCGCACCGACACAGATATGTCTTATGGCGACGATGCGACAGGAAAGGGATAGGACTGGGAAGGAAGCGGCCGTGGCTCCAGCATTTGCCTGGTGTGAAAATGGGAAAGCACGGAAAACACTCTTCAGGGCTGCCGACAGTGGGGTTCGAACCTACTATCTTCCGAATACTGGATACTGACCGCACTCAAGCGACTGCAGCTATCGAGCTCGGTCCTCAGAATCATCAGGGAGGCGGTTGAAAAACAGATAATTTCAACCGCTATACAGGATACAACCTCATTGAATCATGACTACCTATTATCAAAACCGTAAGAAAATTATGCTTTGCTGTTTCCATTCGTTGTCCCAGTATGGGGTAAAATGACGTCCCTATTACATCTTAGGGCACCATTTTACTTTCTTTGTTGCTTTCTCCTAGCAACCTTTGATGCGTCATATTTCATTTCACTGTTTTCGCCTGATGAAGAAAAGCCAGGTTCCTTTTGAAACGCGTTGAGACTGTTTATATAGTTCATTACACAGCATAAACCCAAAATATACATGATGAATAACATTGTCATAGTTGAATAACTTTTAGTATGAATAACCATGAACTGTAAAGTGCCTCATTTAAGTATCAAAATATGATGAAAATATGCACACGCTGTAAAATAAAGCTAGAAGTTTGTGATATTTTGCGTTAGGCAGCCCTGAATATCTTATTCACAACCACCTTCCATCTTTACACTACTTTGTTGTAGGGTATGTGTGTAACGGAAAACATCGAGAGTATGTGATGGAGAGCGTGATGACCTCACATCTCCATTATTAAATTGAAAACCTTCAGTGATGTATTTGTAAGTTCAAAAATGGCCTCCTAAACATTATTATAAAATCTGGTTTTCCCTTCACGGAAGGGTAATTCCCGTGTAAGCCCTTCACGACGAAACTTATATCAGACACAGTGTTACAATATCAGTTCAGCATGGTCGAATATTGAGGTGTGTGATGTGATCTGATTTCTGTGCCTAAAGGCACATTGACCCTTGAAAATGTTCGTGAAATCCGACCTGAGTTACTGTGTACAGCCATCGAATTGCTGTACTGTATACCACGCTACACTCACCCAACTGTATACGTGGGTTTTAGTGGTGTTGCCATTGAGACATACTGAATGATCCGCTCCTGACCATACACCTACTGATATCCATCGCTCTGAACCAGAATCAACTTGGTTGGATTGAATAAGGAACGACTGTGAAGTAGAGCAAGCCGTCATATCCAGACGTCAGGTTGTTGAAATTGATCTTTCCATGCTGAGATGGATTCCTTGGTATACCATTAAAAAGATGTGTGTGGACTGCGTGTAAAATATTATGCAAGTCTATGTTGTTGTTGCTGTTTGAGTCATCAGCCCATAGACTGGGTTGATGCAGCCCTCCATGCCACCCTATCCTGTGTTAACCTTTTCATTTTTACGTAACTATTACATCCTACGTCTGCTCTAATCTGCTTGTCATATTCACACCTTGGTATACCCCTACCATTCTTACCACCTACACTTCCTTCAAAAACCAACTGAACAAGTCCTGGGTGTCTTAAGATGTGTCCTATCATTCTATCTCTTCTTCTCGTCAAATTTAGCCAAATCGATCTCCTCTCACCAATTCGATTCAGTATCTCTTCATTCGTGATTCGATCTATCCATCTCACCTTCAGCATTCTTCTGTAACACCACATTTCAAAAGCTTCTATTCTCTTTCTTTCTGAGCTAGTTATCGTCCATGTTTCACTTCCATACATTGAAACGCTCCACACGAAAGTCTTCAAAAACATCTTTCTAATTTCGATATCAATGTTTGAAGTGAGCAAATTTCTTTTCTTAAGAAAGCTCTTCCTTGCTTGTGCTAGTCTGCATTTTATGTCCTCCTTACTTCTGCCATCGTTCGTTATTTTACTACCCAAGTAACAATATTCATCTACTTCCTTTAAGACTGAATTTCCTAATCTAATATTTCCTGCATCACCTGCCTTCGTTCGACTGCACTCCATTACTTTTGTTTTGGACTTGTACTCCTTACCCAAGACTTCATCCATACCATTCAGCAACTTCTCGAGATCTTCTGCAGTCTCAGATAAAATAACAATATCATCGGCAAATCTCAAGGTTTTGATTTCCTCTCCTTGGACTGTGATTCCCTTTCCAAATTTCTCTTTGATTTCCTTTACTGCCTGTTCTATGTAAACATTGAAAAGTAGAGGGGACAAATTGCAGCCTTGCCTCACTCCTTTCTGGATTGCTGCTTCTTTTTCAAAGCCCTCGATTCTTATCACTGCAGACTGATTTTTATACAGATTGTAGATAATTGTTCGTTCTCGGTATCTGATCCCTATCATCTTCAGAATCATAAATAGCTTGGTCCAATCAACCTTATCGAATGCCTTTTCTAGATCTACGAATGCCATGTACGTGGGCTTGTCCTTCTTGATTCGATCCTCTAAGATCAGACGTAAAGTCAGGATTGGTTCACGTGTTCCTACATTTCTTCTGAAGCCAAATTGATCTTCTCCCAACTCAGCTTCAACTTGTTTTTCCATTCTTCTGTAAATAATACGTGTTAAAATTTTGCAGGCATGAGATACTAAACTAATGGTGCGGTAGTTTTCACACCTGTCAGCACCGGCTTTCTTGGGAAAAGGTATAACAACATTCTTCCGAAAATCGGATGGTACTTCTGTCTCATACATCTTGCAAACTAAATGAAATAACCTTGCCATGCTGGTTTCTCCTAAGGCAATCAGTAATTCAGAGGGAATGTCATCAATTCCAGGTGCCTTGTTCCTATTGAGGTCACTCACAGCTCTGTCAAACTCTGACCTCAAAATTGGGTCTCCCATTTCATCAGCATCAACAGCCTCTTCATGTTCCAGAACCAAATTATCTACATCTTTACCTTGATACAACTGTTGGATATGCTCCTGCCATCTTTCTGCTTTGTCTTCTTTCCCTAGAAGTGGCTTTCCATCTGAGCTCTTAATATTCATACACCCAGATTTCCTTTCTCCAAAGGTTTCCTTGATTTTCCTGTATGCAGCATCTACCTTTCCCAGGACCATACAACCTTCGACATCCTTGCACTTCTCCTTCAGCCATTCTTACTTAGCTACTTTGCACTTTCTATCCACTTCATTCTTTAATCGCCTGTATTCTTTTCTGCCCTCTTCATTTCTAGCATTCTTGTATTTTCGTCATTCATCAATCAGGTGTAGTATCTCCTGAGTTATCCACTGATTCTTAGTTGATCTTTTCTTCCTTCCTAACATTTCTTCAGCAGCCCTACTGACTTCATTTTTCATGACTCTCCACTCTTCCTCTATAGTGTTTCCTTCAGACTTTCCATTTAGTCCTTGTGCAACATGTTCCTTGAAACAATCCCTCACACTCTTTTCTTTCAACTTGTCTAGATCCCATCTTTTTGCATTCTTTCCTTTCTTCAATTTCTTCAACTTCAGATGGCATTTCATGACCAACAAGTTGTGGTCAGAGTCCACGACTGCTCCTGGGAAAGTTTTGCAATCCAACACCTGGTTTCTGAATCTCTGCCTAATCATAATGAAGTCTATTTGATACCTTCCAGTGTCCCCAGGTCTCGTCCACGTATACAGCCGTGGTTTGTGGTGTTTGAACCAAGTATTGGCAAGGACTAATTTATGATCAGTGCAGAATTCAACCAGCCGACTTCCTCTTTCGTTCCTTTGTCCCAATCCAAATTCTCCTACTGTACTACCTTCTCTGCCTTGGCCTACCACTGCATTCCAGTCTCCCATCACAATTAGATTCTCTTCACCTTTTACGTATTGTATTAAATCTTCTATCTCCTCATATATTCTTTCGATTACTTCATCATCCGCTGAACTAGTAGGCATATAGACCTGCACTATTGTGGTGGGCATTGGTTTGGTGTCTATCTTGACGACAATAATTCTTTCACTATGCTGGTCGTAGTAGCTTACCCGCTGCCCTGTTTTCTTATTCATTATTAAACCAACTCCTGCATTTCCCCCGTTTGATTTTGTGTTGATAATTCGGTAGTATGCAAGTCTATATTATCTATTGTATGTTTATATAGAAATTGTGTAAATTGATGGGATATCTTCTTACCTTGTTTATAGAATCCCTCTTGGATATTTAAGGTCTCTTTATACACCTAGTCAACCGAACTTGGAAAAGTATTTAAGATGGATTATCTTGGTGACGGGTACGAGTATTCCGTTATAATTTACGTCTAATTTAAAGATACTACTATATAGCATGTTTACAATGCTTGTCTGAATTTCAAATATTACATGTTGCCCAAGTGTAAAGCTAAGGAGTCACTAAAAGTGAGGAATCTTTTTTATTTAAGAAAATTGGTCGTTTTAGGTGTGATAGAAATTCAACACGATGAATGTCATAAATACACAATATCAATGACATGGGTAAATTCGTTAGTTTTTCGCAGGTTGGAATGATTGTTTCTAAGGTAGTTTAATTTCAAAGCAGTAGTCTTGGTATATCATCACCACTGTTATTCTCTACTTTAAATTTTAAAATAATGTGTGAGAAAGCTGAAAACGTATAACGTGGATCTTAAAGGAAAATCGTAGGAATATCCTCACAGTGAAGAACAGAAAGGTAGGTGATCATACGCATGATGTAGTAGTGTTTCAGTCTGGTATATTTACCGTAAACAGTAGAGATATTGATCTGGAACGTGAGGTTGCTTTCTGGGAAAGAAAGAAAGGGAAAAACATTTAGATACAGCATTGGACTCCACTTGTTATATAATTTTTTATTTAAAATTGAGTTTAAATTGACAATTAATTTTAAATATCAAACACTTTAAAATGTTACTGCCTTATTACCTCTCTTCTGTTAAACGTTAAAATATGATGTAAATACTATTGAACATAAAATGTAATGACTTGCAGCATTTCACATGAACTGCCAAAATTGAGATATGGGTGAAATTACCTTCATTTTATCTGCAGCGTTTTAAGTTTCACGTACCTCAATCCTTCTGAATATGATAATACACTTACACTGTTGCCGTAATCTTTAAAATCATGTTCAAACTTTAATTCTTTTTAAAATATCTATAATATTCGCAAAATTAGGCAATAGATTTTTGTAACACAGTGAATCCTTTTCAGTACAATATAGATATCTATTGACGTTAGTTGTTTGATTGAAGTCTGCAAAATATTATATACAGTGCACATTCCAAAAAATGGTATTGTAGCTGTTGTTCCTGCTTCCTGTAGAGAGATTAGGACATTGCAATTAGCAGTCCCATGCATTTAGTGTGTGTGAGAGATCTCGCTGGTTAACATGATTGCTATGGAATTGAAGCAGCAAACTAAGGAACACCCTTTCTAGAATGAGTGAAAGCGAGATTTTAACTTACTTACCTTCTCAATCGAGTAACCTGAAATTGAATGCACCCGATTCCAGTCACTCACTTTAATCATTAATTCGTGACAGCACTGAAAATCGAAGCTGGCCTATCTGGCCTTGTAGCTACTATTCACAGACTACTAAAGATGCACCGCACTGTGCACTGTGGGAAATGATCAAGCTTTATCACCACCGCATTTTATAACATTACCTCTGTGTCTTCCCCATCGAATTCTAATCGAATAATTGAGTCGTTTATGAGCAGTCTCAGCCTGTGAATTTAAAGTGAAGCTAAAATTCTTATACACTGACTGACAGAGCAAATGCAACACCAAGAAGGAGTCGTCAGAACTTTATGCCAATTGCAGGGTAGACTGACGTCACTCAGGTATGCTCATGATGTGAAATGCGCCGCTGTGCTGCGCACGTAGCGAACGATAAATGGGACACGGCGTTGGCGAATGGCCCACTTCGTACCGTGATTTATCAGCCGACAGTCATTGTAGAACGTGTTGTCGTGTGCCACAGGACACGTGCATAGCTAAGAATGCCAGGCCGCCGTCAACGGAGGCATTTCCAGCAGACAGACGACTTTACGAGGGGTATGGTGATCGGGCTGAGAAGGGCATGTTGGTCGCTTCGTCAAATCGCAGCCGATACCCATAGGGATGTGTCCACGGTGCAACGCCTGTGGCGAAGATGGTTGGCGCAGGGACATGTGGCACGTGCGAGGGGTCCAGGCGCAGCCCGAGTGACGTCAGCACGCGAGGATCGGCGCATCCGCCGCCAAGCGGTGGCAGCCCCGCACGCCACGTCAACTGCCATTCTTCAGCATGTGCAAGACACCCTGGCTGTTCCAATATCGACCAGAACAATTTCCCGTCGATTGGCTGAAGGAGGCCTGCACTCCCGGCGTCCGCTCAGAAGACTACCATTGACTCCACAGCATAGACGTGCACGCCTGGCATGGTGCCGGGCTAGAGCGACTTGGATGAGGGAATGGCGGAACGTCGTGTTCTCCGATGAGTCACGCTTCTGTTTTGTCAGTGATAGTCACCGCAGACGAGTGTGGCGTCGGCGTGGAGAAAGGTCAAATCCGGCAGTAACTGTGGAGCGCCCTACCTCTAGACAACGCGGCATCATGGTTTGGGGCGCTATTGCGTATGATTCCACGTCACCTCTAGTGCGTATTCAAGGCACATTAAATGTCCACCGCTACGTGCAGCATGTGCTGCGGCCGGTGGCACTCCCGTACCTTCAGGGGCTGCCCAATGCTCTGTTTCAGCAGGATAATGCCCGCCCACACACTGCTCGCATCTCCCAACAGGCTGTACGAGGTGTACAGATGCTTCCGTGGCCAGCGTACTCTCCGGATCTCTCACCAATCGAACACGTGTGGGATCTCATTGGACGCCGTTTGCAAACTCTGCCCCAGCCTCGTACGGACGACCAACTGTGGCAAATGGTTGACAGAGAATGGAGAACCATCCCTCAGGACACCATCCGCACTCTTATTGACTCTGTACCTCGACGTGTTTCTGCGTGCATCGCCGCTCGCGGTGGTCCTACATCCTACTGAGTCGATGCCGTGCGCATTGTGTAACCTGCATATCGGTTTGAAATAAACATCAATTATTCGTCCGTGCTGTCTCTGTTTTTTCCCCAACTTTCATCCCTTTCGAACCACTCCTTCTTGGTGTTGTATTTGCTCTGTCAGTCAGTGTAAGTCTGAGGCTATCTAGTAGCATCATGAGCGTGATTGGCAAGTGTCTGTGGAGTAGTTTGATGGCCTTCTTTACACACAGATCTAAATATTCCCTCTGACAGTTTAGAGACCTGCTGTGGATTGGGCATTTCTTGCTGTCTGCGCAAAAAGGACAAAACTTTGACTATATCCGAGATGCCCACTTTTATTCTACGATAAATGGTTTTCGAGACTCCTAGGACTCAGCCGTTTTCAGCGATTCACGATTTAGAATGTGACGGCATTAAGCAAGTCCACAACTTAGGAGAACTTAAAAAGTAGCCTAGCCTAGCCTAGGTGAGGAATGTTTCTCTTAAGGAGAGGAATTTGATCATTAGAAACATATGTGCACTGGATATGGAAATGGATTAGACGAAGGTTGAGATAGAAAAATAGAATAAAATCCAGTGAAGTGTTACTAAAGGTTATCGAAGGAGTCATGTATAAATTGAATCATATTAAAAGGAATGTGAGGCAATATGATGGAAGAAGAGGAGAAATTTCGACAGAAGAAAAAAGCATAAAAATTCAGAATTTAGTAAGGCTTTATCAAGGTAACAGATGCTTTGAGAATACACTTACAGCGAATATCCATGGACAGTTGGTTGCCTTACATACATACATACATACATACATACATACATACATACATACAAACATACATACATACATACATACATACATACATACATACATACATACAACGTCTGGCACTTTTATATAGTGTAGGTGCTTGAGTCTTACAATGACCTCATGAGCGATATCGATGTGCTAGCACGACCAGTCAAGTCAGGTAAATTCGTGGGCGAGGCACAAGGAGATATGATACCGATTACACATTTGTAGAGTTGCTCGTTAGTCATATGTAAAAAATAGCTCGAGAGGATGAATTAAGGTGCAAAAACTACGCCATATAGTAGGACAGCATTGATATCAACATTGCCGATAAGATTAACTCTGGCTTTGGTCAAAGCATTTCGGAGAAAAAAATGTGAGGAACTGTTGGAATGCTATGAAGGACTAGTTAGCAGTGCTTAAGCTGACAGCTTCGGCTGAAGCGTGGGAAATTGTGGGCTAATATCTGTCCACACTCTTCGAAATCTACGAAAGAGAATGTTACCCTGACTCTTTGCTTGAAGGAAACGGGGATAGGATATCAGAGAGTGGAATCGACCAAGGGCTCGTTGGTAAAGGTTGAAGAGTGATCTGGAACTTTACCGTTGGGAGAAGGAGACATTTCAATTGAAATAAGTAACTTTGCCAGAGGCAGGGGAAACTGGAAGCCTTTGTGATTACCCTCACCTCCACACGGAGCGAGATTAAATAATTGGTAAATAAGAGACCATCAATGAACAATTAAAATGCTCGGAAATTATCCGTCATTCCGGTTACAATTAACACACTACAGTATTACATGTTTTAAACATTTTTAGGACATACTTCCCGCTTTCTAAGTCCATAAATGCATCGTATATCGTCAGAAACATGTATATTTCGTATATCCTGTTTACTCTTCGTATGCTCCGGCAGACAGTTTTCAAATATCAGTAATTTCTTCTCGCGTATGTTACCTCCAGCCAATTTCTAGGAAAAAATGCCTTCAATAAAATGTAGGCAACTTATGCTCCACATTCTCGGCACTATTTAGTCATGTGAAACACTGCATTTTTTCAACCTTAAAACTAAGAGACTGGTAAGATTCAAGTTACCATCGAAGCAGTTACTGTGAAATAATGTAAGATCTCGTGTACTCAATTTAAAAGTGCTATTTTGCTAATATTTAATCGTTTTGCACTGAATATCACTAGAACAAATATCATGTGGAAATGCAACATCATTTAACATGTTAGCAAAACATGTTTAAGCTGAAGGAACACGAATAACGTTACGACTGCCTTCTTAGCGTCTTTGTGAGATAAGATTCAAGGTAATTTATACTGGGCAAGATTGATACTGTGAGTAGGTAGGGTCAAACAAATCACAACGGAACAATGAATTGATCGCAGAGTGAAATTAAACGGAAAAGGAGCACTTCGACAAAACCGCAACATAGCTGTCTTCAGCTGCAAGATTGAACGTAAGTCGTGAACGTATGGGCAAGGATGTATAAGTAGAAACTGATTCAGTGAAGACAACAAAATGACAATGCGAATGTTAAATCACATGCCCCACTGTTACGTAGGGAGCACGCATATTGTTTTATTAGGTTACATTTCATACTTTGAACAAACTATAATAAAGTTGCGTGAGACCATTTCATTTGTCCTCAGTGATATTTTCTGGAATGCCAGACTAATTCGCTTATAGTGACACTTGCATGATGAAAATGTAGCTTAAGGATATCCGACAATTTCATTTATAAGTTGTCATTGACGTCAACCGAAAACAACTTAATTATTGGAGATCTAAGGTTGCCCCAGTTCTAATCAAACAAGGTATAGTGGAATTACTCCCATTACCTTATAGTTGTGTATGCTATAGTGATATCAGAGTTGCTAACCGTAAATAATACAGATTGAAAATCGTTTGCCAGGTGCTAGTAATATTTTAATCGATGGCGTATTTTAACTGCATTCTCATATATTTCGGCCATGACAGGCATGACTCTGACGTAAAATATGAACTACACAGTCTGAAATACAAATCATTTCAGTAGTTACTACAAATTTTTATAAAACGGTAGAATTACAACCATTACAAACCACAAATCGTACACTAAAGGAATTTCACTTCCAATACTAAATAACTTATAAATGGTCAATCATTGTGTTGGTATGAGTCTCTTATTAGCATTCAAATATACTTTACTGGATAATATCAAATATACCAACCACAAAATCAGTCAGATCATTCTAAATAAATAAATGAAGAAATGTTTTGGTATCAATATTTCTCTGTCATTCCAGAATTTAAATTTTCACCACGAAGCTAATGTTTCAGTTAAATATTTAAAAATATGTTCTCTTCTTTATGAAGCAAGGGGTTAGAAAATGAAATAGGCAGAACACAGTAAAACGTCTGCTTATGCACAGTGGCTATAATAAGCAGAAAGAGAGTTAAGCTGTATGATAATAAAAAAATATCATACCGCAGCAGGTATGCAGGAATAAAAACGGTATATATCAGGACACATTATGCTTCTACAGTGGTATCCACGGTCACTGCATACCATGAGTAGATATTTAATGAATTTTATTGGCACGAGTTGTATAATGTGTACACCATTAGAAAAGGTCGACAGAATTTGAAAGACAATACAGAAACTCTACTCTACTTCCTACGGATACCCATTGCTCATTCCGATCATATTAGAGCTCCCTCCCCATGAACATAAGTGACTGACGAAATTGTAGTTTGACTTTGTTACACAAGTTTCATGCTAAAATGTATATGGGGGGGAAATTTTACTGATCCCAACATAAGTTTAGAGTGGCTATTCCGTATTCGGTCAAATCTCGCATAATTGAATTACTGTACTTAATAAACGCACTCATTCTGTCATTCCTTGATCATCTTCGTGCTGTATCAAATAATAATTATGACTGAAATTATATGTATAACTTTTATTGGTTGAAGGAATTTCAATAAATATCGAACTTACAAGGTATCATGTGGTCAGCATGACGAATCCTCTCGGCCGTTATTCTTGGTTTTGTAGATTGGGGCTGCCCGGCCCCGCGGTGTGGGAGGCAATGCGTCCGCCTGTCATCCGGCGGCCCCGGGATCGATTCCCGGCCGGGTCAGGGGTTTTTAATTGTAAATGATTAATATCCATGGCCTGGGGACTGGGAATTTGTGTCATCCTTTGTGTTCCTTTCCTCACATTCAACACTTTACAGTTTCCCAATTTCCATATACATGCAGGTTCATAACATATGGTGCAAAGATCTTTCTAGGTCGACGCTCCGAATAAATAGCATTTTATATTAAAAAAGAGAAATAATATTGGGGCTGCCATCTCTCCGTCAGATGTAGGCTGAATGGACCTCGAACCAGCCCTCAGATCCAGATAAAACTCCCTAACCTGACCGGGAATCGAGCACGAGAATGGAGCAGAATACTTTATGTTGTCAGTGAGGCCGACTGCAAATTTTAACGGAAATAATTGTTACTATCTTCAACGAAAGACTTTTGAATGGCTGATATTGGCTAAATGGTGAAGTGTGAAATTATTACTTACAGGCAGCTGACCTATCCTCTCTGTATGATGCCAGTGCTGTGAATGACATAGCGCACGAGAGAAAAATGCGACGACAAATAACATGCCATTTTGAACACCCATTCCAGTTGTTATTATCGTTGTATGTTAGCAGAAATTCTTACAAACTTACTCTTGTTTTCTGTACTATCCACTATGTCAGTGTTGTTACCTTGTACTGGTACACTTTCTGTTAACAGTCCCGGCTTCACAAAGGAGCAGCTACGAATTAAGTCAGTAGGCTACTTTTATCCGAAGACATAAGATTTCCTTGTATACGACATTATTGGTTTCCCTCCAGTAATAGATTTCCTTTTGGTGTAACATGAGAAAGGGACGCGTAAAGTTGGCCATGAGGAAAACATTCTCCGACGAGATCAATTCCAGCCATGCTAAGCGTTTGATCCTGTACTTTGTTTATTGTCATGCCAAAGCAGACTCTCACTTGGAATTGGATTCGTTTGAAACCAAAACACAATTCTGCAGGAAGCATGGGTTCTCGCTATTAACACAATGCTGTCCGCTCACGTATCAATACGTGTTTCCAAGCACGGTGCTCTGCAGCCGATCACGTATGAATACGTGTTGGTGCAAGTCTGTCTTCTGATGCCATCTAACGGTTATTGACGAACTATTTGGAGATTATCGTTGATGTACCTAAATGGTAGAAAATCTCCACTTCTTTTAGTACTGATTATGCCCGTTTTAGTCAGTCAGTAGCATTTGTTTTTGCCTTCCAATATCTTCCGTGTATCTATCAATGCTAGAAAACAGAAATGGCAGCGCCGGGAAACAAAAACAGTGGACTGACTTCTGGTGATATTATACATGAATTATACCCTGATAATTAGTCATATGTTTCCCGTGATTGTGAGAAGAGTGAATATAAATTGTCTAATGATAATTCTAGTGCCAGAGAAAGTGATGCGGTGAATGACACGTTTAATGCACCATGTGAACAATGACCTGTTCCTTCAGATTGCAAAGAGGGTCTAGATATAAGTACTGTTGATAATATTCTCCCTATTTCTGACAGTGAGTGGCCTAACGGGATATTATAATGTTTTTGTAGTCTTTCTCGTGGACGCCTGGCATTAAAATTTTCGTCGAGTGAACCTGAAAATATAGGTTATGATGTCAAGTTGTTCATTTGTAATGATTTGTTGGCGTATATGGTGGAGGAATCAAACAGATATCATTACCAGAATGAACCGAAATATAAAATCTCACCAAAAACATTAAAGTAGACAGATATAACTGTAAATGAACCCAGAATTATTAAATTATGATACCCTGCAATAACTCCATGTCTCTGCCAAAACCTTCCGGCCACAGGGGCCAGTTATACTTCAGATGGGCCGGACAGCAATGTGTTAAGATCGTTTCTACTATGGCCACAGCCAGTTAAAACAGTAGCATCAATCAAACAATTTTTCAAAGGTTTTACTACCAATCGCGTCCCATTACATAACTTTGGAGGGTGTAGATTACGTATTTCGAATGCAATGTACTACGACCTGTATTCGTTTTCCGTCTCGGCATGATGGGTTATCATAATAAAAAATTACTGGAAAACTACTATTGTATCGTAACATGAGTGACGAAATGTTCACAGACGAAATTTTTTAAAAAACAAGGTGCATAATATTAACAGCAAAACTTCAAACAAATCCCCCCCGCCGAAATCTCAACTCGACTGTGTAGCCTGCGGAACGAAATGTTCACAGGCTGAATGAAGAAAAGCCCAGGTGCATCAAATTACCGCGGAAATTCCAAACAGATTGTGGTACTAAATTTTCATAGACGGAATGTAGAAAAGGCGAGGTGAATCGAATTACGGCCGATGACCTAGCTTTTATGCCCCTTTAAACAACAAACATCATCATTCGAATTAATAGCAAAACTCGCAACACATCCACTCTTCCCTCCGTTAGCTGCTGGCTGAAGCTGTTCATAGCTCGGTGAGAGGTTACCGCGTTCGCTTGCAATCTACTCACTCGCTCCAAAACTGGTCGTTCACATTTCCATCTTTCAGAGTGTAGATTGCGCTATAAGATGTAAACGACGATATCACGAAAGTATATAGGAAAATTTCATACTGTAAATGACCTTTTAATCTACATTAGTTACTTGAGGTGAATAAATAATTTATTTTGAAAAGGATTAGCTAATTAACTTTTAAAAATGTTTTGAAATTTGACGGTGTTTTACTACGAACTGTAAAATAAGAACCATTATACTGGTATATAGACTAAGGACAGATATATGCCGTTGCGGACTTCTTTCGTAGAATTTAATATACTGAACAATTCTTACCATCATAGTATAGATGTATTTTTAACGTTTTAGCCAGCGAAACATAAAGAGACGCACGGATGACAGATTTTTCTTCAATTGCTTCACTTAAATCGTTAGCATTTCATATTTCGGAATGGAGATCGCGCAGAAGAACGAAAACGATGACATCCCCTGAAGTATAAATGAAAATGACATACTGTAAATTAGTCGAGGTGAACAAACAACATATTTTGATAAGGTTTAAATTATTACTTCAAAAATTTGTTTATAAATTTGACATTGGTTTTTCGTTAACTGGAACATAAAAACCCTTATAGTGGGTTATGTATTAAACATAGACATGTGCTGTGGCGGACTTCTTTATAGAGAGTTTTATGCCGAACAATTCTTATTCTCATGGTATAGATATATATTTAATGGCTTACTCAGTTTAAGTTAAAAAGGCGCTCGGACGATAGTATTTCCTTCGACTTGCTTCAGTGAAATCGTTACTCCTCGCTTTACCTTGGTCATAGATGAACGTTCCCATACAGAAACCATCTCAAGAAATTATACATAGAATAGTGAAAACCGCATCAAAATCTACCCAGTTGTTCTCGAGATCAGCCGTCAGAGATAGACAGACAGAACGAGGACTTTATTTTATACTATGTAGAGATCAGTATCTTTTTAAAAAGCTAATCCGTTTTTCATTAATTCTTATACAATGGAAGGATTGTTCATATTTACTGCGATTGCTCAGATGGAGTTGTGACAAACATTTGACACTTTTAGTGATGCTTTTGCTGCCTGCTATATTAAAACTTTGATTGATCTGCCTTCCAAATTTTAGAATGGCATGTAATATTATTTTTCTATTTCACAAACCGGGGAAAGGCTGCAAGGGACGTTCAAATATATGTGGGTTCTATACATAGAAAATTACACTGAAAACTCAACAAGCCAAATGTCCTTCCCGAAATTCGACGTAAATTATTCTAGTTTAGTGGGGGTGGGGGAAATTAGCAGAGTCTCTGTAAATTTCAAAAAATTATATCGTGCACATTTAGTGAAATTTAGGTTCAATACTTGTATAGATGTTCTTGTCTCACATAACCTGCTGAAGAAAACTCCATGGATCCACAGTGGAGAAGGATAGTGACTGAATTTTGTATTAAAGAAATGGTTTGTACTGAAACGGGGATACCTTGTCAGCATTCGCCGTCCAAGTATTTTTTGTGAAAAACGCGCTAACACCCATCTGCGAAGATTTGAAACGAGCGCTGTGTGCGGAGACATCATGTGTGAGAGCGCAGGCAGGTGATCGCTCGCTGCAGGATACCCGCTAAGGCCAAGTTACGTCACGATCGAATGTTCCATTCCTTCGATGTCATAATAGCCCGAACGGGATGTCCGATCGTAATTTGAAGCACGTCATCTTGTAGGCCGAAATTATACAGGTAATTGTACGAAATTTCAAGTAAATCGGCGGAAGGATGGCCGAGATAGGGAAAATTAAATAACCCCATATTTTAGTCTTGCCAGCCGACCTGTGGGGGATAAAAGGAGCTCGCCAGCCCTGTGAAAAGCAGAGGACGAGCTTGACTGTGCTAACGAGAACACGTATGTGCCTCTCGCTTAGCCGTCCCTCTCCTCTCACCGACACCTTCTGAGAACTTCGAGTGGATACACTACCTGCCCCAAGTGGTTACCGCTTCTCGGTACCTAGGGTTAGGTAGGAAATCTGTGGCCCAGGGACCCGCTTAACAACGGATCATCCCGCGTCCACTAGTTCTAACTAGAATGTCCCCACATCAAAACACACGGAACCAGGCTCGTGGTGGCCAAAAGAGCAATAATGAGCTTAGGAACGAGCAAATTGTCAGCGAGCCTGGGACCATTACAGGCAAAGGCGACGAACCTCAAGAAATGACGGAGAGTGAGGAGCAGCTGTTCACATGGCACTCTGCCCACTATACGGCCGTCAACCCATCAGCAGAGGGTACAGCGCAACCCCCTGCCAACCACTCCCAGTAGGGTGGGGCTGACCAGCCCCATATCACCAGTCAAGGACATCTTTAAGGGCTATGTCCTTAATATGCCCCCAGGGAATCCCACACAAGCTACCAACAGCCACGCCATGTTGAGTACACCGGTGCTTGTCCCATCACCGCAGTTGGGCAACATTGGGCGTGGTCAATGCTTGGATGGGTGCCCTCAAGCGCGCAGCCCATCGCTAACGGCCCCCGCTACGGCCAATGACCCGGCCGAGCGGGGATCGGTGGCGACTCACCACAGCGTGCCCCCCGTGAGCAGTGAGCGAAATGTGTTACAGGAGCATAGAACAGACTGCACCTCTGATTCTGTGCAAGTAAACCTGACGCAGGCCGCTGGCGCAACGGGGTACGGCACACAGCACTTTGCGCTCACCACTACCACAACCAGGACAACTCCAATAACCACCCCGTCAACAGCCACTGGTAAGCACATACCGATGCAGCCGCTGCCCATTCGACAGGCCGGCTCTCGAGCCGAGCCCCTAGAGAGGAGCACGCAGCGCCGGGAAAGCGAAACAGGGAGCATGACGCTATGTGCGAGTGAACGGGAACCGGGGCTAGGCCCTGAAGTGCCGGAACTCGCACTTGGGAAGGAACAGTCACATGACTCTACTGAGCCAGTGACTGGGGAGAAACGCAACCAGGAGACTACCTCTTCCCCCAATACAAACCTTACCCCCAAACCCAACCTAGTGGCAAGCCAGCCGGACGCCGGGAAAGCGGGACCCAGTTCCACCAACCCGAGCGAAGAGGCGGCGCACAAGGGAAGGAAATAGGGCAAGAAAAGACGGACTCGGCGGATGGCGCCACGTAAAGTCCTACACCCCTCCCCAAGCAAGCCGGCAAATCGGACTCTGACTCGGACGAGGCAAAAGTGGTGATTGATGTATCAGGTACATCCCAGGATGCCGACTCTGAAGGTACGGAGGGAGAGGAGCTGTGCAAGCACGGGGTGACCGAAACCTCGGACCCAGCCACCCAGCCGGGAAACCAGGACGACGATTTCAGGGAAGCCAAGAGGGGAGGAGGAAAAAGGGGAGGGGAAAGGGAAAGACCCCAAGCCTCTGAACCTCAAGGCCCAGCAAGGCGGGGGTCGAAAACCGAGTACCCGAGCCGAAAGCTCCACAGACACGACAATAAACACGATCATGCCACCACCAACAACACAAATCACAAACACGAGGCAGACACTCAGAAAGTACCTCAGCCACCCCAAACAACGAAACCAATCACCCTAGTTGCCGTGGCGGACACCCCAGGAGGGGAAATCTGCGGAAAATACGGATACTTGCGAACATGCTGGTGTCGACCGAACCGTACCGCCTCCCAGCCATTGGCCCCCAATGTGGAGTGTGTCAGAGGCATGGCCATCCAGGGGCAGCGTGCAGACTGGAGCCCAGATGTCGCAGATGCGCCGCCTCCCACTTGGCCCGCGACTGTCCCCACAGCAGCGACCCCGCGTACATAAGTGCGCTATCTACGGGGGGAAACACGCGGCTAATTTCAAGGACTGTCCCAGCCGCAGGGACTTCGAGCCGCCCATCAAGGCAAAGGGCTAAAGGGCAACAAGCATGGTAACCTTAGAGCCCAAGTAGGCCCTCAAGGCACAGGCGCTTCACGCAACAAGAAATCAGACCCGTCAGGCAAAAAGGACCCTTCAGGTCTTGCAGGCCCTCCAGGTACAAAGGGCCAAAAAGAAAGCCCTTCAGACAACCAGCGTCCATCAGGCAGAAGTCTCTTAAACTTCAAACCTACACGGGCGGAGGGTGTACACAACCCCGGCCCTCAGCTCAACCAGCCCCCACCACCGTCCAAGCCAAGACTTCCGGCAACAACAACAAGAAGGCCCAGCCCCATGTAAGGAAACAAAGGCAGGTTAAGCCCACGCGAGCTCCGCCGAGCTGCCACAGGGCCCGCCCGAGGCCAGCTCCACCCCGCAGGATACCTGCCGACAGCAAACTGACATCCGCACTACCGCCCCCTAAGTCCGCCCCTCACACAACACCAGCCCCACCACCTACACAGAAGTAGGCACAGCAACCAGAGCGGAACATGGCAGTAATAGCGTTCAAGAAAAGGATAGAAACAATCCTGAAAACCGTCTTTCCGAACTTGAACCTCACGGAAATCATAACCACTGGGGTTTTGATGGCCAACATGCTCCCATTCCCCTGGCTAAGGGATCTGGCTAATGCGATCTCTGATCTCCTGACCCGAGATGTCTGGACAACACGACGACGACGACGACAACAATAATAATAACAATAACACGCAGGAGCTTCGAGTTCTAATATGGAACTGCCAGGGCGTCAGGTCTAGAAAATTTGAACTCGAAACCTTCCTAGCCGCGAACACTATACACGTAGCTCTCCTAACAAAAACCTTCCTCCCACCGGGGAAGAACTTCACCGTAAGAGGCTACAAATTACACAGAAGTGACAAGGCTAATAGAGTCGGAGGGGTGGCAGTTCTGGTAAGGAAGGACATTAAACATATGGAACTAGACTTACCAGAACTGGTCGAGCTGGAGGCATGCGGAATTTCCATGCCAGTGCGAGGAACACTCATCTTTGTCATATCGTCATACGACAGGCCTAAAAGCCTTAACACACACGACATTGAAATGGAACTAAGGCTAAATGGAAACACGATCCTAGGAGGGGACCTAAATTCGGAACACGCTAGCTGGGGCTGCCTGAAACGTAACGCAGACAGCACAAGGCTGTACAACCACATACTATCCCAGGACTGTGTGGTAACAGCCCCCAGTGAACCCACGTTCCTAGCGCCAAACGATCGGGTCGACGATATACTAGACATAGCCCTACTGCGACACATTCCTCAAAGACACAGCATAAAAATCATAAACGACCTAGGGTCGAGGCATCAACCAGTGATGTTTACACTGGAAGCGAACCCAGAGGAATATGAGAATAACCCCAAGCGCCGACTCAACTATAAAGCAGCCAAATGGGGTAAATTCGAAAGAAAACTCGATTCACTCCTACAGGGGACTGAGGACATACAAATAGTAAACCCAGCCCAAACGGATGAATCCTTAAAAACACTCATAAATGCAATCGAGGCAGCCACAACTGCGACCATCCCGGTACACAAACCTAAATAACACACTAACATCGAAATGCCGGCCCACATTAAAGATCTAATACGTAAGCGCAACCAACACAAGCGCAACTGGGCCCGATACCACCGCGATGAAGACCGGATACGTAAAAATGGAGTACAGGTCGCGGATCTGGAATAACAAACTGAGTACGTCTGACACAAATACCAGACCGGTGTGGAACTTAGCGAGATATTTCAGGCGAGAACCACACGTGATCCCAACAATCAAGGGACCTAACGGACCAGTATACGAAAACCATGATAAAGCCGAGATGATAGCTGACTCACTGGAAGCGGCCTTTACGCCCAATGACGAACCGTCAGATCCCGCCTTCATTAGACAAGCAGAGGCCAAGGTAGCGGAATTCCTAGCAAATGCACATAAGCCCGAGGTTAAGAAGACTAATACCCACGAAATTAAGTGGATAATAGATCACCTTAACCCGAAGAAGGCACCCGGTCCAAATGAGATTCAGAACATAATACTCAAAAAACTAACCCAGAAAGCCCTCGCACTACTCACTAAAATATACAATGCAATGTTTTAATTGCAGTATTATCCGGAACGGTGGAAAAAGGCGAGAATCCTTGTATTTGGCCAACAAGGCAAGGACAAATAATATAACCCTAATAATTACAGGTCCATCAGCCTCCTGGACGCCCTCAGCAAGGTATTCGAGAAAATACTGCTGAAAAGGCTAATAACACATATTAGGGAAAAAGGAATCATTCGAAATGAACAATTCGGTTTTAGGAACGGCCACTCCGCCCCGCAACTACTTACTCGGGTCATAGAACAAGCGACCATCGGACTAAAACAAGCGGAGGGACACAGGCACGGTATTCCTTGATATCCAGAAGGCATTAGATAAAATCTGGCACGAAGGCCTACTAGCGAAATAAATAGACCTCGAATTCCACCTAGGGTACATAAGATTAATTAAATCATACCTGGAAGGCCGAGAGTTCCAAGTAGATGTTCACAACACACTGTCAAGCACGCGACCGATCAGGGCGGGCGTAGCCCAGGGATCACTAATAGGCCCAATCCTGTTCATCCTATTTACGAATGACATGCCGAGAGAGGAACTCACTACCACGCACCTCTACGCGGATGACACTGCTATCACAGTACAACACCCTAAGCTAGCATGCACCCGAAAGAGACTACAAGTAGCACTGCGAGCCCTTGAGCCCTGGCTAACCAAATGGCGTATCAAGGTCAACGTTGACAAATGCCAAGCTGTGATGTTCACTAAGAAGAACAGACGCACACATAGGCCAGCCAATATAAAACCGCTCAAACTATTTAGTCGAGACATAGCATGGCACGACAAGGTCAAATATCTAGGAGTAGTCCTGGATAGAAAACTAACCATGCTATATCACATTAAAGACATCCAGCGGAAAACACACGCATGACTGTCACAGCTCTATACTATACTGAATAAAAGATCCAGTATTAACAAGAGAGTAGCAATCAACATGTACAAGGCCCTAATTAGACCAATAATAACGTACGCAGACCCCGCCTGGGGGTACACTGCTATGGCGAACCTGGATAAGCTGGAACTATTACAAAACGAATGCATTCGAGCAGCAGCTAGACTCCCGTATGACACACCAATACGCCACCTACGCGCAATTGCGAAAGTCAGCTCGATAAGGCAACACATACGAAAACAAACACTCCGAATGTACACGAAGTCATGGGGTAATAAGATCAACCCACTAGTCAGTGGAATAGGACGCTACGACGTCTATCTATACACCAAATACCCCACGCCGAAGCACATTCTGTTCAGCCACAGGGTAAGGAGGCCGGGAGTCCAAAAACACCCCCTCTCCTAAGCTGACACTAACTCACTACACCGCTCCACTCAATTCTACGCACACACACCACACTGCAAACACCTGTATATATGTACATGTCTATCTATGTCTCTTACCTTATGTTACAGGGAACCAAGCGAGGGAGAATTGAGAGAAGAAACACAACGACGAAGGCAACACAGCCATAATAAGAGATGACCCAATCCACCCCCGCCTTCCGCCAGCGACAAAGGAGTGGACAGAAAACCACCCTGCAGCTATTACTTAATGATTTAATTTACTAATTTTACAGGACATGAGAGCGGAAGAGCGGCCCGCACTCTACCGAAAAGTATAAATGTATATATGATAACGATGTATGTATGTATGTATGTATGTATGTATGTATGTATGTATGTATGTATGTATGTATGTATGTATGTATGTATGTATGTATGTATGTATGTATGTATGTATGGTTGCAGAGACAAGTGTGTGCCACCAACACCGCAAAGAAGGGAAGTCATCAGGTGAAAAGAAGAATCCCCTTACCCCAAGTAAGGCTTGGCTATACTCCCCATCTCCTTAAAGGAGACTTGGCACTAGGGACCGCTGGCTGATGGACCAAGGGACTAACCTGTGGCCCAAAGCCCAGACGCCAGCGGACCCGAGCCGCACCAGGCAGTGACAAGAAGAACTGATTCCCCATAATAACTGACAAAAGCTAGGAAAATGGTTATGATTGCATGACACATACTCCTAACTAACACAACCTCTGTACTTTTCCAGCCCACATCCTTGCATGCGCTATCAAAAGATGTCAGGTTTTACATGTAGGCTCTTTCTCTCTTTCTGCCTACGTGGTTTTTCCCTGACTCTTCAGTACCACACCTTAACACCATCCAACCAATACAAACTCGCCTGGTAACGTGTCGAACATGGAAACAGGCAGATACTCCTTGTATCATTTCCCACTCTTCCCAGCTATCTCTTTCTACTTAGAACTAATAGCACGTCGGAGGCAATGTAAATTGAGTCGATTGCCACGACGGGGGAGCGGGCTACGGGGCCCCCCCGGAAAAAAACTGTAGAAAGCAGTGTGTGTTTCATTGTATCCCAGCTGCCACGCCGTGCGGGCCAGCTGTGGAATTATAGACTGTCATTCTGTCCGGCTAAGGGCCGATGGTGGATGATACGCGATACGGTTCGAATGTCTAAGTGTCGAACGTGTAATCGTAGGACTTTAACTTCGTGTGAAGGAAATAAGTTACCTCAGAAGACTTGTTCAATAATAACGCAAGTGATAGAATGGGTTCAACTGATCAACATTATTTTGACTCGGTAATTTCTTTTCGAGAGACTGTGTTAGTTCTCTTCGTGAAAGACTGTGCGTTAGTGAAAATCAATTTCTTTTCGAAAGACTGTGTTAATTCACTTCGCAAAAGACTGTGTCTATATTTCTTTTCGAAAGACGGTGTTAATTCACTTCGTAAAAGACTGTGCCTTAGTGAAAATTAATTTCTCTTCGAGAGACTGTGTTAATTTATTTCATGAAAGACTGGGTCTACCTTTCTTCTCGAAAGACTGTGTTAATTCTCTTCGTGAAAGACTGTGCCTACATTTATTTTCGAGAGACTGTGATAAGTTACTTGTAAAAACTGTGCATCAGTGGAGAATTAATTTCTGTGTTTATTGACTTCGTAAAAGACTGTGCCTGCATTTCTTTTCATTCACTACGAACAGTGCAAAAGACTGTGTCCGAGGGACTCAATTTATTTGTTTTCTTTGAACTGAGATTAAGTGAAGTTGCATACGGTTGAACCTCAGAAGGTTCCAGATTTTGTGTTGCTTATCATTTCAAGTTCGTCAGTGACTATTTTCATTTACTGAACAGTGTTAACTTTCATTATCATCACGGAGCTGTGATTCTGAATTTATTTCTTCAGGGTAGTTTGCGTTTGGCAGTGGAACTTGTGCAGTTTCGTGCCACAACCTTCAGTGCAATGCGGTAGAGGAGTTTGACATTCTATGCGAAGCCCATGCATTTCTGTACTCCTTTCATGGGACTTAAGTGGAATCCAGTGCTAATCAAGTGTTCCACGCTGCACTATCACCAGACGTCAAACTTCAGGTTCGAGTCTCTTTTAAACATCGAGGGTCAACAACCGCTGTGGGATGACGTGGTGCCATGGTGAGGGGAAGGAGTTAAGCGCCGTGGGACGACGCCGACGCTGAGGGAAGATGAACTCCGAGGGACGACGCCTTCTCTACATCTTTCTGGACATTCAAACTCCAACCATTCGTCTGTAAAGGTGATATGATTTATCTGTTTTTCTTGAATAAACTGCAAGTTCCACTTAAAAAGGACTTATTGCACTACCCTTCTCTTTCCAACTCTCTGAGCATGGACCGTACACGCCCTGGCGTCAATCCATGTTCTCCACTAAGCTAAAGTACGGGCATTGCTGTAACAGTACTGAACCATACCATAATATGCTTCAATTTATTTATAATAACACTGTGGCATAATTTTATTTAGCACGCCATATAGTCGTGGGGAGCGAAGGAAGAAACCCTGGATGGCCGTGCCATAATGTGAGCACCCCGCATCGCTCCGGTAGGTACGAATTCCTCGAGTTGGAATTGAGCCGCACGCCGTAATTTCAATCATGTACACCCCTACTATCTCGGCGTACCCAAGCGCACCAACCTGGAGGGGGTGAGATTTAAACGAGGGGATGTACAGAACAACTGTCACAGGTTAATAAACTCCTCTTCTCCAGGGCTGGAATAATCTGAATTTCAATCAATTAATCCGACACTATGCTAAATTCCACAGATCTGACACCATACATAATTAAGGTTGGAACTATAAAGTAACAAGATTCGATAATATTATTTACTTTTGCTAAATTGAGAGATGTGCGTGTTTACAGGGCGGCCGTTGAGTGCTGGCCAGCTCTTACAAAGGAAAAAGGTTTGTTACACGAGGGTTAACCTCGAAGATAGCGTCCTCTAGAGGCTATGAATTCTGCAGAAAGAAAGGAAGTGCTATTATTGATTCTCAGTTACTCATTGACTCTCATTCAGGCTCAGTCGCTCGGTACCTCATTGGGTCTCAGTCAGTCACGCATTAACTCATTGTCTCATTCACCTGCTGCTTTGAAACGCCAAGTGCGGCGTGTCGTAATTCGCAAGCCAACAGGACATATTTATTTGTGAATTGTTTGTTAGACTGAAGTACAATCGCCGTGAGTTAGCACACAAGAGCTTGTGACGATATAAAATTTATGAGTATTATTTAACGCGTACCCGAATTGTGTTATTGACGTGTGCGAGTCGCTTAAAATATAACAGCTGCCAAGGAATGATTACAACCTGGCCAGTTTCCTCAAATTAATGCAGCACAGATTGAACTCACATCTGCGCGGAAGCTATAGTCAATAGTATCCATCCCTAGGGTTGTAACCGTGTGTACGAGCACGCTGAGCGGCTTAGTAGATGTTTCTGACGTAACTCAACAGTTCCAGATACGACCGCCATCTAGCAGACGACAATCATGAAGTATTCTGGAGTCGAGCAGAGGACCTTAATCCCTGTGCTCTGTCGCGTCATCATGGGCTAAGCACGCATGACATAGCGGTCATGTGATTCCTCGCTGATTTTGAAGTTGCTGCCAAGTCTTCTTGTTCTATAAACACGTGAAGTAATATCTTGATGCACTAGTTTGGTTATACTTAAATAAGTAAATTAATCTTTAAAGGTAAGTTAGAATGGAATTTGTTTTGTTCATTTTAAGTAAAATTAAATACGTTCAGGGATGTATGCATGGTAAGGCCCCGAGCTTAGTGTTGTGTATACATTAGATGGGAACAGGGGTCAGAATAGGTTAAATATAGGTGTGTGTATTAGTTAATAGTATTTTATTCTTGTGTGTGTTCATTTTAGATAGAGTTGTTTGGGCAGATTCTTCATAATATCCAATGGGCTGTACGCCATGAGAATCGTAATATTATAGAGGATTATACTAGATACAGCATATGTTAGGATGTTTCTGTGCATGACGCATTAATTTCAGCTGCAAGGAGACGCAACGGGAGATCCTACAACGTCGAGTGTAGAATACGGTCTTTGAGTATGGTGGCAGAGAAATTCATGAATGTAGAGGTCGATGAACCGAGGATCTTCCATATGTGAGGCTAGAGAATTGCCGATAGATATCTAAGGGGTCTGCGATGACAAGAGACAGACGAGGAAAGTCATGGTGATATGTTTGTAGTTATGATTTATATGAATTGGTAAGCCAGCTTGTTTAATGCGAGAATATGTATAAGGCTGTGAGCTATATTTTGTTAGCGAGATTTGCATGTCATTATGAAGCACTGAGTATGTCGGCCAGGCCCCGACGGGATAGTTGTTCTCGCAGGTAGAAAGGTTCCCTTGAGAAAGCTGTAGGCTGAAGGCAGAGTCTCAAGTGAAAGTATTTACAAATGATACGGTTACCTGCGTGAAATGCCGGACCGCAAAGCCCAATTGTTTAGATATCGGTTGCTAAGCAGATGATCTCCCCTGTCGTGTCAAATTATGCTGAAATGTTGCGTCTATGTGAGACATGCAATCTTCCGAACATGGATATGTTGGGATCGAGACCAGACGCCTCTATCAACTTTAGTGTATATTGTGCGTGTGTTTCATTTGCAGGTGTGATTTATATATGCATTTATCCTGTGCTTCTTATTGTTCTGTCCAGTGTATTTATTTCTGTGTTGTGAGACTTAGTCCGATGGCTAAGGCTCATGGGTACGGATCCATATGATTAGAATCTGTGTTATTTTGGATGGGTAATTTAGACGCAGTCCTGAACAAGTGTTTCATATATTTGTGTCCGAGTGATCGGAGTATATATATGTAAATTAGGCCAATTACTAGTGTATCGTATATTACCATCGCATCTCATGAACGGTTATAGTACCAAGACTGGAAACGACTGTACTGTTAGTCAACATTGCAAGCAAAAACACTTGAACGAAATATTCATGTTACTGAAACTATGTCCTACACCTAGAAATTTCTCGGAAATATTCTTCAGTATGAGCAACTCCCACAGAATATGATGATTATTTCGGACGTTCACTGCAGTCACTTGGAGAAATTACACCAAAATGATGAACAGAAGAGTAATAAGAGCCATAGACATTGCCTCTGTGATCAGTTGTGATATAGACTGGGATCTGCTGAACTAGCTAACAATCACCAGATATAACTAAGAATTTTAGCAACTTTAAGGAATATTCAGAAAGTAGGAAAAAAAGAACACACCAGGTTCCAGCGAGATTTTTAAGATATACTAAGAAGTACACTAGATAGGTAGATGTACTTAGACCAGAGAACGTATAGGGTTTGTTAATTTTATACTGCGTAGTGCACGTCGGAATGCGTGTGTGTCGGCGATTACGTGGGTTCTGTAACATTTTATTTCTTCGTAACTGAAGAAGGGAAACATTAATGACGTCAATAAATGAGAACGAAATGAAATGGTTCATAACCGGAAGCAGCCATAAAATGTCCAAAGAGAAACTTATGAGTTTCTTGGACTAAAACATGTTATTTATTGTTATTGTTATAATTATTCTTACTGTCGTCGTTGACGACGACGTTGATGAAGAAGATATCAACGATAACGATTTATGTAGGGCTATGGTATATCTTGAAAATTAACCCTCTTTATACAGGGTGAAAGGTAACTGATGGACGGAAACGCGACTGTTAAAAGATCTAGGCGAGAGGATTGAAATGCCACATATTACGTCTCTGTACCTGGTACCAATTACGCAGGAAAATAAATTAGTTTTTCAAGTTTTGGCAGTGATGGTCCACATTAATGGCTCGGATCACGAGGCGGGTGAATGCACAAATGAGCTTTTTGGGTCCTTCTCCTGTACCTCCAAGCATTGAGCTGTAAATAAGTACTGAAACGTTACGTCAATACATCACTTTATGTTGTATCTCACAGTTCGAAATCAACAAAACTGAACCTTAATAATCGTCGACAACGCTCACAGGTATTTTTCTCTTATTACCTGCAGTCAAAATCATCCATTCCTTGGTAATCGCCTTTGAGCTTTTCTTGACGCTCAATCCCATCCTTGAGGTTTACACATCATAACCGTTTCATATATTATACCTTTCCTGGTATTACCTTCATCCTGCACCAAAGGTAACAACACCACACTTTTCCATGTCATTACCTAAGATTCATGAGCCAAAATCATCCATTTCTTTTCGTAATAAAATATATTTGATCTATCTTTGACTGTGAATCTGATCCTCTAAGCTTACACTTCACAAATGTTTCATGTACTATACCATTCCTGGTGTTATCTTCATCCTGTAGTATATCTTTGTTGTCATTGCTACCAAAGGTTAGAATACCATGCACTTTTTCCATGTCAATTACATAGAGTCTACAATCCAGATAGGTATCTGTGTATAGTCAGTTTCTATTTCTAGTCAACTGAGTATTTGCTGATTTACTAGTGAGCGCATATACAGCCTTATAACCCATTTCCATATTTTGCAATGGCGTAAATCACAATTCTAGAGTTGTAATCGAGCAAGCGAAGCAAGAGGACTTGTTGTGTGTGAGTGCTGAGTGAGGAATATGGGTATTACAACTCAGCAGTATAGGTCAACCATTGATCATTGGCACGGACATGTGAAGTATATGAGCGTGCGGCATATGCGAAGAGTAACTGGCAACCATACAGGTTGCAGGTGTCGTTGATGGCAGCAGCGATGGAAGCAATACTGCTTGTGATTGGGGGTGTCGAGATGAATCCTGGGCCCGGACCAGTGGGATCAATTGGCTGGGAGGAGATGGAGAAGATCAAGGAAATTGTCCGAGAGGCGTGCCAGGCAGAACAAACTAGGGACTTCATTCGCGAACAGCATAACTAAATGAAGGAATTCAAAGAATATGTAAAAGGGGAAGTGAGAATAATAACAGAGAAGGTTGTGCAGAATGCTGGTGAGATAGAAATACTGAAGATCAAAGTGAAGTATATTTAGAGAAAATAGAACTCAGAGAATTAGAGTAGGCGAATCTTTATCTGACCCTGTAATAATTAAGAGCAGAATTCCTCAAGGCAGTATTATTGGACCTTTATGTTTCCTTATATATATCAATGATATGAGTAAAGAAGTGGAATCAGAGATAATGCTTTTTGCAGATGATGTCATTCCGAACAGAGTAATAAATAAGTTACAAGATTGTGAGGAACTGCAGAATGACTTCGAAAATATTGTGGGATGGACAGAAAGCAATGGTATGACGATGTACGGGGTTAAAAGTCAGGTTGTGGGTTTCAGAAACAGGAAAAGTCCTCTCAGTTTTAATTAATGCGTTGATGGCGTGTAAGTTCCTTTTGGGGGTCATTGTAAGTACCTAGATCTCAATATAAGGAAAGATCTTCATTGGGGTAATCACATAAATATGATTGTAAATAAAAGGTACAGATCTCTGCACATGGTTATGAGGGCATTTAGGGGTTGTAGTAGAGATGTAAAGAAGAGGGCATATAAGTCTCTGGTAAGATCCTAACTAGAGTATGGTTCCAGTGTATGAAGCCCTCACCAGGATTAATCGATTCAAGAACTGGAAAACACCCAAAGAAAAGCAGCTCGATTTGTTCTGGGTGATTTCCGATGAGGGATTAGCGTTACAAAAGTGTTGCGAAGTTTGGGCTGGGCAGACTTGAGAGAAAGGAGACGAGCTGCTCGACTAAGTGGTATATTCCGAGCTGTCAGAAGAGAGATGGCGTGGAATGACATCAGTAGACGAATAAGTTTTAGTGGTGTCTTTAAAAATAGGAAAGATCACAAAACGAAGATAAAGTTGGAATTCAAGGGGACAATTGGGGCAAATATTCGTTTATAGGAAAGGGAGTTAGGGATTGGAATAACTTACCAAGGGAGATGTTCAATAAATTCCAATTTTTTGGCCATCATTTAAGAAAAGGCTAGGAAATCAACAGATAGGGAATATGCCACCTGGACGACTGTCCTAAATGCAGATCGGTGATTGATTGATTGATTGATTGATTGATTGATTGATTGATTGATTGATTGATTGATTGATTGATTGATTGATTGATTGATTGATTGATTGATTGATTGATTGATTGATTGATTGATTGATTGATTGATTGATTGATTGATTGATTGATTGATTGATTGATTGATTGATTGATTGATTGATAAAGGGTTTAGAGGAGGAACTGAGACATGTAAAGCGGCAGGAAAATATGGTCTAGCAGGAAAAGAGGACGAAAAGTATTTTTGTTTACGGCGTGCAAGAGAGTGAAGCTAAAAATATAAACGATACAGTGCATAAGGTGTTGGATGTCGTACAAAATCGTACGAAGGTAAATTGCAGTAAAGCAGACAGAGATAACGTTCACAGAGTTGGGAGAGCGAAGGGAAGAAAGGACAATTAACGTCAAGTTATTATCGGCTCTGATGGTAAATAAAATGTTGATGAACTCTAGGAACTTAAATGGAGAAAACATTTGGATGAAAAGGGACATGGACAGCGATACCATCGTGGAGCAGAGAATTTTATGCATTTATATGTAGGAAGAGCAACGAACTCAGGACTCAGGGCGTACATACGAAGACAGCGCCTGGTATTAAGTGTTTGTAATTGGTGACGAGCTTGGACACCAACAGCCAGAGGTTAAACATAAAAAATAACTAGAATGGAGACTGGGATGTGTGAATATAGGATTTTTGAACAAGGTAGGAAATGAAGAGGTGAAACAATCGATGGCCAAAATGGACATGATTACCTTTGTTGAAAGTTGGATTGCACCAGGATACATAGCAAGACAAGAGACAGAAGTGTTCGAATGGGAGGTATCCTGGTGGAATTCTAGCCCTGATAAGGGATGTTATACAGGAGAAATTTGAACTTGTGGAAACAGAAATGGAAGAAGTTCTTTCGATGAAAGTAAAGACAAATGAGAAGGGTGAAATAGGCTTATGTCTTGGTTTTGTCTACAGCCCTCCGGAAGGTTTCCCACTTGCAAACGAAGATTTCTTCCGTGAGTTGGGAACGGAAATAAACAGCTTAAGGAACATGTATGAAGATATAGGTATGTTGCTTATGGGGGAGTTCAGTGCGAGGATTGCAGATCGAAAAACAGTGTGTGGTAAAGAGGTAGAGGTAAATGTAGTTAATAATATAACAAGTCAAGATGAAGTGTGCAATGGGTACGGCGAAGAATTTCCAGAACTATGTGGTGCAGAAGAACTCTATATACTGAACGGGTGATGGCCAGGAGATGAAGTTGGTAACTTGACATATAAAGTGTGATTCAGCAGCCCCTTCCAATATCGTTTGCTGCAGTCCAACTAACGTGCACATGGTTATAGGGGTGCTATTCCCCTACAGGCATATTGTATGGTACTAATGATCAGTGAGCGTATTTTGCACACGATTCTGAACCCTAGTGAAATGTTATATCATCCGCTCGCAAAACATGACGCCTTGAAATCATGTAGCAACGTCCTTTTACCATGCAACTATGTTAATGTGTTGTGCCTCGTGACCAGGTGTAACGAAGAGGGGAATCAATGCATATAACAAGGTAACAGTGCAGTAATAAAGGTCTTAAATACCGAAACGGATGGCGTGTTCTCTGTTCTCGTCATACTACCAGCATGTTTTTAGCAGTGTAGTGTAGCGGATGTGGTTAGGCGTTCGCCTAGCAATGGACGGAATGTGCCAGTGGCGGTTTCAATCCTGCATCGTTCAAATATTTTTGCGTCGGTATGATGTTTGAATACGTAAACACAGGGCCTCGTTTGCCACATTCAAACAGTAGAATGACGCTGTTATTCATATTGTGCATACTCCGCTGGTTAGGGCTTGTATGTATTGTAATTTCTGCGTTCATTCGGCATGTTTTCCACAGAGGAATACGTTGATATGCTCCTCATTTATGAGGAAGCAAGACAAAACGCGTGCAAGGCACTACGTCTGTACCGGGAACGGTATCCCGACAGGTGACACCCGGCTACTACGACATTTCGCCGTGTTGAAAGACAGCTAAGGACAACAGGCGTGATTTCCAATCAGCCACCAGTTAGCTATAGGCCCCTTACATCAAGTGAAAACGAAGAGGCCGTTCTGAAGGCAGCTCGTAATAATCCACACATCAGTACAAGGGTGATTGCACGACAGGTGAACACCAGCCACCCTCCTTTAATGAATATTCTTCTTCGATGATAATACTGTCACATATAAAGGTAAATCATCTTTATAATAGTATAGTCCACTTCGATGCCTTTGCTAGCAGGATATAGTGTTTACAGTGCACTATGTCTACTGGTATGGGCTAGAATAAATTTGTTACTTCCATTGATCTGTCTCAGTCTCATCTTTGGCTTTGAAGATATGAACGTGATCGAGGTATGAGCGATTCTGGTAATACCGCTCCTTATGCAGCCAGTCCCTTTTATGAATTGTGTGAAAATATCGCTCATAGAGTCAGTTGGTGCATGCATTTCAGCGGGCTTTGCAGACTGATATGTAATAGCAAATTCTGTCTCAGTGTGGAAAGCAACAAGAAACTAACTCACTCCTCATTTCTCTAGTATGCCCCTTCAGTGACATCTAGGCTATCTATGACAGCTGTTGATGGAGCTGTAGAGGATCTACCAGCCTTCGGGCTGAATACCAAACATACATACAGTCCACTTCGAATTGTGATTTGAATGAATGGATGAATAGAATACTCTTCCTTCCCAGTCACGGATGACCACCAACTGGGAAGAGAGTATTCATTTATTGAATTCATGATATAATACATGCAGTTAGCTTTTTTTTTACTATGTACAATATTTAAAAAACTTGCAGCATTGTAACAACCATTTTTACATTTCTACCACACATGAATGGACGAAGACAATGAACAGATACCCACCTCTCCAGTCACGGATGGCAACCAACTAGGGGAGACCACCCGACAACCGCCCTGAACTGGTTGCCCCTGTCCAAACCATCGATGCCCCAACTCACCCCTCCCAACCCCCCCGATTTCTACCTCCCTCCTCAACATTCATCCCTGCCACCGCCCCCAAGTCCTATCCCAAATGCAGGTTGCCGCCAACCAAACACTTAACGTCCATTTCCAGCCCTCCCACTCCGGCCTAAACACACACTTCCACTTCACCCGGCTGGAGGCCCTCGTTTAACCATGGACCCTATCCGTACAAGAAGAAGCCGGCCTCGAGAACTCATCTCCATCATATTCCTTAATGTCCAGTCCTTCCAGTCCAAACGCCTGCACCTCAAAGCCCTCACCACCCAATACCCCTCCCACGTAATCCTCCGCCCCTACCAATCCGCCCACCTTCCCGGCTGTGGCACAGGAAGCCAAATTCTCCTAATCCCATCCTCAAACCCCCCGCGAAACGCCCCTACCCCAATCCCCATTTCTAATTTCTCCAAAGCCGACTGGTCTTCCTACCAAACTGATCTGAACAAAGCCCTAGAGAACCCTCCTCTCCCTCTCTCCAATCAAACTTCCGTCGATACCCTCAACACGTTCATCCTTTCCGCCATAACCTCCACCTCAGAATCCAACATCCCCACCACCCTACATTAACTGTCACCGCCCCGACTGCCCCCACCCCCCGCTTCTTCCACCTACAGAAACTCTTCCAATCCTACCGTCGAAAATTCATTACTATCCAAGACCGCTACTTCCTTCGCCTACACCGGAAAACCTGTAGAACCATCAGAAACTACCTTACAGCCCACTCCCGCCGCACCCGGGACCAAACCTGCTCTTACCTGAACTCCCTCCAAGCCCATCCCCCTAAATTATGGCCAAAGCTCAGTAACCTCCTCGGAACTAAATCCACCCCCAATACCCCATAATCCTTTGCGGCGTAGTTCCATCCAACACCCAGGAGAAACTGGAAATCGTCGCCCACCATTTCTCCCACCACTTTAATACTCACCTCGACTCCGACTTCGACATCACCGATACCCCACTATATCGTTCCTTAGCCTCCTCCCCACTATACACACCCTCAAACACCCACACCCTCTCCCACCCCCCCCCCCCTAGACATCCCCATCACACCAAATGAAATCCAATCAGTCCTGTCGAAATCCCGTAACACAACCCCCTGACCGGACAAAACCTGCTACCTCCACATCCGACATGCCCCGCCATCCCTTCTTACCCTACTTGCCGACCTCTACACCTTCATCCTTCGAACAGGATTCTATCCTACCTCCTGGAAACATACCACAATGCTCCTGTTCCTTAAATCTGGTAAACCCCTTTCCGAACTCGACTCCTACCGTCACATAACCCTGATTTCAGTCCTTGCCAAAATACTGGATAAAATCCTGGTCCGCCGTACCCACCCCCACCAGCAGTATAACCACCTCCTACCCCCTCCCAATTTGGCTTTCGATCCAAGGCAAATTTAATGTTTTCCTGTTTATCAAAAACATGTCCTTTTGGGACTAACTCCTCCGCCTTATCCAATCCGCATTCAATAACGTTAACCGCGCTCGTCTCACGCTCCTAATTACCTTCGACTTCCAGCTAGCCTCTGACTCCGTCTGACATCCCGAGCTCCTCTTTAAACTCAGATTCTTTGCCTTCTCCATCTCATACATCCGCCTCATACCCTCATACCTCACCAATCGCTCTACCCAGATATCCATAAACAACCAACTATCTCCCCCGTTCGTCCTCACGCACGGAGTTCCCCAGGGTTCACCCCCTCCCCCGCTACTCTTTATCCTCTTTGTAGCTGATATCCCACAGCCCTATGCCCTCATCCAACTCCTACAGTTTGCATATGATACAGCCATCCTGCCACTCCTATACTCAGTAAAAACCATCAACAGAACCATCTAACATTACTTCGACACCTTCCTCTCCTGGTACGACAGGTGGCACCTGAAACTAAACCCCGATAAAACCCAAGCCATCCTCTTCCGCCGCAAACGCAGCAAATCCAGCACCACTCGCAATCCTGCCCACCTCAACCTCAAAATCTGGGACACCTGCATCCGCACCCAACCCACCTTAAAATACCTCGGCATCCTCTTTGACCAGCTTCTAACTTGTCGCCCCACTTCCAACACCTCAAGTCCAAAACGGCCAACCGTGCCCGACTGGTGCGCCGCCTGGCCCGCACACAGTGGGGTCTCCAATCCTCCCTTCTCCTCCGCACATACAAGTCATTTTCCCGACCTCCCATAACCTACGGACTCACCACCAGGGTAGCCATAGTTAAATCCAACCCTAACCTCTATCACCCCTCCCGCTTTCCATAGAACGACGCACGTACGCTACGCCCTCCGGTTCCCATTCCGCTATCCCACCTCGGATCTCCATGACATCTTTCCATTCCCCAAACTTGATTCCTAAGTCCTCATCCAATTCCAGCGCCCCTCCGACGAGCCCTCAACCGTAATCACCCCTCCCTGAACCACCTCCTCAATGACCCACCTCCCCCTCCCCACATTTCATCCTAACACCTTTCCACATCTACCTTTCCCTTCCCCTACCTTGAGGTGATGCCACCCTGAGGACTGTGACTTCACCACCTCCCACTCTATAGCCCCACCCCAAACACAATAGTTCCCATCCCGCAATAGCAATACTATAATACACGACACACCTGGGAGCACTCCCACGCGTACTCACCACTCCTCCTTCAATAGTAATGGTCCCCCACTCTGCATCTAATGTCCTCCTGCCCTGGGTGTTCATTAGCAAGTAGAAATTAACAATCCACACATTGCAGCCAAATATCTGTTATTTACTTATTTTATTTATTTTATTTACTACATTGTAACCAAATTTCATTACAATAAAATATGTATAATTCATTTACTTTCTTTATCTATTACATTGTATCCAACAATCCTGTATATAACTTCATTGCAACCAAATATGTATTTTATTTAATTTTGATGTAATTATTTTATTTCTCTACCTTATAACCAAATAAGTATTAATTTTGTATTAATTTGAAGTACAAACAAGTAACATCTGTATATATTGTAATATATAATATAATGAACCCTGTATGACTACATTATAACTAAATATGTATTATTTTTGTAGAAACTAATTGTAACATAGAATGAAATGAGCTCTAGCTCTAGCCCAACCTGTATACAACAACAAGGTAAACTAATAACTCTTGTATATATCGTATTGTAGAATATTGTAATGAACTCCTTATAGCGCATTGTTAACCAGTTAAGGTACCTCTCATCCGACAAAAACAATATCAACTGTGTATTATAAATTGTAACCAACTAAAGGCAATAAATCAATGAGAGGTAAAAATCTCCTCATCTCCCTCATCTACCAAGTCAAACCACACCACTCATCACTCTACTCCCACAAACCACGAAACCCGCTGAATCTCCTGGCCAGGGAGAATGCGTCACATTCTAAGTGGCCCGCCCCTCCCCCATCGAGGAGGGGAAGGAAAACCTCTCAATTGGAATTGGCAGGGAATGTTGTCGGTAGATGCAGAGTGGGTCTCGACCGATAAGTGGCCACGGCTTGTCCGTGGTCCAGCAGCTATGCACTCTGACCGACCAACCGAGCAGAGGAGGGGTGGCCACGGCTCTACCGTGGTCCTACGCCTCTGCATTCGGGATACAGGACAGGGCTGGGCCTCACGGCTGGCCCCAACTGTCAGCTGTCCTGAGAATGGTTTTCCGTAATGATGGGATGCGAATGGACTCGAGAAGAATGGAGTCTGGGACCGTAAAACTCGAAGTTCTCGATTGCGGAATCGAGGCTGAGGACACTATCAGCGTTATCTGCGAGCCATGTATGGAAAAAACACGACGCATTTTATCGTCGGTAGGCCAAGGACAAGTATTGTTTCCGTTTCCCAATAATGCACAGTGATAAAATGTACAAAATAATGTTGCGATGCGGTAATGAACAATACATTAAAGTAGTGTGTACACGTCATCCTTTGAATCAGACTTTAATCCTGAAGAATACATACGATACCTTACCGAACAATTAAGTACGATATTATACGGCAGGACAAAATACCGGAGGTGGAAAGAATATATTATGTTACTCTATTGGATACCTCACCAAATGCCCAGAACATCCATGAAATCAATTGGACGTTGTGGACGTTGAACTAGAGCATTCGTTGTACTACTGAACAACAGGATCAGCCGAAAATATACATTTATGTCATGTTTACATGAATGTACAGGCCTACACAACAAAACCTTATTGTGACGTGTGGACACAGATACTCATGTATAGTACAACAGTATCACCGGCGGTCTGCACTACGTGTCCTTCCAATTTGTTTTTTTTTTTTTTTGCTAGGGGCTTTACGTCGCACCGACACAGAGAGGTCTTATGGCGACGATGGGATAGGAAAGGCCTAGGAGTTGGAAGGAAGCGGCCGTGGCCTTAATTAAGGTACAGTCCCAGCATTTGCCTGGTGCGAAAATGGGAAACCACGGAAAACCATTTTCAGGGCTGCCGATAGTGGGATTCGAACCTACTATCTCCCGGATGCAAGCTCACAGCCGCGCGCCTCTACGCGCTCGGCCAACTCGCCCGGTCCTTCCAATTTGTGTTTAGAAATATAATCATATTCATCATATCCCCATTCAAACGATTTCGCTTGTGAGTCACTAGTATTCCAGCCTTGGAGAAAAGTCGTTCACAAGGAACGGGCACTGCGGGTGAACATAAATATTTCTTCGCAAGTTTAGCGAGGGTTAGGAATTTTGCCGCATTGTGTCTCCAATAATCCAGTGGATTTACCGAGCGTGGTTCGTAAGCTCTTTCACGTACCTTTGTACCTCGACCGTAGCGTCCGGCTCCATGGCTAAATGGTTAACGTGCTGGCCTTTGGTCACAGGGGACCGTCATTGGTTAATTTCGCTGGCAAGGGGGCTGGTTGTATGTGTCGTCTTCATCATCATTTCATCCTCATCACGACGCGCAGGTCGCCTACGGGAGTCAAACAAAAAGACCTGCACCTGGCGAGTCGAACATGTCCTCGGACACTCCCGGCACTAAAAGCCATACGCGATTTCATTTCATTTCGACCGTAGCATCTGCTCTGACGTTGTGGCGTAGGATTTTGTCTGCGACGCGGGCATCAAATGATCCCCAAAAGGAGGTGTCGTGTTCAATTGTGTTCGATGACGCAATGACCTATAGAAAATTTTTGACATTTTACATTTTTTCACAACAGAAAGACTTAGAATTTCTTGATTTAATAAGCGTTTATTTAACTTTTCATGCGTTACATTATCCACGAATAGGGAATGATTTTTCCATTTTGTCATACTTGAAGCCTACCCCTTTCCAAAACTAACTCACTTAGTATACTGTTATTTCAAACAATTTATCGAATAATTGCATTCATTCCTTACGTCAGCAGTATTGTCATAAAATGTACGGCTGTCTGGAATGCAGAACTCGGTTCATAATTCTGTGGTAGGTTGCATGTTTTCATATCGAGTTAATACTTTGATTTCAATTTCCAGCATTTGACATTTTCAATGTAATATATCTGCGTCTTAAAAATTATTGAACTGCTAATATTCAAATTTTCGGAAAAGCTGCAATGGAATTTTATAATTTTATATCGGATTTTTAAGGTCTACGAAATTTTGAATGCCTACTTATGCTTTAGTATAAATTCGATTGGACATGTTTTTTTAACTTTAGTCAAATATGTGTTATAAGATGATAAGATACACAAAAAATGCGAAATGGAGATTTTGCGTTGCGTTATATGCTGAGATGGCAACTTGAGCTCCTACCTGCTTATAAAATATATTCTCTCCCTTACTGAACAAATCTGGAGCAGTCTTTGTATGATAAGATAGAGAACATACTTGTTAATAGTAGATAATGAGGAGGTTGTACTCACCTCATATGATGCGTGTGTGAGGTGCGAAATGCGAACTCCCTGTAGCTGCGAGAGGCCCGAGGGCCCTTACCTCCATCAGAACCGTGTCTGAGGTGAATGTTCCGTGCCTGCCCTGACGGCCCCCCTGAAATTAGTTTCTGGTTACGCCATTCTTCATGCCTACGGTTAAGAAACACACGATATTATTGAAAATGCCAAACATCAAGTTATATGCACCAGAGGAACGTTGTAGACGGTATATTAGGCAGGGGCCGGCATTATGCTCCAGCACGCGCAATCAGTGTGATTCTTCCTGACTTTCTTTGAACTCATTCCTGACAAAAACAGGAATGAGAGAAAACGGTTTGAGGAAGACTTCTTACTATTTATTATCAAGAATTGAACTTCTGCACAGCCATATATTGTCTGTAATATAGGACAGAAGGAGTGTGCAACTCCCTTGTAAAAAAGCTCCATTTTTAGACGTCTTTAGCTCATCGTTCTCTTTAGCTGACAGGAACGACCAAAGATAAACAAACCCATGCCCAAGGAATAGTTCAGAAGCTCTTCGGAAACGAACTAACAAAAACAAACTGGCACAACATATGACGTAATCAATCAATCTGTCAAACAAGTAAGAAAGCAAGGAAGGAAATTTGGAGTTCAACTTAACTATTAACCTTGTGATTCTTCTTTTTTTCCTACCGCCTTTCCCACACGTGTGGTATCGCGGGTGCGAACTGCGTCGCAAATGTGAATTTGGCAGTGTTTTACGGCCGGATGCCCTTCCTGCCGCCAACCCTATATGGAGGGATGTAATCAGTATCGCGTGTTTCTGTGGTGGTTGGTAATGTAGTGTGTTGTGTGAATATGAAGGGGAGAGTGTTGGGACGGGCACAAAAATCAAAGTCCCCGAGTCAGAAGAATTAATCAGAAGCGATTAAAATCCCCAATCCGGCCGGGAGTCGAAACCGGGGCCATCTGAACCGAAGGCCAGTACGCTGACCATTCAGCCAACGAGTGGGACTAACTATTAACCTTGTGATTTATAAAGCAAAAAACCTACAGTTTTGAGTGCAGTATTAGCCACAGCAATGTTACATGTTATTTAGAAAATCTCACTTGTATTGATTGGGATTTAAACCATAGCCACCTTCGTGATTGATATATAGAAGAAATATATTTCCTGGTAATGTTTGAGACACTACCCCCTCTCTTACAATGAATCAGTAAATATGAAAAAAAAACACAATCCGAATTTAACTCATAGCCTCTCGTACTAACTAGTCTACCATATAGACTAATGCGGTAATAATGTAACACAAGGTCGAATTAAGGACACGCCCACGTGCATGGTGTTCGTAGATCTAGAAAAGGTATTTGATAATATTGACTGGATCAAGCTATTTGAGATTCTGAAAGTGTTCGGGATCAGAAACCGAGGAGGAAGAGTTATCTACAGTCTGGAAAAGGAAAGTCTGAAGTGATAAAAATCAAGGAGTTTTAAAAGGAAACAGCAGTGAGGCAAGGCTGCACTTTGTCGCCCCTCTCTTTCCGTGTTTATGCAGAACAGGAAGTAAAGTAAATCAAAGAGGAATTTGGAAAGGGAATCATAATCCAAGGAGAGGAAATCAAATGTCTGAGATTTGACGATAATATTGTTATTTTCTCTGAGTCTGCAGAAGATATGGGGAAATTGGAGAATGGTATGGACAGTGTCTTGGAGAAAGAGTACAGGATGAAAAATAATAAAGTTTTTGGGAAGTGTATGAGGTAAAAACGGTAGGGGTATTGGAGTGGAGTCGTACGAAGTCAGGTGATGCAGAAAATATTAGATTATAGGAAGCAGATGAATATTGTTACTTGAGTAGTAAAGTAACTAACGATGGCGGAAATAAGGAGGACATAGAATTCAGACTAGCACAAGAAAGGAAGGGCTTTCTTAAGAAAATAAATTTGCTCAATTCGAACATTGATGTAGGAATTGGAAAGATGTTTCTGAAGACTTTCGTCTGGAGCGTGACATTGTATTGATGTGAAACATGGACGATAACAAGGTCCGAAAGAATGAGAATAGAAGTTTTTGAAATGTGGTGATACAGAAGAATGATGAAGGTGAGATGGGTTGATCGATTTACGAATGAAGAAATACTGAATCGAACTGGTGAAAGGAGATTGATTTGGTTAAACGTGACCAGAAGAAGAGATGGAATTATAGGACACATCTTAAGACACTCAGGACTCGTTCAGTTAGATTTAGAGGGAAGTGAATGAGGAAAACACGGTAGGGGGTAGACGAGGGTATGAACATGACAAGCAGATTAGGGCATATGTAGGAAGTAGCAGTAACGTAGAAGTAATAAGTTTAGCACAGGATAGATTGGCATGGAGAGCTGCATCAAACAAGTCTATGGACTGATGACTCTAACAACAACAAGAACACGAGATATGTGGACACTTTTCTTCCTAAATAAAACAATGCAGTAATGTCTACGTATACATCAATAATAATAATCACGAAAATAATAACAATATCTTAAATAACATGCATATCATTTAATGTTAATTATTTTGAATTTTTCATATTAAAGAGGACTTCAGTGCACATATTTTATTTCCGTCAATAATTATGTTAATAATTAAAGAAAATAAACGAAGGAATTAGCAGATAAGATAACAAGGTTTGTACAAACAGCTTTTAAAAAGTAATTCCTAGTTCCAGCTGGCTAAAGTGGAATAAAAATGTAATGTTTACTCCACAAAGTGGGGGGGGGTCGACTGTCCCTTCTCTCCACACCCCCTAATCGCCGCTACTGTTTGTAAACACGCCAAAGATGCAGAAAAGGAAATCTAATAACTTATTAATTTATACAGGTGTAGACATTCCACTCTATGGAAGAGTTACTTGTATGAAACATAAACTAATACTGTTCGGTGAAGTACGTGTGTAGAAGGCATACGTCTGTTTGGAGCTTTTGGTGCATTCCGACCAGATTGTCCATATTAAAATAATGTCTGTGTATTCGTCGCTGCTGATCACACTAACCATTGCCGATATGCAGACAGCAAATATAGTGCGGCTGTACCATACACCAGCCTAGAACTATGCGGTCGAAAACGATGTTTACTAATGCAAGGAGTGCATTAGACCGGTAACACTGAGTAACATGCTGCGAGCGACACTCGGTTTCTTATCTCTTCATATTATGACGTAACCTGCCCGCTGGCAGTAGTGCCCCTATGAAAAACATTTGGTAGACATCCCATTCACCATTTGTGCATGCGGGACATTTATAAGTAGAAAGTACGGCGTTCGAGAGCCACCTGGTATATTATGGCTGGTAATAGCGTAGAATCTTCTTAAAATGAAACGATGAAAAAATCGTCTTGCCGGGCTGAGTGGCTCAGACGGTTGAGGCGCTGGACTTCTGACCCCAACTTGGCAGGTTCGATCCTGGCTCAGTCCGGTGCTATTTGAAGGTGCTCAAATACGTCAGCCTCGTGTCGGTAGATTTACTGGCACGAAAAAGGACTCCTGCGGGACTAAATTCCTGCACCTCGGCGTCTCCAAAATCCGTAAAAAGTAGTTGGTGGGACGTTAAGCAAACAGCATTATTATTAAATCGTCGAAGGGGTAGAAATAATGCGATACTGCATAGGATCTTCGTGTATAGTAAGAATTCTAATAGTATTTTAACTACGATTAAATACGCGTATTACTGTTATAAATGAATAGTATTTCAATCTTCGAAATGAGTCTTATGCAGTAATGAAATGGCGTATGGCTTTTAGTGCCGGGAGTGTTCGAGGACAAGTTCGGCTCGCCAGATGCAGGTCTTTTGATTTGACACCCGCAGGTGACCTGCGCGTCGTGATGAGGATGAAATGATGATGAAGACGACATATACACCCAGTCCCAGTGCCAGGGAAATTAACCAATTAAGGTTAAAATTCCCGATCCTGCCGGAAATCGAACCCGGGACCCCTGTGGCCAAAGGCCAGCACGCTAACCATTTAGCCATGGAGCCGGACGTCATATGTAGTGATACTGTATTTATGCCGCGTAGAGGAATCCGCGGTGCGTGTGTGTTTATTATCTTAGAAAGAAACGTACGAATGTTACAACATCGTCACAAGGCCTATGTTTTAAAATTGTGTCTGTCTTTGTTATTGTTGCGGCCACAATCATGACGTCGTTTGTTCACTTTCGTTCGAAATCTATTTCATATTCTGGAAGCTAATCAGACCTTATTTTCATGAATTATTTCGTTTATTATTAAGTTATCAGTGCAAGGAGGAATTAAACAAAGATGAAATAATGGACCTTACGCGGAATGTTGGTGTATTACCATGGACGGATATACACTGACTGACAGAGCAAATGCAACACCAAGAAGGAGTGGTTCGAAAGGGATGAAAGTTGGGGAAAAAACAGAGACGGCACGGACGAATAATTGATGTTTATTTCAAACCGATATGCAGGTTACACAATGCGCACGGCATCGACTCAGTAGGATGTAGGACCACCGCGAGCGGCGATGCACGCAGAAACACGTCGAGGTACAGAGTCAATAAGAGTGCGGATGGTGTCCTGAGGGATGGTTCTCCATTCTCTGTCAACCATTTGCCACAGTTGGTCGTCCGTACGAGGCTGGGGCAGAGTTTGCAAACGGCGTCCAATGAGATCCCACACGTGTTCGATTGGTGAGAGATCCGGAGAGTACGCTGGCCACGGAAGCATCTGTACACCTCGTACAGCCTGTTGGGAGATGCGAGCAGTGTGTGGGCGGGCATTATCCTGCTGAAACAGAGCATTGGGCAGCCCCTGAAGGTACGGGAGTGCCACTGGCCGCAGCACATGCTGCACGTAGCGGTGGGCATTTAACGTGCCTTGAATACGCACTAGAGGTGACGTGGAATCATACGCAATAGCGCCCCAAACCATGAGGCCGCGTTGTCTAGCACTAGGGCGCTCCACAGTTACTGCCGGATTTGACATTTCTCCACGCCGACGCCACACTCGTCTGCGGTGACTATCACTGACAGAACAGAAGCGTGACTCATCGGAGAACACGACGTTCCGCCATTCCCTCATCCAAGTCGCTCTAGCCCGGCACCATGCCAGGCGTGCACGTCTATGCTGTGGAGTCAATGGTAGTCTTCTGAGCGGACGCCGGGAGTGCAGGCCTCCTTCAACCATCGACGGGAAATTGTTCTGGTCGATATTGGAACAGCCAGGGTGTCTTGCAAATGCTGAAGAATGGCGGTTGACGTGGCGTGCGGGGCTGCCACCGCTTGGCGGCGGATGCGCCGATCCTCGCGTGCTGACGTCACTCGGGCTGCGCCTGGACCCCTCGCACGTGCCACATGTCCCTGCGCCAACCATCTTCGCCACAGGCGCTGCACCGTGGACACATCCCTATGGGTATCGGCTGCGATTTGACGAAGCGACCAACCTGCCCTTCTCAGCCCGATCACTATACCCCTCGTAAAGTCGCCAGTCTGCTGGAAATGCCTCCGTTGACGGCGGCCTGGCATTCTTAGCTATACACGTGTCCTGTGGCACACGACAACACGTTCTACAATGACTGTCGGCTGAGAAATCACGGTACGAAGTGGGCCATTCGCCAACGCCGTGTCCCATTTATCGTTCGCTACGTGCGCAGCACAGCGGCGCATTTCACATCATGAGCATACCTCAGTGACGTCAGTCTACCCTGCAATTGGCAAAAAGTTCTGACCACTCCTTCTTGGTGTTGCATTTGCTCTGTCAGTCAGTGTATAAATGAGCGTAACCGGATATCACATAAAAATAATTATAGGATATTAAATTGCCCAAATTAGGTTATTTAGAGCAAATTTTATATTACGATGAAATGAAATGAAATGAAATGAAATGAAATGAAATGGCGTATGGCTTTCTAGTGCTGGAATGTGTCCGAGGACTTCGGCTCGCCATGTACAGGTCTCTCGATTTGACTCCCTAAGCGACCTGCGCATCGTGACGGGGATCAAATAATGATGAAGACGACACATACACCCAGCCCCCGTGCAAGCAGAATTAACCAATGATGGTTAAAATTCCAGACCCTGCCGGGAATCAAACCCGGGACCCTTGTAACCAAAGGCCAGTACACTAACCATTTAGCCATGGAGTCGGACTACATTACGATGATATCCTTGTATTGTTTTGTTCTGTATAATTAGAACTCGTACGACTTGAATTTGTTAGTCGAGTGTGGAATTTGAATGTCGTAATGCTAGACTGCATTGTTTATATTCAACCGTCTCAATTGTTGGTATGACAGTGAATTAATCTTGATAAAGACAGATGCAATCCCTTTGTTATTGTGATGTTTGTTCATTACCCACCGACTATTTTCATTTTAAATTTAATAAACATGAGCCATAGTTATTTTAAATTCATCTGATTTCTTATTGTCAAACCATCCTACTGCTTGTCCTCCCGTTTATTAATACGTTTTAGCTATCATTTTGTATTCGAGAGGTAGTGGGTTGAAGGCCCACTGTCGGCAGCCCTGAAGATAGTTTTTTCGTGGTTTCCCATTTTCACAGCAGGCAAATGCTGGAGCTGTGCCTTAATTAAGGCTACGGCAGTTTCCTTCCCATTCCTGACCCTTGCCTATCTCACCACCACAAGACCTATCTGTGTCGATTCGACGTAAAACAAATTTTAAATAAAATTATAAGTTTTATGCCATTGCATGAGAATCCTGTTTGTCTAAGGCCATCACACCCTATTACATTTAAATCTCCGCTGGAACCTGTCAGTCCCTGCACACTAGAGCGGTGAATCCTGAAAAGAACCCGAGGTATATTGTCTCATTTTCCGGGTCGCTCAGCCGGTTGCACGAGAGTTCCACGTGTGGAACGTTCGCAGAGCCGAAGTCACTATATCGGGACATTATCTTTTAATAATTTATATTCGCAGGGCACTGGTGATAGGATAGGTGACAGCTAGTACAAAAAAATACGCAACAAAACAACAATGAGCATTTATTAACAACACAAAACTTCTGGACAAAATTTTTCAACAAAACCTTAGAGTTCAATTCTTTGAATGTAAAGAAAAAAATATTATTACAAGTAGATGCTTCTTGAACTTTGCTCGTATTTTACATTTTAAATCAATATTATATTTTATTATGATCGTTACTCCACTTCAGGTACCGATGGTGAATCGAAAAAACGGTAAAATCAAAATTTCAACATTAGAAAGTTCGTGATACTCAGTTAACAATATTGCATTCAAATTAAATCAGTTTGTTTCCAATGACACATTACTCCTGTGAAAATGAGCACCCTACCTTCAGAGTAGTTCATTTAAGCATATTGAGTTCCATTTCAATCTCCTTCTTCTTCTCGTTATTATTATTAGGGCTAGGATCCTGATGATTTAGCATTTTCTTGTCGCAAGACTGACACGTTGCTGAAATCTCTATATATATGTTTCATGAAAAAATTAGTTCAATTAAGTCTATTTGTTAGGTCATTTATTTTTGCATTGTTTGACATATTGAGGGATAGGGCATTTTTGAGGAAAAATAAGGTCATTTGGGTCATTTTCTACTATTTTCAAGAAAGAAGGATATTTTGTATGTTTATTTTAATTCTGTATTTTACTAAATTTTCGTGTTGAATATTTTGTTGATTTAATACAAGCATAACATATATTTTCCCTATTCCCAAAAGTATGCAATTAATGGACTCGCCCATTCAAGGAAATACATTTGCCCCTCGCGTAGATCCACCCCTGCGAACCATGAGACCTTGCCGTGGGGAGGCTTGCGTGTCCCAATGAAGCAGATAGCCGAGCCGCAGGTGCAACCATATCGGATGGGTATCTGTTGAGAGACCAGACTAACGACTGGTTCATCGAAAGGGGGTAGCAGCCTTTCGGAAGGTGCAAGGGCGGCAGTCTAGACGATTTACTGATATGGCCTTGTAATAATACTCAACATGGCTTAGCTGTGTTGATACTGCTACACGGCTGGAAGCAACAGGAAACTACAGCCGTAACTAACTCCGGGGGACATGCAGCTCTCTCTCTCTCTGTATGAATGATGTACTGATGATGGCTTCCTCCGGGGTAAAATATTCCGGAGGTAAACTAGCCCCCAATTCGGATCTCCGAGTGGGGACTACATGAGAGGGGGCGACCATCAGGAAGATGGATACTGACATTCTGCGAGTCGGAGAGTGGAATGTTAGAAGTTTAAATCATTGTGGTAGGTTAGAGAATCTAAAAAGGGAGATGGATAGACTAAAGTTAGAAGTAGTTGGTGTAAGTGAAGTACGTTGGTAAAAAGAACAGGATTTTTGGTCAGGCGACTACCGAATTATCAACACAAAATCAAACAGGGGAAATGCAAGAGTTGGTTTAATAATGAATAAGAAAATAGGGCAGTGGGTAAGCTACTACCACCAGCATAGTGAAAGAATTACTGTCATCAAGATAGACAACAAACCAATGCCGACCACAATAGTGCAGGTCTCTATGCGGATGATGAGGAAATCGAAAGAATATATGAAGAGATACAAGATTTCAAACAATATGTAAAAGGTGACGAGAAACTAATTGTGATGGGAGACTGGAATGCAGTGGTAGGCCAAGGAAGAGAAGGTAATACAGTAGGAGAATTCGGATTGGGACAAAGGAACGAAAGAGGAAGTCGGCTGGTTGAATTCTGCACTGATCATAAATTAGTCCTTTCCAATACTTGGTTCAAACATCACAAACGACGGCTGTATACGTGAACAAGACCTGGAGATACTGGAAGGTATCAAACAGACTTCATTATGATTAGGCAGAGATTCAGAAACCAGGTTTTGGATTGCAAAGCTTTTCTAGGAGCTGACGTGGACTCTGACCACAACTTGTTGGTCATGAAATGCCATCTGAAGTTGAAGAAATTGAAGAAATGAAAGAATGCAAAAAGGTGGGATCTAGACAAATTGAAAGAAAATGGTGTGAGGGATTGTTTAAAGGAACATGTTGAACAAGGGCTAAATGAAAAGGCTGAAGGAAACACAATAGACGAAGAGTGGATAGTCATGAAAAATGAAGTCAGTAGGGCTGTTGAAATGTTAGGGAGGAAGAATAGATTAACTAAGAATCAGTGGATAACTCAGGTGATACTAGACCTGATTGATGAAGGACGAAAATATGAGAATGCTAGAAATGAAGAGGGCAGGAAAGAATACAGACGATTAAAGAATCAAGTCGATAGAAATTGCAAGGTAGCTAAGGAAGAATGGCTGAAGGAGAAGTGCAAGGATGTCGAAGGTTGTATGGTCCTCGGAAAGGTAGATGCTGCATAAAGAAAAATCAAGGAAACCTTTGGAGAAAGGAAATCTAGGTGTATGAATATTAAGATTTGAGATGGAAAGCCACTTCTAGGGAAAGAAGACAAAGCAGAAAGATGGCAGGAACATATCCAACAGTTGTATCAGTGTAAAGATGTAGATAATTTGGTTCTGGAACAAGAAGAGGATGTTGATGCTGATGAAATGGGAGACCCAATTTTGAGGTCAGAGTTTGACAGAGCTGTGAGTGACCTAAATAGGAACAAGGCACCTGGAATTGATGACATTTCCTCTGAATTACTGACTGCCTTAGAAGAAATCAGCATGGCAAAGTTATTTCATTTAGTGTGTAAGATGTATGAGACAGGAGAAGTCCCATCCCATTTTCGGCAGAATGCTGTTATACCTAATCCCAAGAAAGCCGGTGCTGACAGATGTGAAAACTACCGCATCATTAGTTTAGTATCTCGTACCTGCAAATTTTTAACACGTATTATTTACAGAAGAATGGAAAAACAATTTGAAGCTGAGTTGGGAGTAGATAGATAGATAGATAGATAGATAGATAGATAGATAGATAGATAGATAAATGTCTTTATTGGCGAAGTTAAGGCTATTGGGCCTTCTCTTACACTAAACAAATTAGTATACAATAATTAAAGTCATAAGTAATACTACCGTAATTAATACTAGAAGACACAATTATAACAATCAAAATATAACTGAAATAAAATCCCACCACAGTGAGACATACATACAACAGTAATAATAATAATAATAATAATAATAATAATAATAATAATAATAATAATAATAATAATAATAATAATAATAATAATAATAATAATAATAATAATAATAATAGCTAGTAATGATATTGTTGTAGCACGATCACTGAAGGGACAGAAATGCACAGGTCAGTCGCATCCTGCTGTACCTCTTAACGCTCTTTTAAATGACACTGTAGTTGCTATTTCTCTGACGTCGTCCGGTAAACGATTCCATTCTCGTGCGGCAAACACCTAGAATGAGCTGTTATATGCGGCAGTTCGATGGTGAGGGATGATGAGCTGGTTGGATGTTTGAGCCCTTGTATGTCTGTCATGAACATTTGAAAAGTAATGGAAACGCGAAGACAGGTAAGATGGGGAAGATGTAGAAAGAACTCGATGGAGGAGAGACAAAGTATGATGGTTACGACGAACATGGAGTCGCGACCATTCTAATTTTAGGAGAGATAGTGACACGTGGTCATATTTTCTTAAACTGCAAATATATCTCACACAGGTATTTTGAGCGCGCTGTGGCCTTAGGGAAATTGCGGCCTCACGTCATTGAAAACAACATCACAATAGTCAAAATGTGGCATTACAAGAGCTTCAATTAATTTCCTTTTAAGCTTTATTGCAAATATATGTTTATATTTATATAAAGAATGTAAAGCTGAGTAAACTTTTTGACAGATATGTAAGACATGTGCACACCAAGTCATGCGTTCGTCCATGAAAACACTGAGATTCTTCACTTGTGATACAAAAGGAATTGGAAAATCCTGAAGGATTACTCTTGGCGACGGTCGTTATTTATACTTCTTATTTGACTTTGATGGCCAAGCATAATTACTTGCTAATTTGTAGGGTTCAATTTCAGGCCGTGCGCAGCAGACCAATCACTAACAGCCTGTAAGTCAATGTTTAGTAAGTCGATATTTTCCTGGAGGTCTCGTGCTGTAGAGTCTGTGTAGAGTTGAAGATAGTCAGCGTACATATGCTAGTTGCAGTGTTTTAAATTCCATGATATGTCATTCACAAAGAGTGCGAAAGGAAGATGACCAAGTACAGAGCCTTGAGGGACTCCTCTGTTCACGTGGCGCCAAGAGGAAACGATTCTATTATTATCTTTCACACATTGTTGACGTCCGTGAAGATAAGAATGCATACAAACAATCGTACTCTGAGAAAAATTTTGAGCCTTCAGTTTTTCAAGTAAAATGTCAATGCCTACGCTGTCGAAAGCTTTACTGTAGTACCAGAACTGTGAATCTTCCTCTGTCTATTGCTTGTTTAATATCCTCAATCACTTTAAGTAAGGCTGTAGTTGTGCTATGACCTTGTCGGAAACCGGACTGGAGAGGATCAAGGAGATTGTGCGTTCGAAGGTACTCAGACATTTGTGTATTGCACCCATTATTGAATGGACATATTAGATGCATAAATTAAATGATTGGAATTCGCATATGTGAAGACTACAGAAGGCAAGGAAAAGCTTGCAATTTTACAAAGGAGACGTACTGGCTGGAAATATATCCGTAGAGTACGCTTTAAGTCACGTACAGGCAGTAGCGGGCTAACTGATCTCTCAAATAAAGTTTTATTACACCGAAGAATGCAGACTTTCTATCTGGATTTCTCACGGGAACCGTCACGTTGGAATGTGCCCAACCCTAGTGTGGGACGGAGAAAGCAATAATACCTATCACCCCTCAATAGCCAAGTGGTTGTGCCCAAGCCGTGAGGCGCGGGAAGATCTCAACCAATCAGAAAATTACAAAATTTGCCGCCTTATCCTAGCGGGAATCAGTATTCAGTATTTCGCGATTTGGTGACGGAAATAGCAGTGAAATACGGTGTCCAGATCGGAGAATAATATTTGAGGAATTATTCAGGCAAATGCGTGGTTAATTATCTCTTAAATATTAAGTTTCAATTTGTGTAGAAGAGTGGTTTCGTCCAGGAAGCAAACAGTCATGGCGGGAAAGCGCCGTACGCCAACAGTAAATAGATCGGATGACGTACTTCATTTTATTAAATAACCTACGATCGTTTATGACAGCACAGTTCAACACGTCAATCGGACCATAAGTTGGAATATTTAGAATACATCTCCTGAACGTTTGACCTACGGACAAGTGGTAAACGATCCAAGGTGGCGTAGTAATCCGCCACATCCCTTCCAGTGGAACTATTTTTGAGGTGGGGGTGTGAGTGTTTACAAAACCGATAGCAGGAGGGTGATGAGTGTTCAGTTTCACTTGAAATTTCAGTGTACAGAGGTGACTCTTCAGATGGCGCTAAGAGACGGCTCTGGCAGTCGAGTGAGTAAAGTCTTTAGTTAAGTGAGTAAAGTCTTTAGTCAGAAGATGAACATTTAGGCAGAACGTTTATTCAACATCGGAGTATAGGAAGATAATCAGACAATCATTTCAGTTAAAATGACAATGATAGTTATTTTTTTAACAATTTCATAAAGGAACTCATAACGTCGTGTGACCGGCGCGAAGCGGAGACGAACATTGGAGATTTTAATGACATGTAGCTCTAGAACATTCCTTTCGTCACATATAACTTGTATGCTAATTCTCTAGTGGAGAAGTTATAGTTTTGGAGGACAGTATTTTTTATAAGATTTCTCCATATTTCACTGGGAACGTTGTATTTAATTTCCACATTCTCATAGAACTGCCATTTAAATTGAGACCTTGGGAGCAGAATATTAGTTGAGCTAATTACGCGAGGGTGACCTTGTTTACTAGTGGAATGCAACGGTACAAGGACTGGGGTCCAGTGTTATTGTCAGAGTAGGGTGAACGACCAGTAATCCCTTATACAAACTGTGAGGGCGGAGCAGACAGCAGAGACCGCAGAGGTGGCCAGGCCAGGTAACTTGTTCCAAACATTCAACGTCTACACGTCAGGTGCTAAACGCTGTAATTTGTATTTTCTTCACATGAGTGTATAAAATGCGTGTGTTAGTATAAAATTTATCGTGTGCAACGCAAGCATGAAAATGGATCCATTGCGTGTGCATAAAGTGTTGGATATCCTCATCGAGATGGAGAAGGAGCAGTAAATCCATGTAACGGAGACCGGCAGATGATCCAGCCTGCCTCCCAGTACAAAAAGGTAAAGCAATGAGCATTATTTGAAAATGTAAAATAATTGAGGACTATGAACAATCAGTGATCAAATGTAGGTTAGCAATTTAGGTAGGCTTGTAAATAATAATGTCACGTACCGGATGATACAATTAGATTTTGATATCATTTGCATTTAGAGTTAGGAGTGAGGCTAAGACAGTTATATCTAACGATTCGGGATATAAATGCCATGGTGTCACAGTAATATAATAATATATAATAATAATATAATAAATATGATAATCAGATAAATTTTCGTACTTTTCTCAGGGGTTTTGTAATATATTTTTGAATCATTTTCTAGCGTGTGCTATTGTTTTGACATATGGGAATCCTAATATTTATTATATAATTCATGTCTAATGCAATTACAGATTTTAACGTAATAATAATAATAATAATAATAATAATAATAATAATAATAATAATAATAATAATAATAATAATAATAATAATAACTGGGAATGTTATTTGATGGCATTTGATTTTATGGATGCTGCCGTGTTATTTTGATGTTTAATTAGCGGTAATTATTGCGCATCCAATTTGGTATTTGTGTTTGCGTGATCACGTGTTAGAGGACCATTTGCGGTGGGTCTCATACTTTTTATTTCTGTGATGTAACGTTTAACACGAAACTTGCTTTTCTTTATGAGTACATTGGATTCATATTATTGATAGCTGTGTATTTGGCAGGCAATCTTGTTATTACAGTCGATAAACAAAGACAGGGAAACCACTGACTGCCAGCTCTGATAATGCATGACATGTGTGAGTGAAATAAGATCATGAAAATTAATAAAGAGATAGTAATGTCCCTAATGACGATAATTGTGAACTGATAAATGTGAGATTTGAAGAACATGTCGTATAATAGTGTCGTAATAACGAAGTTATTCCGCCCGCGTGATATGAGCGAGGCTATGTTGACAAGCGCTACGATAAGAATAATGTGATGAATAAATAGAATTGAGAGATAAACAATGTAACTGCCAAAGTTAAATTTCGACGACATGTGTGATAGTTGTAGGCGGAAAGCCTGCGTATTTCAAATATTTTCCAGGGACAAAATGGTGCTCGGAAACAGACAAAATGAGAGTCCGAGTAAAGTCATGAACTGAGCGACCGAACAATGGGTAGTTTCGATAGTCATTGACGGTCATTGATGACATAATATTCAGAGTATTACTATCCGTACAAGGTTGAGTGATGTCATGCCTAGTTACGTCTGATATTAAGAGGTTGCCGTCAAATTCACGTAGTTGTTATTTGATTCATTTGGGAGTTATTTCCACATCACGATTTGCGTGTTGTATTTCAAACTTGATAGGCAGTGATCACGTGTATTTTAAGATTTTTTGTTATATTTTCTTTTCCTTGATGGATATTTTTGTCACCGTATTTTTATAGCGTCTGATGGTACGTGAATATTGTGATGGTTAAATGATGTAAATAGGTAGAGTAGTCAGGTTATTTTGGAATTTATTTATTTTCTTCTCGAGCAGTTGTTTCTCCATTTGTCATGTTTATTTTGTACATAAATATTTCATGTGTTAGGCTAATAGATCACTGATGGTTCATAGTCAAAAATCAATGTAGTAGGTATGCTCAAGCAGTAAGACAATTGTAACTAACAAGCTTTTGAAATCCACTACAAGTTTAGTTAGGTAAATGAATCGACCTTTAATGATAAGTTCTGTCGTAAGTGCCGCAAATTTATTAATTAAACAAGATGGAATCCGCCTCCATTAAAGTTGAGATCATAATTTATTCATTCTCAATGGAAATACAGGTAGCGGCAGACTAGATAAAAAATTAATTTGTGAAAGGGTCGAACTCATTTATTAAGATAAATATTTTGGCACTTAGCCTAATTTATTTTATTTATTTAAGTGCCCAGACTATCACAGCTAATAAGATATAAATCAACTAAATAAGTGATTGTACCAGAGTTTAAATGTGTGGCAAAGTTGTATAAAATGGTAAGGGATACCGTGCTCATGGAATTGCCTTTATTTACACATGGTTACTGTACACCAGAATTACTTGATATTTAGGTGGTTGCCAATTTGATATGACCTTGGATTTAACAAACTTAGGAAGTCCATAAATTAAAAGGTATGTGTGATTAATTAGTTGATCAATTAATAATTTATACAAATTCAGTTGATTGAAAGAACGATTCAAGTGTGTTTTAAGAGGTGTTATTCAAATGAGGCTGTATATTTGTTAGACCAGCAGTCTGTTGTGGTCGTGTCATGTACATGAGAGACTTTAGTTCGATGGTGATCATCATTATTAAATTTAATCGACCTTCAGTCGAAATCATTAAGGCGGATGATTAATTGTTGTAAAGAAGGTTTTTAATTCTTTTCATTTCAATAATTCTATTTTATTTTATTTGATTTCACTCCATTTAAATTTCATTTTTTTTTACATTTTGCCAATTTTTGTTAATAAACCATTTTATAATTTACGCTCAAATTCAATCTATGGGTACCGTCATTTACCAGTTAGCTGACCCTCCATCTTTCTTTTCCTCACCCCCGATGTTGTGTGGCCTGTCAACCCCGAGGAGAGCTGAAGGACGTTATCACCCCTGAGGAGAGAAGAGTCTACGCGAGCGGTAGGTATTATTTCGATGTCATTCTTTACAGGAGCAGTCGGTGCATTAAACAAGCAAGAAGAATACCGCATCGGGTGCCTTAAAAGGGCACAGTATGGACTACATATTTTACGATTTTAGATAAAGCTCATAAAATACAGATTGGACGATAGTCTCCCTCGTTCGAAGGCGTTTGACTTTTCGGAAGAGGTAGCACAATAGCCTTCTTCCAGAGAGTTGGATATGTGGAGCATTGAAGAGAGAAATTGATTATATGTGTTAACGTTGGTAATATACAATCAAGAATTAGTTTGACCATGTCAGTCTCAATATCATCAATTCCTTTTGCTTTCGTGCTTATTCTGAGGACTATTTTTCTGACTTGGAAGGGCGTCACGTGATTGAAATAGAATTTCTCTCTGTCAGGGGTAGGGTGTGTACCGTAATAATTCATAAGTCTCTGTCTGTCGTCAAATCGTACTGCGGAGCAATTAGCAGTAAAGTACTCGTTAAGAGTCTCGAGAGGTACTGTAATTTCTTCTCTGTTCTTGTTCTTCGTAAGCCCAAGCTTATTAATAGATTTCCAAAATTTCGTCGATGTTCTACCGTCAGGCGTAATTAAACTGTAAGCGTGTCGCAGTTTAGCATTTCGTATTTGTTGTGTTGTCTTATTTCGTAACTTCCTATATTCGTCAAAGTTTTGTACGGTAGGGTCATTTTTGTACTGTCTGTGAGCGCAGTCTCTTTGTTTCATTAGTTGTCTAATTTCGTCATTTAACCATGAGGAGGGTGCTTTCGATATTCTCGCTCGCCACTTTGGGGCATGCTTGTCAAATTGTTCCGTTACTTTGCTATTAAAGAAGTAAACTTTGTCGTCTAGATTGTTATAGTTAGTAATGCCATGCCAGGGTATTTTGCCTGCGTCCTCTATGAGTCTGTCTTTATTTATATTTTTCAGTGGTCGATAGGTGATAAATTTCTGAGAGGGTTTCGATTGCCGGAGGTTATACGAGATATATATTGCGTCGTGTGCAGATATACCAGGTACAGAGGTTTGACCAACATAGAGAACTCTGTCTGAGTTGCTAGTAACTATAAGATCTAATAGTGTGTGCGAATGAGATGTATGGTGAGTCGGAGAGAGAGGTAAGGTTTCCATATTATAGACTTGAAACAATGTTTTGAGTCGTGTGGAATCGGAAGAAGTTGCGTCAGTTAAGTCCGTATTGAAGTCTCACATAATTATTGTGTGAGGGTAGTCTGGCAGTAGTTTAGTTAAGTCAGCTTCAAAATCTTCTAAATGACCTGTATTCGGAGGTTTGTAAACTACTCCTACAAGGGCTGTTGAAATCGACTAGTGGCATCAGAGGAATTTGTTTTGTCACTTGTAACTCTTGCCAACTTGGAACGATTTGAGTTAACAAAATGTACAGTTAAACACAAAGGGCTAGGAGGAATTTAACGTTAATTGAAGTAGTGAGGAGCAGGAATATAACCAACTGTGCCTAGAATTCTCTATTATTTTCAAGTGCGACTAAATTAAGGGTGTTGCGTCTAAATTAATGAAATAAAAATTAAAAGTTTTTAAAAATGAAAGTTGTTAAATGAATAATTAATCATAAAGAAATAAGAAAGCAAATGAAATTAGTTAGTAAAATGTATAGATAAATAGTTGCAAAAAGAAATTTTAACTAAGCTAAACGAAAATAAATGATAATTCACTAAACTATTCTAAGATAAAATTTAACGATCTTGAGAGAAATAAATATGGACTAATCTAGGAATATAAACACTTAGTTCGATGCGCTCAGTTCAGTGAATTGTTACATTTAGCTGCTGTCACTGTCCTTAGGAATGTCACTCAGCCGGTTAATTCTAATTTTACTGCCATCTGGTTTCTTAATAATGTCTCGACTCGAGGTCCAACAATTGCTCTGATTAAAACGGAGAATAGCAGCCTTAAGAATTGACGATCTGGTGGAGCTTAGACCCTCGCGAATAGTTACTGGAGTACCTTTCAATTTTCGTTTATTGCGAAACACTTCCTGCCTTGTTCAATATTCAATATGATGTGAATTTGACAATGATTAGCCGAAGTATGCCTGGAGATTTAGATCCGAATCGGTGGCTCCTATCAATGTCTTGCAAATTCACATTCACACCTATCTCCCTAAAAACCTTTACTGCAAGTTCGTCCGTATCTTCACTTACGCTTTCCTGCACCCCAAAAATTCTAACGTTAGCTCTTCTACTGTATTGTTGCAGTGAGTCACATCTTGCAGCAAAGTCTTCCCTCATCTCGCGGATTTCTTTATCCATGCTCTCGAGTTTTACGTTCAATTCTGCCACAATTTCAGAATTGAACTGGAGAGATTTTTCTAATTCCTTTATGACGAGTTCTGTTATTTTGGCTTCAGAAGAAATGTAGGAACACGTGAACCAATCCTGACTTTACGCCTGATGTTAGAGGATCGAATCAAGAAGGACAAGCCCACGTACATGGCATTTGTAGATCTAGAAAAGGCATTCGATAATGTTGATTGGACCAAGCTATTTATGATTCTGAAGGTGATTGGGTTCAGATACCGAGAACGAAGAATTATCTTCAATCTGTATAAAAATCAGTCTGCAGTGATAAGAATCGAGGGCCTTGAAAAAGAAGCAGCAATCCAGAAAGGAGTGATTAAAGGCTGCAGTTTGTCCCCCTACTTTTGAATGATTAAATAGAACAGGCAGTAAAGGAAATCAAAGAAGAATTTGGAGAGGGAATCAAAATCCAAGGAGAGGAAATCAAAACCTTGAGATTTGCCGATGATATTGTTATTTTATCTGAGACTGCAGAAGATCTCGAGAAGCTGCTGAATGGTATGGATGAAGTCTTGGGTATGGAGTACAAGATTAAAATAAATAAGTCTAAAACAAAAGTAATGGAGTGCAGTCGAACGAAGGCAGGTGATGCAGGAAATATTAGATTAGGAAATGAAGTCTTAAAGGAAGTAGATGAATATTGTCACTTGGGTAGTAAAATTACTAACGATGGCAGAAGTAAGGAGGACATAAAATGCAGACTAGCACAAGCAAGTAGGAGCTTTCATAACAAAATACATTTGCTCACTTCAAACATTGATATAGGAATTAGAAAGATGTTTTTGAAGACTTTCGTGTGGAGCGTGGTATTGTATGGAAGTGAAATATGGACGATAACTAGCTCAGAAAGAAAGAGAATAGAAGCTTTTGAAATGTGGTGTTACAGAAGAATGCTGAAGGTGAGATGGATAGATCGAATCACGAATGAAGAGATACTGAATCGAATTGGTGAGAGAAGATCGATTTGGCTAAATTTGACGAGAAGAAGAGATAGAATGACAGGATACATCTTAAGACACACAGGGCTCGTTCAGTTGGTTTTTGAAGGAAGTGTAGGTGGTAAGGAAAGTAGGGGTAGACCAAGGTATGAATATGACAAGCAGATTAGAGCAGATGTAGGATGCAATAGTTACGTAGGAATGAAAGGAAACGTTCGCACATAACAGGGTGGTATGGCGGGCTGCATCAAATCAGCCTATGGACTGATGATTCAAACAACTCGCGTAGGTAGAAGGCTGCAGCTAGCAATGACTCATTGAGTTCGTGGTGTTTCTTTGAGCAGGAAGTGCTGTTCTCTTAGACGCAAAGTTACGATATGCATAAAATGAAGCAAAGTGTGTCTGTTAAACTAAAACAATTTGTTTCTCAATATGGAGAAAGGGTCTTCACCACTGACGGGACAATACTGCAAACTTTGTGACGTGAAAGTGGCCGCTGTAAAAAGGTTTACCGTTGAACAACATGTATAGCGTGAGAAACACAAACGTGGTCTGCAACGACTTCAGGATGAAGGAACATTACTGCAACAGAAGCTACTTGGAGAAACCCATTCATCCGTTTCACCATTCTTTGAAGAACTGTGTAGTGTGATTCTTTGTGCCGATCTCCCATTGAGTAACTTAAACCACCCCAAACTGCACAGTGTCTTAGAGAAGCACACTGTCAAATTCAAACCGAATTCTTCTACGTTAAGGAAAATCTATGTTAGACGATGCTATGAAAAAAAAACTTTGGAAGAAATCAGGAAAAGAGTTGGAAATAAATAAAAATATGGATATCGATGGACGAGACGATAGACCCTTGAGGACGATAAATATGTAGCTAACGTGGTGGTAGGAACACTGGACGAGGATGTTCCTGGGGAACACTTTCTACTCTATCGTGAGCATTTACAAAAAGTGAACTACTCAACAGTCAGCAATGTTATTGATAAATCGTTCACATTATTGTGGCCTGATGGCATTCGGCATGACAATGTGTTGCGCTTAGTAACGGATGCAGCCCCCTATATTGTCAAGGCTGCTAATTCGCTTCGTGCTCTCTACTCTAACATGGTGCATTGTTTGGCCCACGCGTTACACCGAGTCACGGAGGAGGTTCGCGGTCATTTTCCAGAAGTTGACCAATTGATAGGATGTGTGAAAAAGGTATTCTTAAAGGCACCCTCTCGAGTTTCAACTTTCGAGACAGATGCTCCAGACATTTCACTTTCTCCTCCTCCCGTTTTGACAAGATCAGGAACCTGGATTGAAACCTGCACGTATTATAGCGAGAACTTACAAGTGGCGAAACAAATCGTGGATTCATTCGACAGCACTGAAGCAGTATCAGTCAAAGCAGCGCAAAAACTTGTGGCAGATAGTGAAATTGCAGGAAAACTTGCTTACATAAAAGCATATTTTGTATTTCTTCCTACTACCATAACCGCTCTGGAAAAGACGGAAGTGCCGCTAGTTCAGCAGTTACAACTTGTGCTGAAAGTGGTGAATGATTTGGATCGCGCGTGTGGCAAAGTGGGACAAGCTGTGTCTGAGAAGATGAAGGTTTTGGAGAAAAATAAAGGATATCAGACAATGTGTTCAATTGGTAAAAGTTTGTCAGGTGAAACATTTTCTCCTTATGACGTTGACGACAGTGAATTAAATTCAAGTGAAGTTGTTTGCTTTTTAATATGCTTCAGTTGTGTCGGTGGGGGTAGAAAAGAGCTTTTCTATGTTTAAAGCTTTGCTTTGATAACAGACAATCATTTTATATTGAAAATAGACACCATGTATTTGTTGTTCATTGCAGCTCACACATTTTGGAATGAACAGTTGGGACCTTTATGACTGAGAAATGTCTGTTTTGTAAACATGTAGGTATTATTTTCAAATTCATAACTCGAAAATGTATTACAAAATGTCTGTTTTGCCAATATTAATAGCTTGAATTCATTTTGTTACCACACAAGAATAAAACATCACAGAAATCCTAGAAAATCAAAGGTAATTTTTTTACACTTTTAGGCCATTTTCTGCATTTTTAGGTCATAAGTGCATTTTTTATTTTTATTTTTGCCAGTTTTTAGGTCATCATAATCCTAGCCGGAATCATTATTTATTTTATTTATGTGTGTATGTTCAGTCTTCAGCCCTAAGGCTGGTTGGATCCTCAACAGCTCTGCCATCAGCTGTCATAGATGGCCTAGGCATCACTGAAGAGGCGTACTAGGGAAATGAGGAGTGAGGTAGTTTCCCGTTGCTTTCCTCAACGAGCCAGAAGTTGCTATTACATATCAGTCTGCCAAGCCAACTGAAATGCATGCACCAACCGACCCTATGAGCAACATTTTCACACCATTCATATCAGGGACTGTCTGCAGAAGGAATGGCATTACTAGCATCGCTCATACCTCAGTTACTTTCATATTGTCAAAGCCAAGGATAAGACAGAGACAGATCAATGAAAGTAACAAAATTGCTCTTGCCCATACCAGAAGACATAGTGCATTGTAAACACTAGGTCCTGCCAGCAAAGGCATATTTTATTTATATCCTTTAGAAATTAGAATATTATTTAATTCATGTCCTAAATCGTGCCTATATTACTGTACATTTACACAAAGTCTTGATTTAAAATCTACAATGATTTAAATGCCTTAGTCTTTATAAGTCTCTTAATTACGTTTCTTTTAAGTCATAAGTTACCATCTGTAGTTCATAACTAATTATGGGCAACGTTTATTCCTATTCTCAATTTATGTTACAATTTCACTTTACTCTTATTGTATTATTCAATTTTAATTTCGAGATTTTTTATCCTACTCACATTAATAACTCAACTGGGATTGTGATTATTATATCCATATAGCTCAATTTCTTTACAACACTTTACACTTGAATCACTTATAAATTATTCATCAGATTTCTTAACAGATTCTCTCTCAGATTCTTACATTTCGGATTCTTACATTTCTCAGATTCTTTATTTTCAGATTCCTATTTGTTTTGCTTCAGTTTTTCTAATTCTTTGGTTTATTCCCTCTTTCCTGATAGCTCACTCGATTGTATTCAATTAGTTAATCATCAATAAATTCTACATTTACAATATTAAACCCTTAGTTGGAAACACAGAGCATAACTACCACGAACAAAGGTCCTGAGTTCGACAATGATCAGAATCTCTCGCTACGTGAATATGCACAGAGATCTGAAAATCCACATGAGTAACTACAAGATTAATGTACACAGATTCATATACACATCACGACCACACAATCACCTCAAAATTACGGAATTAATTTATTGCCGTATGTGTTCTATTATTATTATTATTATTATTATTATTATTAATTTTATTATTTTAATTTTCTTATTATATCACGATCCCTCAGAATTTGTTGATGACCCTACAATGACGACAAACGCGACTCACAGCAATGAATAAATACAGAATGAGACGACAAATGATTACGATCAGACAAATATGATCAACCACAGCCACGCACAATCAAGGATCAGTTCATATAACAAATGCTCGAAACGCATGAAACCAAATCCTAAATTATAGCAAGTACAATTTTAATTTGTTGTTCAGTTTATTTAATCATATTATTATATTCACTAATGACCAACGTGTACCCTAGTAGTCGCCACGTGGTTATAATTCACTCCTCATTTCAATTAGCCCATCATGCACCACCTTCGCCGTATGGATTCAATTCCACATCATTACAGTCGAATTGGGCATTTTTGGCATTTCAACAATCAGTTCAACAAAATTTATATCTCAACAACATGTTTGATTACCTCGCTCTAAATCTTTACTTTTATCTCCATGAGTATTATTCTCGATCTCATGAAATATTCCGAAGACATACCTATCACGTGGCTGCCAAGATCTCGATCTCATGAAATATTCCGAAGACATACCTAACACGTGGCTGCCAAGAAATTAAATAAATCTTACGATCAGATTTAATTAATCAGAATACGTCTCAATTTCTATAAATATTCTAATTTATCATCACTTCTATACCGACTACTGAACGTATTATTATTATCTCATTTTTAATAGAATACTTCGTCATTATTATTATTATTATTATTATTATTATTATTATTATTATTATTATTATTATTATTATTATTATTATTATTATTATGGCCTCATTATACCAGTGATAACCTTTGAAGATCATAAGTAACACACATACAGTATACCACTAATGAACTAGCAACACACATGCTAACTAAGTCAGTTAGATTTGAATTTTCTTTCACTTTGGTGTTGGTTAAATAGAGCATGTGTTTCAATCAGTCTAGAAAACAATCTCACGAAATATACAGAAAAGAAAAAATATGGTTTAGTGGGTACTCATGTTTTCTGATGTAGACAGATTCAGCTGGGATCTGTAGACATGAGCACAGGTCTCCTTCCGATTACGTTGGGTCGTACAATTTCATTGTGCTGGCTCGCACAATTATAACTTAGAACTGCATGGTGTCCACGCAGTCAGGCTATATGAAGTTGTGGCGATAATTCCTTGAAATTCTTATGGAGATCCTCCCTCGCTGATCCATAACTGAAGATCTTGCTCTCGTAGTCAGGCTGAAAATGAGATTCAAATTAGAGGTTTTATCCACTTGTATTACATCACTTTTTTTGCTAGGGGCTTTACGTCGCACCGACACAGATTACATCACTAAGTTGTGCACTATTATACTTAACTTGTCTAACACTTGATGCAAAGATGTACCAAGAGTTGATGCCCCATTTCCTCTGGCACCATAGAATAATGTCTAATACGTCTATCTCCTCGTCGATCTCTTGATTAGGTGTCCTACAGTTGCGTACCACACGCCGTAAACTGCTTAAAATTGTCTCTCGACTCACGCCTTGTAGTAATTTACGTTGTACGTTTACACAAGTTCACTCGTTAAATAATAACCTCTTCTCGACGACTTGAAATGTTCCAAGTGTAATTCGGAACGAAGTAATCCATACAAAATCGTGGAATGAAATTCGAATTCAAAGTCAAAACACGAACTCATTAGGACATTTACAGACCAAGTCCATGAGATTAGGCAAACGTATACGAAGTTTCCAGACGTTTCCTTCCAGACGAAGTTGTATCATTAGACTCCTTCAAAAGGAAAGTTCATCCCTTGACATCTTCTCTCTTCTTCCGAAAATACCAGAAAAAGAATATGACTGTTCATGACTAAATAAGAAGAAGACTGTATTTGTTCGCTCTCTTACAGCGTACTACTATTTCGCCTCTTTCACACCGTACTAATGTATCTGTTCGCTCCTTCACACCGTACTGACATTCACATCTTTACCAACGAACAAGTAAAGCGACGTAGTCTCCCGATTGGAATTTCTATTGGTCGAGATTTTAGCTTAAATATGATTTGTCCAATCTTGAGCGAGTATGGATCATTCCAAAAGTGTCGCTCCTTCTCCAAACTTCTCTTGCATGACGAGTACACCGCCGTGACGTAGCTCATGTGTCCATGACCGCTCGACCCAGTTCCGGCTGACATTACTCTCAACGGGACGGCCTGGCTATCAGCCGATAACTGATCCGTACGTGTGCATGAAATTTACGGAAATTAAAGCAAATCTCCATTTGTTCCCATAAGGTACCATTTGGATGGGTACAATATGGATATTAAGAACCACATATATCAGTCTCCAACCTAAACCACCCGAAATAGCACATTATTTATCGCCCATATCTGGGGCTTATAATAGTTCAAAAATGGTGCAATACTAAATAGCACTTGGGAGAAGGATTATAGGAAAGGAGAACCACAGCTGCGTAACATCCACTACTTACTTTTACAACTACTACTAATATTATTACTACTACTAGGAAGAAGAAGAGGAAGTAGACGAAGCTGAAGCAGAAGAAGAAGAGCCCGTCTCACAGGCGGGTTTTAAGCACACTCGTTTACAACACGTTTGGTATAACCACCGAGCACAGAATAACATAGAGTAGGCAATGTGCGTCTGAGTTGAAGTCAGTAGACACAAGCGGCCGCCATGTTGCTTGTACCATAATATTGGAGACCAGTTAGTGTAAGTAAGTGAACAGTGCACCACGTGTGAAGTAAATAAAGGAAGTTTGAGTTATTATTTAAAATGCCGACTTGTGTAGTGTATGGATGTGCAAACAGAGCTTCAAAGAAAATACCAGGGATAACTTTTCACAGGTAAGCACTATGGTTTTTTTTCGAATAATCAGTGCCGAACTGCTTTCCCCTTGCACATGCAGTATAGGTTAAGACGCCCCTTTATGATTTACAGTTTTCCTAAAGATAATGAACGACGGAAGAAATGGGTAAGAGCTATACGAAAGAAAAATGGTCCCCCACACCTTTCAGCACCATATGTTCAGCTCACTTTACTGAACGTGATTTGATCGTACTTCATTGTGTGTCGTAAGGCTGAGGGAATGGGCTGTGCCATCTGTGTTTGCTGCTTTCCCAAAGTACCTACAAATAAAATAAAAGGTTAGTTTATCTTCGTTTTAGCCGTTTGGTGTGAGAAATGTGTCTAAATACATATTTATAGAGTAAGCCTACTTTTAAAAATTTATTTTTCAGGAGAGGAGGGTCCTTAAAATCACAAAGACTGTGGCAATGCCTTCATTAGACTCCTCTACAGCAGTCCAGGAAGTACCTGTTGTGGAAAAATCCATATGTAATAAAAGTGCAGAAACGTGTTTTAGTTCCCGAATAGATCACATGAAAACCAAAGAAATTGCGTACAGAAAGAAAATAAAATTATTACACCTATAATAATTTGGATGCCTTTGCTGGCGGGATGTAGTGTTTACAGTGCACTATCCCATGTCTTCTGGTATGTGCTAGAGTAAATTTGTTACTTTCATTGGCCTGTCTGTCTCTTCCTTGGCTTTGACTATATGAAAGTGACCGAGGTATGAGCGATTCTAGTAATACCGTTCCTTCTGTAGTCAGTCCCTGTTATGAATGGTGTGAAAATAATAGCTCATAGGGTCGGTTGGTGCATGCATTTGAGTGGGTTTGGCAGAGTGATATGTAATAGCAACTTCTGGCTCGGTGAGGAAAGCAACGGGAAACTACCTCACTCCTAATTTCCTTAGTATGCCTCTTCAGTGACACCTAGGCTGTCTATGACAGCTGTTGGTGGAGCTATAGAGGATCAAACCAGCTTTCGTGCTGAATACCCAACACACATAATAATTAGGCCTATTTACCTCATACTTACTGCTCTTCCAGGATATCTTTATTATTGACCTGTATTATTTTATTTATAGGCCTACAGGCTGTGTATATTTTTGTGTGTGGATGTGTACTGTATATGGTATCTATATGAATATTCTTGGTCCATAACCTGTCTTATTCTTTCTCTAAAATAGGTCTTCATGAATATGTTTCATTATTTTTAGCTGCACCTTGCAAATCGGCAATTCGTTTGAGCTAAATACAATCTGATATAATAACAGGCTATTTGAGCTTATTTTTCCGAATTTTGAACTACCGTTACTACGATTAAAACAGTGTTCTGGACTGCCCCGTGCTTATCGTTATGACTAAGGCACTTTTCTACTGCGTTAGATACGTTAACCAATGAAATAATGTTATATAAGTCTTTTAAAATGACAGACTCTGATAGGAATTAACTAGCACTGCTGGTAATACCAACATGGCGATGCGCGCAAAGCTCGGCTTCAGCGAGCCAATGCATTGCAGTAGGCATTGCCATCTCTATGGTATTCTGTGCTCGGTGGTATATACCTCTGTCCTCTCGGGAAAAATTCCTTTCACGGCTGGCCATATCAGTAGTGGGTTGCCGTACGTTGAGAATTTGTGTTCAGTGATAGCAGGCAGTGTCGTGTTCAGTACTCTGGTACTGTTCTTATGGTGTTTTGAAAGGCAGTGAATTTGTTCATATAGGTAGTTGGGGAATGTAGGTTGAGGGTACAGTGTAGTCTAGTCAAGGAATATAGAGTGTGTCTGTGTTTGAGACGGAGCCATCCAAGTTCAATGTAAGATTGGGTAACGTGAGATACTAGCGACATTATTAAATGTGCCATCATGCCCATTAAGTAATATCAGTTGTGGCTACTGATGGAAATGCCTCAAGCTGGCTGACTCAATAAGCAGGATGGGATTAGACGCGTATGCTTTGGCGGTGTTAGGGTAAGAGGAGAAACTGAGGATCAAGTTTAGTGAAAGAGCACAAACTATTTATAATAGGCGTAAAAGAATGAAATACAAAGTAAGATGTAGGGTTGTATATCAAAAGAACCACGAAGTTGTTTCTGTCATGTATTTTGTGCCTTAATTTCACTTCGTTTTCGTACTAATGTAAGTAATCTATGCCACCAGGATATTTCCCAATTCCAATGTATTTGCCAATAATAATAATAATAATAATAATAATAATAATAATAATAATAATAATAATAATAATAATAATAATAATAATAATAATAATCATAATCATAATCATAATAATACGTAATACAAAGAGAGTTCGATCCAGACATCTTCATTACTATGTAGATAAACATGGCGATTTCAAGAAATAATGATCAGAGTCGTTTCGCTGACAATCGTGTGAAGGTAGATGAGAATGAAGTCGAGAAACTTTATGAGGCACTAAGCGTATAGTGGTAGGCTAGTTCACTTTCTTACAGTTACCAAGGAAAGAATTTGTGATGGAGTAATGTTTGAAAAGCATACCTTAGGAACATGGAAATCATTAAGGCACTTGACCTGCCAAGACGATTGCTGCCCACTGTGATGGCCTGCAGATATTGGACTATAACCCGGTTAGCCTGAATACATCCTCTGACAAATTGCTTGGCTTCCACAACTCGGTAGGCTACATCTCGAATCATACAGCTACTAAGTTGGCCTCACGAGGCTGAGTGAACCCGGCTCAACCACACAGACTAGAATTAAATTGCCTGAATTGGCTACGAAATCAATTTGTGGCTTCCGGTAAGAGACAGGCATGTTAGCCTTACATCGCGGGGCTGAAGATACAGTTTCAGCGAGCTTACAATACCTGCGTACACTTTATACCTAACCTTTGCTCCTACAAGCATGTTTCATTTTTTCACTCGTTTAATTATATTTTAATATACCGGTACGAGAAGCTAAAGAATATTGTTTTTCCTTTTCCAAATGTTCTCAAAATCATTTCTGTAGGCTCTAGTCGTATGAGTGACCACCACAACAGAACGAAGCAGCAACATTTCATCAAACAGCTGGTCACGCACAGTTACAGTTGGTGAAAGCGACGGCATTATGAAACAGTTTACCTGAAACTGTGATTATCTACTGATAAATATAACTCAACATGTTTAAGTGTTAACTTTTTTAGCCTTTACTTATAGAATGAGAACCTGCGGTCACCCTTGAAATGATATGTTAAGTTTCTCTTCTTCAAATATAAGAAAATTCTAGGACAGTGCCTTCGTCAAGGCTACGGTCACTATCTCCTCAATTATAATCAATTTATGAGAAGTGTACACATCAGTTCAGACATGACAGGCATGACGGTAACACAGGTATTCAGAAGAAAATAAAACTCAGTAAGTACAAAGGCGATTCAAAAAATGAGGTAACATGAGCTCCTACTAATCACATCCAGTCCGCGAACCTTTTTAAGGGGGTGAGGAGTAAGGAGGGAGCTACGCCGGTTCCGATAATACTGCCAACTGAATGGAAATGAAATCTGAATTGAATCGATAGTATGATCGATCGATATGAATTTTCTAAACCTTTATTATCTTAAGCCAACAACTGTCTCACACACACACATTATATAACATTATTTATCATTTCTCGTTGCGAATCTTGTTCCTAGCATGAATTCTCAGAAATATCACTTCCACAATCACTTTCACAATCGTCACTGCTATCTGCAGTACTAGTACGTAAAGTGTACTCCAGATGTCTCACGGCGATGCATAATCGATTCATAGTTTGTGTCAAAGGTTGCCAATACGAATCTCGAAGATAACCGATGTCTACAGATTCAGCACTAGGGAGCCGAAGTATCGCTAAAAGTTCCGCATACTGTAGTCACCTATTCTCACTCGTGTTCGAATATTCCGCCAAGACCGAAGCAGGAGATCACAGCTTCATCATGCAGCTGTTATATGGGTGCATATGTTGCGCCAGACCCTCACAATATCCGTTGAAAGATGGCTGCGCGCACAGGGTATGGTCAAACGTGGAAATGCGTAGTGTTGAGACATGTACCATGTACATACGGTTGTCTAGGTTGTTGTTGTATATTATTAATGTGTAATAACTTATTATTTAAGTAAATATGAAGGTGAAATGAAATGGCGTATGACTTTTAGTGCCGGGATGTGTCCGAGGACTTCGGCTCACCAGGTGCAGGTATTTCTGATTTGACTCCCGTAGGCGACCTGCTCGTCGTGATGAGGATGAAATGATGATGAAGACGACACATACACCCAGTCCCCGTGCCAGGGTAATTAACCAATTATGGTTCAAAGTCCCGACCCTGCTGGGAATCGTACCCGGGACCCCTGTGACCAAAGGCCAGCACGCTAACCATTTAGCCATGGAGCCGGACAATATGAAGGTAATTATGTTATTATTATGCCAAAATTAATTGCTTATGTTGTAGTGTCTATATCTGGATTTTTATAACTAAGTTAGGAATTTCAAGTAATTTATATGTTAACATATTTATTAGTGGTAAGAATCAGGCAGCCTTTTCAGGGACATTTTAACTTAGCCTACGTGTGTAATCTTGGGTAAAAACCATGGACATGGTAAACACAGTTACGTGTACATGATGCATAAAGAACGGAAAACTTGGTAGGCTGGGTTTATCCAGTGGAAAGGTGGAGTGCTGGAACGGAACAATTTCGTTTTGAGTGAAATAGAAAAAGCGAATAAGGAGGACAAGTACGTAGGAAGTGTTAGTCTGAGAGGAGGATTGTTGATTATGGTTCAGAGGACGTATGACGTTATTCATATTGTTCGGTGAATACTTGTGCTATGGTGACTCTCAGTCCGGACTCAGTACTTTGCGGATCGTTACTGCCGTCAGTGTATCGTGCTGCCAGTCCGATATTTATGAAGTTTTAGAGAGTGTACTTGTGTGCCAGTGTTGCAAAGTGAGGGATAGACTGTGGACTACCTCGATTCGGTCACACACGAACTATCGTCAGTCTGTCGGGCAATGTGGGAGTGGCTTGGTATTTTTTACCAAGTGCATTAAGTTGGGTGGCACTTTATATCAGCGGTGACTAGGAGTATCCTGGACGATAGAGGATAATACGGTGCGAGTTTGGAGACTGATCTTCGCAGGAAGAACAAACTTAGGACGGTTCTGGAGTTCCGGAACATGAGGCTTCAAATCCAGGCACGGAAGCAGGAAGCTATGGGAGTGACTAACCACATATTCAAAAGTTGGTAAGAAAGAGGAGAATAATATGTCGGATTAAAGTTGTTCTGATTTTACTGAAAATTGTAAATATTAATTTGTAAAATTTTACATGATCTTGTTTATTTTGTGTATACAGATACATTAGAAACAAACAGTTAATTAAATTTATTTATGGTAACCTTATACGCATGTTCCTTACGATTTCTAAGGTTTGCAGGAGGTAGTAGGTAAGGCCCAGTCAGCAGAGCACCAGTTTTGCAGTTTTGTAGCTCTATATACACGACCTGAGTAGAATCTTAATATTTCATGTTCTACCATATAAATAATAATAATAATAATAATAATAATAATAATAATAATAATAATAATAATAATAATAATAATAATAATAATAATAATAATAATAATAATAATAATAATATTCTCAATTGAGGAATCCTATGGTGGCCTCTGGCGCCCTTTTACCTGCATTTTCGGCAAATTATAATATATTATTATTTTCATTAATATTATTACCGTCATTTATTTACTAAATTTTATTTCAATGGAAGTCGCCAAGTGATAATGACATTCAATTATGGTACGAAAATGAATATTTTTATTAAATTATTTTTTAATGTCACAGCACCCAGTCGGACTCATTGGCTGAATGGTCAACGTTGAGGCTTTCGGTTCAGAGGGTCCTGGGTTCCATTCCCGGCTGGGTTGGGGATTTTAATCGACTTTGATTAATTCTTCTGGTTCGGGGACTGGGGGTTTGTCTTTGTCCCAACACTTTCCTCTTCATATTCAGACAACACACTGCACTACCTACCACCAAAGAAATAGGCAATAGTGATTACATCCCTTCATATAGGGTTGGCGTCAGGAAGAGTATTCGGGAGTAAAACAGGGCCAAATCCACATGTACGACGTAGTTCGCACCCGCGACCCCACAGCTGTGTGAAAAGTGGTAGAACAAGAAGAAGAAGAAGAAGAAGAAGAAGAAGAAGAAGTTACAGTTAACACCCAACAGTATGGAATATTTTATTGATATTACAATTAATGCCCAAGCGTGAGGTAAAGTATTTAAGTAGATTACAATGTTTAAGCAACCATGGTACGAGTACAATGGCTAGTGGTATATTGCTTCTTTTCTTGCTAGCTGCTTTACGTCGCACCGACACAGATAGGTCTTATGGCGACGATGGGCTAGGAAAGGCCTAGGAGTGGGAAGGAAGCGGCCGTGACCTTAATTACGGTACAGCCCCAGCTTTTGCCTGGTGTGAAAATGGGAAACCACGGAAAATCATCTTCAGGGCTGCCGACAGTGGTGGTATATTGCAATTGACGCCCAACAGTAGGGATATTTATATTACAATTAGCGTCCAACAGTGGTACAGTGGCAACTGGTGTATTACAGTGTGATCCGGTTTTTTGCGTCTGAAGGACACCTAACCAGCGGAAATGCAATGACACCTTCTCGAGGTTTAAAATGTCTTGCCTTAGTGATACTTTAATTTTAATAGTTTTTAATAATGTACAGATTAGATACGTAATTAAACGAGGTAACAGATCTAGTCGCATATAGCGAATTGTAGAGGCACCTAGTTAATTCACGGAGGCTTGCAGACTAAACGCTAAAAGGCACAACAGTCTATAATGAAGATGTAAGTGCATACAGTTCACACGTATGTATGTATAATATTGTTCAACTGAACCATACGGATGTCAAGAAAATTACACCGTGTGTATTGGTAGTATAACCTGTATAAAATCAACAATGTACCCATGACAGTTCAAGAGCGTCTGTGAATAATCCCCTCCACCGCTCAGGTACCTGACCCAATGCTGAAAACGTTTCTCCATACCCTCCAAAGAATCTGGTATCTGATCGAAACTCTTTCATGCCATGATGAGCCGCTTGATCGTTGAAGAAACATTTATTCTCTAGCGCATTCTTCAACGGACCAAGGATGTGATAGTATGATCTTGGATCTATGGAGGGAGATCCGTAAGATTCCAGTAAATGCGGCTCGGAGTGGCCGATATTGTGTTGGCAGCGTGTGGACGTGTGTTATTGTGCAGCACAGGCACACTTCGTGACACTTTTCCCGGCCGAAGCACGTTCTTTGCACAAATATTGAATTATGCCATGTTGTATTTTTTCGGACTTAACATGAATGCAGCTTCAATTGTTTCTTCTTAGTGGACTCGTGTCTCAGATTGATACACTCTGAACTGCCAACCATCCAATGCTGCCAACTCTTGGCCGTCCAGTCAGTAATTTACAGTGTTGTCAGCCCTGTCTATGATTCAATGAAACAACCCTCTTACGTACGTACGCCTTAGGTGATTGAGGCTCTCGTCTTCTGTGCACAATGTTGTCGAACCGATTTCCAACATAGTCGGTTGGCATTTAAGAGTACTTAAATGTGAGAGACCTGTGTCCTTACTGCAGCGTTAAATAATCGTTCAAAGAATGCATAATGAAATGAAACGTCGTATGGCTTTTACGCCGGCAGTGTCCGAGGTCATGTTCGGCTCGCCAGGTGCAGGTCTTTGGATTTGACTCCCGTAGGCGACCTACGCGTCATGATGAGGATGAAATGATCATGAAGATGACACATACATCCAGCCCCCGTGCCAGAGAAATTAACCAATGGTTGTTAAAATCCCCGACCCTGCCGAGAATGGATCCATGAGACCAAAGGCCAGCACACTAACCAATTAGCCATGGAGCCGGACAAGAATGAATAGAACTCACAGAACTCATACTGGAATGATGAAGTGAGGGCAGCTTGTAATAATAAAAAGTAGGCGTATCACGAATGGTTCCAAACAACGACTGATGCCGACGCAGAACGCTGTCAAATTGTAACATATCTGGAAACGTAAGGACATTATTTTTAACTAAGCATCATTAGGCCTAGGATAGAGAAAGTGAAATCCGTCTGCAGACGAATGAGAGAAGATGAACTCTAAGAACGAGAAAATCAGACAGAACTACATGAATATGATTAGTGAAAAGTTTCAAAGAGTAGACATTAAATAGGTTCAGGATATAGAAAGAGAATGTATTCTTGACTTGCGTTTATAAAGTTTAACAGTTGTGATATTGCTCTGGTTAAATGCTTCTTTCTAAGGATCCTTAGGAGGAGTTTTTTGCTAGTTGCTTTACGTCGCACCGACACAGATAGGTCTTATGGCGACGATGGGACAGGAAAGGCCTAGGAATGGGAAGGAAGCGGCCGTAGCCTTAATTAAAGTACAGCCCCAGCATTTGCCTGGTGTGAACATGGGAAACCACGGAAAACCATTTTCAGGGCTGCCGACAGTGGGGTTCGAACCCACTATCTCCCGGATGCGAGCTCACAGCTGCGCGCTCCTAACCGCAGCGCCAACTCGCCCAGTCCTTAGGAGGATTAGATAAAGAGGCAGATAAGAGGGATGTATCCCCCCACGAGGAGATTGTACTCATTATTATAAATATATACCGGTACATTTATTATTGTAATAAAAATATCCATTTGCAAAAACATTCGTTTAAATGTCTTCCTTATGATTATTATTATTATTAATAATAATAATAATAATAATATCCTCCTCTAAGTAAAAGTCGTATCTACGCCACTGTTACGGGTTCTTAAGAAATCACTTCTCTATGATGAACAGAAGCCATTTTCTAATCAAATGAGGTACACGGGGCTAATTTTTAAACAAGGCTTGACTTGGAAAAGTCATGCAGATACTGCATAATCAACGCATACTGGGCTTGGTACTATGCTTGGTAAGACATTGGAACTAGATCATATTGTGATGCACTGGATATACACTGACTGACAGAGCAAATGCAACACCAAGAAGGAGAGGTCAGAACTTTATGCCAATTCCAGGGTAGACTGACGTCACTGAGGTATGCTCATGATGTGAAATGCGCCGCTGTGCTGCGCACGTAGCGAACGATAAATGGGACACGGCGTTGGCGAATGGCCCACTTCGTACCGTGATTTCTCAGCCGACAGTCATTGTAGAACGTGTTGTAATGTGCCACAGGACACGTGTATAGTTAAGAATGCCAGGCCGCCGTCAACGGAGGCATTTCCAGCAGACAGACGACTTTACGAGGGGTATGGTGATCGGGCTGAGAAGGGCAGGTTGGTCGCTTCGTCAAATCGCAGCCGATACCCATAGGGATGTGTCCACGGTGCAGCGCCTGTGGCGAAGATGGTTGGTGCAGGGACATGTGGCACGTGCGAGGGGTCCAGGCGCAGCCCGAGTGACGTCAGCACGCGAGGATCGGCGCATCCGCCGCCAAGCGGTGGCAGCCCCGCACGCCACGTCAACCGCCATTCTTCAGCATGTGCAAGACACCCTGGCTGTTCCAATATCGACCAGAACAATTTCCCGTCGATTGGTTGAAGGAGGCCTGCACTCCCGGCGCCCGCTCAGAAGACTACCATTGACTCCACAGCATAGACGTGCACGCCTGGCATGGTGCCGGGCTAGAGCGACTTGGATCAGGGAATGGCGGAACGTCGTGTTCTCCGATGAGTCACGCTTCTGTTCTGTCAGTGATAGTCACCGCAGACGAGTGTGGCGTCGGCGTGGAGAAAGGTCAAATCCGGCAGTAACTGTGGAGCGCCCTACCGCTAGACAACGCGGCATCATGGTTTGGGGCGCTATTGCGTATGATTCCACGTCACCTCTAGTGCGTATTCAAGGCACGTTAAATGCCCACCGCTACGTGCAGCATGTGCTGCGGCCGGTGGCACTCCCGTACCCAATGCTCTGTTTCAGCAGGATAATGCCCACCCACACACTGCTCGCATCTCCCAACAGGCTCTACGAGGTGTACAGATGCTTCCGTGGCCAGCGTACTCTCCGGATCTCTCACCAATCGAACACGTGTGGGATCTCATTGGACGCCGTTTGCAAACTCTGCCCCAGCCTCGTACGGACGACCAACTGTGGCAAATGGTTGACAGAGAATGGAGAACCATCCCTCAGGACACCATCCGCACTCTTATTGACTCTGTACCTCGACGTGTTTCTGCGTGCATCGCCGCTCGCGGTGGTCCTACATCCTACTGAGTCGATGCCGTGCGCATTGTGTAACCTGCATATCGGTTTGAAATAAACATCAATTATTCGTCCGTGCCGTCTCTGTTTTTCCCCAACCTTCATCCCTTTCGAACCACTCCTTCTTGGTGTTGCATTTGCTCTGTCAGTCAGTGTAAATCACTATAACTTTACCTATAATCTCTTCTTCTGCCTCCGTTTAGTTACCAAGGGTGAAGGTAAAACCACGCAGGGCAAATCTGACCAAGCTACAAATATTTTTCTGCGTTATTATAGTACAACGAGAGCCTTTCGTATGACTCCTTCAGAGGCACTGGAGACGATGTTGAGTCTTCCACCTCTTAAAGACTGGTTAGAGGTGAAATCTAGATTGGACCATTATAGAAGCCATTTTTTGATTGATGAACCAAGTTTGGAGAATCCAGAACATCTAAAAACTTACTGGAGATAAAGGGTTAGATCCTGTGCTCAACATGAGTACTGTCAAAATGATGGCATAATATTCATTTGGAAAGAATTGCGCAGTATCCTATCCAGATTGATATCTGCATTTAGGGCAGTCGCCCAGGTGGCAGATTCCCTATCTGTTGTTTTCCTATCCTTTCCTTAAATGATTGCAAAGAAATTGGTAAGTTATTTCAATCCCTAACTCCCCTTTCTACAAATGAATATTTGCGTCAATTTGTCCTCTTGAATTTCAACTTTATCTCCATATTGTGATCTTTTCTACTTTTAAAAATACCCCTCAAACTTATTCGTCTACTAATGTCATTCCACGCCATCTCTCCACTGACAGCTCAGAACATACCACTTAGCCGAGCAGCTCTCCTCCTTTCTCCCAAATCTTCCCAGCCCAAATTTTGCAACATTTTTGCAATGCTACTCTTTTGTCGGAAATCACCCAGTCCTTGAATCAAGTAATCCTGGTGAGGGTCCCTTACACTGGAACCATACTCTAGTTTGGGTCTTACCAGAGACTTATACTCCCTCTCCTTTACAGCCTTACTACAACCTCTAAATATCCTCTTAACAATGTGAAGAGATCTGTACCCTTAATTTACAATCCCATTTATATGATTACCTCAATGAAGACCTTTCCTTATATTAACACCTAAGTACTTACAATGATCCCCATAAGGAACTTTCACCCCATCAACGCAGTAATTAAAACTAAGAGGACTTTTCCTATTTGTGAATCTCACAACCTGACTTTTAACCCCGTTTACCATCATACCATTGCCTACTGTCAATCTCACAGCATTATCGAAGTCATTTTGCAGTTTCTCACAATCTTGTAACTTATTTATTACTCTATACAGGATAGCATCGTCCGCAAAAACCTTTATCTCAGATTCCACTTCTTTACTCATATCATTTATATATATGACCGGAAGTTCGTCATATAAAGTACTGGAGATCAACTGAAGGATGCAAATGTGTAAAAGTTCATAAGAGAGCCAAATGAAAGTAGGGTTGCTAAACTACCTCGAGCAGAAGACATTTGAAATGGGCAACTGATCTGCTCACAGGCCATTGTCAACTAAAGAGACTTCTATACAACACTGGAATCGCTGTGAATCCCTCTTGTATAAGAAGTCATATAGCAGATGAAACTGCTAAACACATACCTACTTTGTGAATGTGAAGCCTTAAGCATATTAACACTCTTGACAGTCACTTTATTGATTTAAATGGACTCTCTAACGTCCCCGTTGGTAGTTTACCAGAATTTATCACTAAATTCGGAGTTATAGTGAGAGACTAACAGCCGGTTTCATCAAACACCATTACGGATTTAATGTCAGGTTAAACTACTTTAAGTGTTAAAGGAATGGTTGTATCATCAACCTTTGTTAACGCTAATGCGCCGTTAAACACTCGTTAATTTAACGTAGCACTCTCATCCCGTTAAGCTGCTTAACATCGTGTTAAAATAAAAATGGTTGGAAGAGATTTTGTGTTTCGTGCTCAGTTGTTTTATTTGTTAGGCTATTTTCACAATGCTGAGAGACAAGAATTTTTACGCAGAAGTAATGATGTGTTTTATCTCGCAGGAAAGCAGTTTTCGGGGTGATAGGCGTATAGTTATTCGAAGTCTGTCGTGAGAAAAATACTTGAAGGTATAAAAGAGAGGTTAGAGTACCCTACAGGAAGAAATTCGCCACTGTCTCCAGTGCAGCAATTACTGATTTTACTGAGGTATTATGTAATGGGGACATTCCGGCGTTACGGTACTTACAACTTTTAGTAAGTTGAACCTCTTTGAGGAACGTTTAAATATTGAAGAAGGTGATCCTAAGACTTATATAACTAACATTTACGTGTGTGCTAGAAGCCATACTAGTGAATTTTTCCAAGTGAACTCGACTTAAACTTAACATTACGATGTGAATAACGGAATATTGTTTTTCTTCGAAGAGACCTTTAATAATAATAATAATAATAATAATAATAATAATAATAATAATATTAATTGTTGTTGTTGTTGTTATAACGTTATTTCCTTTTTCCTTTGTGGAAAGCCACCACAAGTTTCCCAAGTGCAACTTATTTTTCTAATTTTACGTTTGGGTTCTAAGTTAGATCCGAGTCAACAGTTACCATTCAGAATGTGCTGTGTTTTATGTGAATCATTCCGATACTCGGCGGACAGTTAAATATGGACACTCGCTTAATATAATGTGAGCGGTTACCCCGTAATTATCCGAAAGTTTCGCAGGAAGTGTCGTATGGATTCAGGAGGAGCATTCTGCGTTAAACTTACAAACACTTGAAGGAACCATAGCGGCTCCACCGATCCCAGAAATATCTGGAAAAAGCAGAAGAAAATTGTTATTACCATTGTTAAAATCATCCGAAACTCTAACTCTATATGACGTTCTTGTTCTTTCAATGCTATCCATTAGATTATGTATTCTCAACGTTTGTATAACTTACTGTATGTATATATCATGTATACAGTGTTTAGCGTTCTGTCTATCTGTTAAATGTTGTTTCGTATTGCGTAGTATTTCTGTCTACCTATTGCCATCTCTTACTGGATACAGTATCATTATATGTACCTCTTGACATTTGCTATAGTACAATTTACGAACTTCATTGTATTGATCCGTACTGATACAGTTAAAACTAAGAAATAATGTTAGGTTTGATCCACCCAATCAATCACATTGGCTATAGTGGAATGTAACCTTCACTGATATCCCAGTCCCGTTTATGGCTTGTTTAAGAAGGAAGAAAAAAGATTGAATTCACCAGCAACACCGGAAATCAAAAGTTACTACGCGACCCAACAAAGACATTTCCAAACTAGATAAAGCAAGCGATCAAGAAACATATTTTATTCTCATAAAGAAACCAGAAAGCCTTAACATAAAACATCTCAAACACCCCACACTAAGAGCCCTTCCCAAAATACACAAAAAACTCATTCCCATCAGACCAATAGTAAATTTCAAAGCTGTGCCATGTTACAATGTAAGCAAAACACTCAACCAAACTTCATAAGAAAAAACTCACTTAAAGAAGCCAGGTGGATTAAAAACAATGTAGAACTAATCAAAGAACTAAATAAACTAAAATTAACAGAGAGCACAATAATGATATCGTTTGACATTACCAATATGTATAGTATTGTACAAATAGAAGAATCCATTAAAATTATTGAAAACCATCCCAAAGAACCCAATTCATTACAAGAAATAAAAGAAATAATTAATTTTCATAGAACAACCTTAAATCAAAATTGTTCTTACATTCAACGACAAAACATATTGTCTAAAGGAAGGGTTAAATATGGCTCACGATTATCAGATGTAATAGCGAACATTTTCCTAAATAATATCGAAATAATTTCTTAACCAACCAGCATTCTAAAGGGATCTTACACTGAAGCAGACATATAGAAGACATATTAGGCATATATGATAATGACATCACAAACGCACACCATGTTATTAAACACATTGAATTCATTACACAAGTCAATTAAATTTACAGTGGAACCAAAAATTAACAAGAAAATCAACTTTTTAGACATCACGATCAGTAGGAATAATGACAATCTATCACACAAACTATGCAGAAAACACCCTCAGACATCACAAATATTTGACAACGAATCCAACCACTAATGCACACACACTTTAGCAGGATTGAATACAATGATACACAGAGCAATTTGCATACCAATGAACACAACCGATTTCAATGAAGAAATGGAAATAATAAAACAAATCGAGAAAGAAAACAACCAACCTTCCGACACAGTAGATAAACTATGAAATAAACAAAGGAAAAACACGAGAAAAAGAGAGAAATACATTGTCCTCAACTACGTAAACAAGAGCACATACACGATAGCCTTTAGAACGAACACCACACTGCAAAGACGCATCAACCAATGCAACCTAAACGAAAAAACGACCATTTCTCCAAGTCAGGAGAACTCAGGAACTCAAATATCAAGAACCAAACTGAAACACTATATATATACCGGTAGGCCAACCGAAACGTAATTTCCACACCAGATACAAAGAACACAAAAAACAATTAGATAAAATTGGCATTAACAATTTCACAGACATCGGCACAGATCTAAAAATCTTGCACTTCGAACCTATATATAAGTAAATCTTTGAACATTAAAGAAGCTACCGAAATTTACATCGGAAAATAAGCTAATCAAACCAACCTAAATGACCACACGCATTTAAAAACTTCACCCTACTACAACCAGGCATTCTAAACTTCTGACGATCTATCAGAAACCTATCCCTCTGATTTGAAAATAATTCACTTAAATGCACAGTCATTAGTTGATAAGGCACATTTCGATGAGTTTTTTGACTGTTTTGTTGATTCAAATATTAACGTTATTGCTGTGAGAAATTTTTCAAGGGGTCCATTCCGGACTCAGAGATTAACATTCCTGGCTTTAATCTGTATAGAAACGATAGATTGGGCAAGAGAGGAGGAGGGGTGGCCGTGTACGTGAGGAGCAATATAAAATGTAAAATAGTTCACACCTCCCCTGCAGTATATTGTCGTAAGCCAGAGTATATTTTCCTAGAACTTGAATTACCTATAGGTAAAGTATTATTTTCATGCATCTACCTTCCTCCCAAAATTGGTTTCATGGATTCGTTTGTAGAGGCGATGTATAATTACGTTTTTCATTATAAATATGTTATACTTGTAGGTGATATGAATGGGCATTTTGGATCAGGGTCCTCGGAAACTGTAGTAATCGATGATGCACTTGACTCATGCAATTTAACTAGAATACCATTTGATGACACATACCATACTGCATATTGTCATTCTAATCTCGATACCATAGCTTCAAATTGTAATGATACCCTTCTTAAATTTGGGCAGACCCCAGCGAGTGGATTTTCTGGACATGATATGCTATATGCTGTCTTCTCTATATCGACACCCAAATATGAAAGAAAATGGATCACATTTAGGGATTTCTGCAGTTTTAATCCTGAAGATTTTCGAAAAGACGTAATTTCCGCTCCCTGATATGAAGTATTTTCTCAGCGTAATATCGATGATAAAGTCATCAAATTTAATAGTTTAATTTCCGCGTTGTACGACAAGCATGCCCCATTAAAACTAATTCGAGCCAAACACCCACCTAACCCGCGGATAACGTCTACAATAAAGACATTAATCTCTGCGCGGGACAAGGCAAAAAGAAAGCACATCAAAACCAGGAAACCTGAAGACTTTGAAACCTTTCGCATCTTGCGTAATAAAACCAAACTCGCGATCCGTGATGCTAAAGTCAAACACATGCATTATTTGTTCAGTAAGAGATCAACTCCGTCTGCTCTCTGGGGAACTATAAAATCACTAGGTATTGCTAAGAAAAATTCGCAACATACTTCCTCATTCATATCTGCAGAATTGCAAAATGATTATTTCTTAATGATCTCACCAGTGAACAATTCTCACAGAATATCCGAAATTATTCATAGTTACATGAACACAAATGAACCTCAACATGATCTCTTTCACTTTTCGTACATTTACCCAGAGGATGTAGTCAAGGTATTTAAGAGCATGAATACCAAGGCTGTTGGACCAGATGGTATCTCACATCCCCTCCTAATGAACTGTTTGGATATAATCACTCCGGTTATAGCTCACCTGTATAATTTCTGTTTATAATCAGGAGTATTTCCAGCTGTATGGAAAATGGCCAATATAAGACCTATTCCTAAAGTTCCTTCTCCTCAAAAATTTGATGATTTCAGGCCAATCAGTATTTTGTCAATATTAGGTAAAGGATTAGAAAGGATTGTTTACCAACAACTCACTTCGTATTTAAATACTCATTCTATTCTTAACACATTTCAGTCTGGTTTTCGAACAGGTCATAGCACTACGACGGCACTTCTCAAAGTAACCGATGATATCAAGTTTGCAATGGACAGAAAGGAACTAACGCTTCTGGTATTATTCGATTTAAGCAAGGCATTTGATAGAGTTAATCATGACCTCCTTCTGACTAAATTACGTACTATGGGCATATCTCTATCAGCTCTCTCTTGGTTTGAATCGTTCTTGAAAGGGAGATCTCAGCGTGTAGTATTGGACAAACAAAATTATTCTAAGTGGTCTAGTGTGCATTCTGGCGTCCCTCAGGGTTCCGTGTTGGGTCCCGTTTTGTTTTCGCTGTATATAAACGATCTGGCTGGAGTTTTACGCCACACGAGACATCATATGTATGCCGATGATTTACAGAACTATTCCAATTTTCCTGTGAATCGTGTTGTCGAAAGTATTAGTAAAATAAATCTAGATATAGAAAGACTACATCAATATACACTAAGTCATAATTTACTATTAAATGAAAACAAAACTTTAGCTATTTTTCTAGGATATCGAAGAAACTTATCAAATCTTTTCAACAGGGACATTCCTCCAGTAATTGTAAACGGTTCTGTAGTCAAGTATCAGGAATGTGTGAAGAATTTAGGTATTCTAATAGATAACACTCTGTCCTGGACCTTTCATGCCAAGCACTTGGTCAAGAAAGTGTCTGGCATATTGCATCAGTTTCGACGAAACTTGCCGTATCTTCCTTTCTCGGTGAGAAAGATGTTGATCCAAACTGTGGTATTTCCTATTTTAGATTACGGCGCTATAATTTATAGCGATATCTCTGAGAAATATAATAGCAAACTCCAACGTATTCAGAATGCCTGTGTTCGATTCGTCTTCAATATTCGTAAAGACTGTCACGTAACATCTTACTACAAAGCCGCAGAGTGGTTGAAACTCAGGGATAGACGATCCTACTCAGCTGCTTGTTTACTTCTGAGAATTTTAAAATCTAATGCTCCCTCATATTTGACCAAGTCCTTTGTTCAGATGAGTCAAGTGCACGACCGGGACAATAGGTTTACAGCTAACACCCTTCAGGTTCCACAGCATCGTACGGTAAAGTGCAGTAAGTCGTTCACTGTCACTGCCTCTCAATTATACAACGATCTTAAACTGTATGAAATTCAGCAAAGTAGTGTTGGAACTCAGAAAAAATCTCTTAAATACCGCTACCTTTCCACTTATTAAGCCATGTAAATGAATTTTCACCAAATTAATTAAATAGTACGAAATATCATAATCCCCTAGATACATTTTAGATGCTCAGTTTTACTCTTAATTCATCCTCGGCTTTAAAATTCTTAGGTTTCTCTTTCGTCTTCTGTTCCTTGTTAGTATAGTGTATGTTTATGAAATGTTAAAAGTATTGTTGTAATCTCCTAGATGTTTAGTTTTTAATCTTATTCTTATATCCTCAGTAGGAAAATGTACCTTACGCTTTTTATGTATTCTTTTATTAGATTTTGTATGTTAGGTGATACATTTAAGTTAAAGTGGCAGTTAGTTACAGCCAAAGGGACCTCTGGTCCTACTTGTAATTAACTTTAAATAAATACACTGACTGACAGAGCAAATGCAACACCAAGAAGGAGTGGTTCGAAAGGGATGAAAGTTGGCGAACAAACAGAGACGGCACGGACGAATAATTGATGTTTATTTCAAACCGATATGCAGGTTACACAATGCGCACGGCATCGATTCAGTAGGATGTAGGACCACCGCGAGCGGCGATGCACGCAGAAACACGTCGAGGTACAGAGTCAATAAGAGTGCGGATGGTGTCCTGAGGGATGGTTCTCCATTCTCTGTCAACCATTTGCCACAGTTGGTCGTCCGTACGAGGCTGGGGCAGAGTTTGCAAACGGCGTCCAATGAGATCCCACACGTGTTCGATTGGTGAGAGATCCGGAGAGTACGCTGGCCACGGAAGCATCTGTACACCTCGTAGAGCCTGTTGGGAGATGCGAGCAGTGTGTGGGCGGGCATTATCCTGCTGAAACAGAGCATTGGGTACGGGAGTGCCACCGGCCGCAGCACATGCTGCACGTAGCGGTGGGCATTTAACGTGCCTTGAATACGCACTAGAGGTGACGTGGAATCATACGCAATAGCGCCCCAAACCATGATGCCGCGTTGTCTAGCGGTAGGGCGCTCCACAGTTACTGCCGGATTTGAACTTTCTCCACGCCGACGCCACACTCGTCTGCGGTGACTATCACTGACAGAACAGAAGCGTGACTCATCGGAGAACACGACGTTCCGCCATTCCCTCATCCAAGTCGCTCTAGCCCGGCACCATGCCAGGCGTGCACGTCTATGCTGTGGAGTCAATGGTAGTCTTCTGAGCGGGCGCCGGGAGTGCAGGCCTCCTTCAACCAATCGACGGGAAATTGTTCTGGTCGATATTGGAACAGCCAGGGTGTCTTGCACATGCTGAAGAATGGCGGTTGACGTGGCGTGCGGGGCTGCCACCGCTTGGCGGCGGATGCGCCGATCCTCGCGTGCTGACGTCACTCGGGCTGCGCCTGGACCCCTCGCACGTGCCACATGTCCCTGCACCAACCATCTTCGCCACAGGCGCTGCACCGTGGACACATCCCTATGGGTATCGGCTGCGATTTGACGAAGCGACCAACCTGCCCTTCTCAGCCCGATCACCATACCCCTCGTAAAGTCGTCTGTCTGCTGGAAATGCTTCCGTTGACGGCGGCCTGGCATTCTTAGCTATACACGTGTCCTGTGGCACACGACAACACGTTCTACAATGAGTGTCGGCTGAGAAATCACGGTACGAAGTGGGCCATTCGCCAACGCCGTGTCCCATTTATCGTTCGCTACGTGCGCAGCACAGCGGCGCATTTCACATCATGAGCATACCTCAGTGACGTCAGTCTACCCTGGAATTGGCATAAAGTTCTGACCACTCCTTCTTGGTGTTGCATTTGCTCTGTCAGTCAGCGTATATTTCTATTTCTATTAAATGTCTGGAATGTGGCTTAGGATATTCTTATCTATTGTAAATTCTCCGAATTTACGCAGCGTCGTCGCCAATCGAGACGTTTCAGCAGGTCTTACAAAATACTATTTAATTAAATTCCTCATTTCTATTTCATCAAAATCATGAACTTATATTTACTCTCTTATACCCAAAAATGCAATAATAAGATGAAGAATAAGCACCCCGTCCACTCTCCATTATACAGAATTAATGCTCACGCATTCGCATCGCCCCACCTACATCTCCTCCCCTCTCCACGAAATATAGTTATTGCCTACATAATTTCTTAAACAAGACGGGAAATAATCAAGTGACGTTAATGCAGACAAAACTGCTAAAGGTAACAGAATAATGTCCATAATTTACTAAAGTGACAGTAGAGAACTAAAACATTTACTATTTCTACATATTTGTTCATCGCGTCACCAATTCATAATCAATGACTAGTTTACGCAACGTAAACAATAATGCACATATATGCGCATGATTTAGAGCAGGGCCATCCAGCCATTGCGCTCCGAGAGCGCGCCCCCGCTCGGGGAGCACTGGGCAGTCAAATTAGCGCTCCTTCCCCTACCACCACTACAGTGTGCCAGCGAGGAGACCTGAGAGAGACAGACGATGTTCGGACCGCGCTGACCAAATACGTACGAACAGTCTTGCGTCCGACGGCTTTTGTGGGTTTGTTGACCTCATATTGATAGGGCTATTTTGCAGTAAAAATATACCCCATCTACAAATCGAAAGGTACTCCAATGTATGGAGTATGCAGGAAACGAAATCAAGTGCTAAGTAAAGAATGCAGTAATGTGATTTATTCAAAACTGAAATTTGAACATATCTGAGAGGAAAATTCAACAACGTTTTACCGACATGAACAGATAGTACAGACATTGAGTGACTTTTGGTCAGTCTTTTCACGAGCTTTTACTTTTGGAGCAAACAATCATCTCCAAATTGAGTAGGCCTACAATATATCTGGACACAGCTATTCTTAAACAATTGCGCAAGTTTCTATCGCTTATCGTTGCACGATGTTTACTTTTGGTAAACTTAAGAACCGAAAGGAACACTCAAAAATGCACGTTGAGTCGAACATTGACAGAACTTTACATGCATGTTTATACAAAAGGGGGTATTCTTCTTGCGGAAAGCCGCTGCAAAATTCTTCTAAACTTCGTGACATTACAAAGCGGTCTTTAAGACGAACATTGCATTGCAGTTTAAGCAACTCTAATTGAAATAGCTGTGGAGCACTGTCTGCACTAAGGGAAAATGGTCGAACAAATACATCTAACACCGCTTGGAGTTCTGTATTCTGAAAATCTCTTTTCAAACTCTTTTTGTAATTGGCGAATTACCTGCAAATACTCATCAAAGTCGACACTGTATTTCACTATTTCAAGCAATGGAAAATGTCCTGTGTTCCTTGCACACAACTGGTTTTCCCACAAAATCAATTTTCTTTCGAACGCTTGAATTTTTTCCAAATCGGAGATAATGTGCCTGTCGCCCTGAAGCGAAGTGTTCAAAGTATTCAGATGGGCAGTAAAGTCACTTAAAGGGGCCAAGTCCGCCACCCACTTAGGATCACGCAAAAGAACTTCGGGCCACCGTTTCATGTCATAAAAGGTATCTATAGCATTCCGCAAGCAAAAAGCTCGATGAAGTACTTCGCGTGGCTCAGCCATCTTACTTCTGCATGGTACGGGATATCCGGATACTCCGCTTCGATGTCATCCAAGAACTCTGATTTTTTTCTTTTGTTACTTGCTTTACGTCGCACCGACACAGATAGGTCTTATGGCGACGATGGGACAAGAAAGGCCCAGGAATGGGATGGAAGTTAAGGTACAACCCCAGCATTTGCCTGGTATGAAAACGGGAAACCACAAAAAACCATCTTCAGGGCTGCCGACAGTGGGGCTCGAACCCTTTGTCTCGCGATTGCGAGCTCACAGCTGCGCGCCCCTAACCGCATGGCCAACTCGCCCAGTACACTTTGAATTGACGGTGCGTGAGTTCATGCGAGCGAAGAAAATTTACCACTCGCACAACTGTTCCCATTATGTCTTTAAGCTTGGCGACTTTTGCACAGATTGTCTCCTGGTGTATAAAGCACTGGATCGCCGCCATTAGGGTACTACTGTTCTCAGCCATGTTTAATTTTACATAACTGAGGAACCCCGTGCGTAGACTACGTAAAGCAGGAGCTCCATCCGTCGTTACACTCGTCAACCGCTCCCATTTTAATCCCATTGACTGCTTGGAAAATATCGAAACCGGTAGTGGTGTCTTTGAGAGCTACCAAGTCTAGGAAATCCTCGGTAACCCGAAGATCGTCATCCACCCCTCAAATAAAAATAACGAGCTGAGCTGTATCCGCAATGTCGGTTGTTCGTCGAGGGCGATGGAAAATGATACAAAATTTCCTGCCTTCTCCATTAATTGCTGTTCTATATCAACGGCTATATCGTCTATTCTGCGATCCACAGTTTGTGGAGAAAGAGAGATTTTATCAAATTTCTCAACTAGCTCCATAGGACAAAAACATGCCGCCGCATTCATTAGGCACTCCTTGATTACATTCCCTTCCGTGAAGGGTTTCCCAGCTTTGGCAATTCGCGGTGAACATTTGTAGCTTGTTCGTAAAATGGGTCCACCAGCCTCGCTCTCCTCAATCATCTGTCAGACAAAAATACGGCAAGTCACAATTTTAGTATTTTTCAGATAATTCAATCATTTCTTCATTCCCGGTTGTAAACAAGCATTTAAAAATTAAAACAATAATATTTACAGAACAGTGCTGCTTGAAATTTTCTTTCAATTCTTCCAACTTCGATTGGCGACTGGCGTCTGTCAAATCACCGTAATCATCCCTGTGGTTGGCACTGTAGTGCCGTTCCAAATTGTGCTTCTTTAAAACACATTAAATCTCGGTGGCACACTAAAAATTTGGCATGCCCTTTATAAGCTCTACAGAAAAATGAAATTTCCCATTCTGCTTTGAAGGCTGCTGCTTCACCACTCCTTTTTTTGTGTATGATGTTCAGCCATGACAACTGCGAAACTGATTTAGTTATTTAGTTACATGCTGTTAACAAAGCGCATTCTACTAGACTACAGTGACACTACACTATATGTATAGAGTCACTGTAGACTGGACTACGACTGATAGATCGACTGCTCTCTTCGGCGCGGCGGGCAGACCGCTCGCTCAGCCAGCCAAGCTTCTCCCACCACTACCTTCCCCAAAGCGCTCGGAGCACTGGCTTCGAGCGCGGCCAGAGCGCTAGCGCTCGGGGAGCGCTGTTTGGATGGCCCTGATTTAGAGTGATTTGATGTAATCTGAGAATGTTCTTGTAGAACGAAACATGCCATTCTTTGTTTAATAGAGTGTATTTTTTACAAGTTTATAGTGTTATAGGTTATGATTTTTTAACTACTGTGTTTGACAGGCTACTGAAAAGCTTTGAACTTCCATAGTGAAATAGTGAATGTTTTAGTCCTCTACTGTCACTTTAGTAAATTATGGACATTATTCTGTTACCTGCAGCAATTTTTTCTTCATTAGTAAGGCGGCTGGTGCGGTTAGGGGCGCGCGGCCGTGAGCTTGCATCCGGGAGATAGTGGGTTCGAATCCCATTGTCAGCTGTCCTGAAGATGATTATCCGTCGTTTCAAATTTTCACACCAGGCAAATGCTGAGGCTGTACCTCAATTAAGGCCACGACCGCTTCCTTCCAAATCCTAGGCCTTTCCTACCCCATCGTCGCCGTGTCGGTGCGACGACGTAAAGCCACTAGCAAAAGGTAAGGCGCTGCTCAAGTGGAGATAGTGCTTATTAATGGAGTTGAAGGCACATTCTATGCCTGTGGGTGCTGCTGTAAAATATGTTACACATAGGACCAGTTATCCTGGAGTAGTACTATCTGACTCAATGAGGGAAGCAGTTTGTGAACTACCTGACTCCTCATCTTGCTTCGTATAACCTCATTATAGTGCTGTCATGAGTTCGTTTTTCATTTAGGAGAAGGCAGGAGACTCTCTACCTCATGAACTTGGATGGTGAAGTATGAAGATGAAACAAGCCTCTAGAAAACAAGGATTTTGGACGTTGTTTGTATTACGGACCCCTTTGAAATCTGGTGAAACGTATGGAATCCCTTACTATATAAATAAACATAATATAGATATATTTAGGCAATGAATATACTTTATTTCTAGAAAATTGATTGCCTCATACAGTGTATGATAGACACAAAGTATTAAAAAATGTGAACAAGCGTAACCAAAAATGATATTTTTGAGTCTTGATAATGCATAAATGAATGGCCTTTCCGTACAAAAATGAAATACAAACATATGCTAATGGAACGAAACAGGCATGTAATTCTCTTTATACGAACTGCTAAACATAGAATTTCTCAGATACCCTTCTAATATTCACTTAAAAATGACAGTGAATTTAAATGTTAAACTTTTATTTGACTTTCAGGGATCCTCTGAAGCTCATCCACGGTCCCTAGGTTAAAAAGAAGAATAAAAAAAGAAGAAATATACTCTAAATGAATACCCACTAAAAGCAATAGTCAACCTGCAAAGGTTAAAAATATTTGTCCCTTATTTCAATACTTTTATTTCGAGTTTATTTCTGAAATAGAAAGGGCATGGTGCTCTATTCTACTCCACAGGGCAAGCTATGGAGAAGAGCACGGTAAACACACCTGAAGCCTTACTGACTCACTAAGCTTGTTAGAGCGCATGGCTTACGTTTCCTGTGACACCCGGTAACTGTAGGTGGATTGGATAGTAGTCCACTTGATAGCCATGATTGCTGAGAGGTCAAGTTATACGACCTGCTTTGACGTTTAATAGTTCACGTAGTCTTCGCGACAAAAATCATCTAACATTATACCGTATTGTCAAACTGAATGTTACACTTTCCAAACGCATATCATGTATCAGTGTTAACTGAGGTCTGTTTCATTGCACATTAGATTTGAATATTCTTAATTATATTAAAATTACCTGGCAGATTAATTTTTCCTGATATCTTCTATGATCTTACAAGCGGTATATTGTTGTATATTACACCCAGGCACATTATTGAGATCTTTTGTGTAAGGGCAATAAAGGTACGCCCTACTCTACCACCAACAGTCTTCTTTACAAAATTTGTCTTATAACTGATATGCAGGACACAAAATTTGAAATATTCCAGCTTTCCTGAGCAGGAAGGGTCTTATACTTCTACGTGACAAGGATAATAATAATAATAATAATAATAATAATAATAATAATAATAATAATAATAATAATAATAATAATAATAATTTTATATATTTAACGTCTCGTAAACCACTGCAGATGTAATGAAGCGCCTGAGTGCTGGAAGTTTTACCCCAAATAAGGACTAACATGGTTCTACCACATTTTAAAAGTGCATTATCCAATCCTGGACGTTGGAGAACTGGTCAGTGCCCCTGGCAAAGTCAAGGAATTGCTGATGGAGCACCGTGAGCTGAGAAGAGTAGCCAGCTTTTGTTTTCGTTCCTCGATAAGCCAATAATACGTAGTCTCTTATTCAGGTATTAATTACAACTAAAATTGCTTAATTTTGGAGACCTTATAGGATTGAATGTTTCAGCATGATTACTCCATTGGCGTCCGACTCGTTGCCTGAATGCTCAGCGTACTGGCCTTCGGTTCAGAAGGTCCTGGGTTCGGTTCCCGGCCGGGTCGGGGATTTTAACCTTCATTGGTTAATCCCAATGGCTCGGGAGTTGGGTGTTTGTGCTGTCCCCAACTTCCCAGCAACTCGAACACCACACATAACACTATCCTCCACCACAACAACACGCAGTTACCTACACATGGCAGATGCCGCCCACCCTCATCGGTGGATCTGCCTTACAAGGGCTGCACCCGGCTAGAAATAGCCACCACGAAATTAAAAGTATCCATTGGCTCTCTTGGATTTAATGATTTTCTAATGTCAGTCGACAGTGCCAGTATTCAATTCCGCAGCCTTCAAAACACAAGACGAATATCAAAATATATAAGCCTTATCTTCAGAAGCACATAGGATGCAAGAATTGTATTCCTGTGGAACATTCTGTTGTAATCCCACCGATGATATAACAATGAGTTCACATAGATAACGACTGCTAGACTATGGATAATTTTCCGAATAAAATTTATGGTAACTTTAATAGACGCTGTGCGAATCCACAAAATACCTTTTATTTAGGCTACGGTCTTAAATAGTTTATTGATATGTTGCCGATTAGAATTCGTTAAATAGAGGTATTTCTTTTTTCAAAATTTAAGCGGAAATGGTAAAATATAGAATACACAGACGGTTAAAATTTAACAAAAATCTCCTCTGTAAATCGTGAAGGGAAGATCTCAATCTGAGAGTCGAGAATTATACTGAGTCTTTCAGAATCTGCAGCACATGGGATAAGATAATCGTATTGTGTGTCGTACGTTTAGTAACGTTATAGAAATGGAGTTGCAGATAGTTTCAAGACAGACCCACAAAATTAAGAATATAAATGGTTCACCAGCCTTAAACATTCGTTTCTTTGCGATCCGCAGTTTAAAACATAACCTAAAATTATCGGTCTCTGTTTCGACACAGGATTAGTACAACGATATGTTTGGATTTAAGCTCGACAATACAGACAGAATCGTTAGCGCAGTAATAAATACATGAAACGATCATAGCTGCGAATAACACTAACATTAAAACAGGAACAGATACCAGAATGACTGAGAACTACCTATTAATATCTAAGCCTCACTCTAGCAAAGGCGGCAGAAGCACGCACCTGTGTGATTAAGAAACCAGGCCGTGCGGAGGCTGGTTCAAATTCCAGACAGTGCGTATTATTTTTCTGTTTATTCCTGTGGACATAGTATGGGCACGTACCTACACATTTCAAAGGAATTAATTTCATTTGGCCCTGGAATGGTCCGTTTATAGTTGGATGTTACGTAATGTGATACATCCGAAAAGAAGACCTTATTTAAAACGGCTGCATCATTGCCCATTTCGTGTGATATCCACTGACATATCATGAAGCTTGTAACGGTGTGCATGAAATTTATTGTCAGGTAATCTCGTATAACAAATGATCGGCCGCTGTTGGTCTGTTGTAAAAGTGCCTGTATACCGATAAATATGAGAGACATTCCGGTCAGCGTTTAAACCTCTTCACTTCATTATGACCAGACGTTGTAGGAGTATCTCTAATAGGAGGTTCCCTTCCAATTGCCCAATTGAACACAAACGCTGTTCTAGACTTCGGAATGTATTCGCTGCCGGTTTCCTTCTCTCACAAAATCGCCTGTGACACAGACCTTACGATTGTAATGACTTTTCCACAGATGTGTAACAGATCGACGTATTCGTAAATGCAATACGTCGCGAGTGTAGATTAGCAAAATAATACGTTCGCTGCCGCTGTATGAGTAAATGCATAGGCTGTGTGTTGTGAACTTTTCTCATAGCGGTGGAGTTCAGGAAACATGTATGCTTTACATAACCCTGCCATACCCAGGTACAATGAAGCTCTGAATAACTTCAAAAAGTATCTGCACAGAGCACGATCCGAACCGTGGATCCGTTTTGAGATCACAGAGATATTACCGGTACATTAACGATTCATCTCCAATGACGACTCTCGCCTTGCTTGCAGGAAACGCCCTAATTATGCATACACTTTTTCACCTTGACATTTATTTTCCGTGTAGTACCACTGATTCATGTTTTACAGCGTTCATTTAGGTTCTATAGCGACAGATCACTTAACACAACCTACTAACTTGATCGTATATGCGTTACTTGTATTTAATTATATTATTTGTAGAGCGATCCTTTTATCTTGCAGTGAAGATTTCACACAGTTGTTTTTTCTGTGTAAGGTTAGTGCGTTTTACGTAGTTTCCACGTTGTCATCAAGCAAAGCAATTTAGACCTTTCGGACTAGCAATGTTAGATGGGTTGCGTATATTCATGAAATGTATGGTGTTGGTGGACAACTCCGGAGATGCGTTCTCTTCACGTGAGAAGAGTGCATATGCTTAATCAATACTGTAGTAAAACTTTATGTGTTGTTCTTACAAAAGGGCGATCCTTTCGTCGTTATCTAATTGCAAACTTTCAGAGTGCGAAGGTGAATTCAAGAATAAAGATGTCAACTATACAGTACAGGTCTGGTATAAAAATGAAGACTCATCATGCAATGTGTAAAGTAGAGTTTGACGTCACACAGTGAAGCTGGTAAGTTCCTGTTCTCTAATATATCAAGATAGAGTTCACTCAAAATCTGGAGAGAGGGAGAGGATGAAAGCCGAGCGGCATATTAACTGACTTCTCTACAAGGTGACCGTGGTTCAAATCCCGGCCAATGTATTTGGGATTTTTGGAAATGAAAATTATGTGCCTGTAGTCGGATTCTACGTAAAACTGGAGGGCCTGTTGGTTAAGAACACTATATCAACAGTCGTGTAAAACTGTAAGCTTACGAGCTCATGGTTTGAAAAGGTGTCTTATTACTCCTTCACCCAGCCCATTACTTTTCTCCTTCCATACAAGATTATATTTCTAGTTACATTGGTACAATAAGCTTGGTAGGTAATTTAAATAAAATGACGCTAGTGTACACTGATAGTTGTCCATGGCTGACTTGCTGGAATTAACGTACACTAAAAGTTATGATGGATCACCTCTCAACTTTAATTCTACAACGTTACTGATCTGTCAGGGTGTTTGGCTCAGACGGTAGAGTTCTGACCTTCTGAGCTCAAGTTGGCGGTCTTGATCCTGATTCAGTTCGCTGGTAATTAAAAGTGATTATATATGCCAACTTCGTGTCGGTAGACTTAATTACATATGCGGAACAAAATTCCGTCACTTCGCTGCCTCCAAAAATGTCGCAGAAAGAGTTGGTGAGATGAATAACCAATAACATCATTAACTTTACTAAACTAACTCCATGTGTTGAAGTACAAGCTGTGATCCTCGTTGATCACTCTACAGCTTCCTAGTCATCTAAGTACTAACCTAACAGTGGTTTTCGGCACTCATAATACTGCTAATGACACACAGCGTTGCCCTATCTTCAGCACACTATAATGCTATTTAACAAGAGCAATACTGAACTCCTCTTCCATGTTCCAAGAACAATACATCTTGTTAAACTTGTTGCTCAGGGGTGTGGCAGCCGAACGGCATCGCCACCGATTTTTCAATTCGACTGTGGCTCGAATAGTGGACGATGGAAGTGAGATTTCGAAGTGAAAGGTCACATCCTAGTCGAACGGATTCCATGTGAAACTGGAGGTCCCGTGGTTATGATCATGAAATCAACAGTCACGTAACACTACAAGCTCGTTTTAAATGTATAATTCGATTCCCTTTATCAAACCAGAATCTCAATTAACTCTTGTTTCAGCGTGTTTATTGTGACAGAAAGCACCGCTGTTCATAATCTTAGAGGAAAAACTAGTGGGGAAGAAAGAGAGTAATTGACGTGTCTACGTTCGGAAAGCAATACATTAGACTGTGAATATTTACGGTACGTCTTCTTTCTTCAGTAAATTCAGAAAGGGAGATCGTGAAATCCGCATAACGTGAACTGTTTTTTGCTAGTTGCTTTACGTCGCACCGACACAGATAGGTCTTATGGCGACGATGGGACAGGGAAAGGCTAGGAGTGGGAAGGAATCGGCCGTGGCCTTAATGAAGATACAGCCCCAGCATTTGCCTGGTGTGAAAATGGGAAACTACGGAAAACCATTTTCAGGGCTGCCGACAACATGAACTGTAAGAATTTTCTTCCCTTTTAGATATGTATTGGGACCTCAATGGCGCAGTTGCTTAGTTGTTGACTGTCTGTTCCCAAGATAGCGGTTTCAATCCCGACTGTGGATGGTGGCATTTAAGGGTGTTCAATTACGGCAACTCCATATTGTTTGTTTCCAGCATATTCAGAAACTCCCGAAGGACTACATTTTGACAGCTTGGTGTGTCCTAAAATTTATAGAAATTGAAGGGACGTTAATCAAAATACGTTATTTTATTATTTTGAAGATATACTTATGAAAAACTACAGGCAAAAATTTCATAAGCAATATTTCATCAGATACGGTTTATACCGAAAACATCGTGAGCAACGCAGTTGCGAGAGAAATTATTTGACCTGGAGCTCAACTTCTATTTATTGAGCCTATGCAGGGAATAACTACAATTTTAAATAAGTAATGATAATAAAAATTTCATAAATATAAAATAAATCAAATTCCTAGGTATTCGCAACCTATGTAGAGGAAAACTTTCAGCACGGACATGTACTGTTCTATATTTACATTTAAACTCTTTGAGTGCAAATCTACCAGCATGTCGGCTTTATCAGAATAAAGCAGTTAAGTAGAGGTATTATTTAAGACAACTGAAGCAAGATATAGCATCAAATAAGGTAACATGTTTGAGTGTGCATTTGCGATGAATTTATATAACAAGTACACGTAGGTGCGATAATTTAAAAATAAGGGATCATAGGTGCGAAATTTTAAATTGGTAATTTCCCCGTGAAAGAAATCTGTTAATTGGTTGAAGTTCGTGATAATCATATACCTGATTAGTCAGTTGGACCATGAGATAAATAGTCATCAACAAAAAGCTCTCAGCAATTATACAATATTTGTAAGAACGATTTGAATGTAGCTTCTATCTGATTCAAGTGAGGAATTTTCCAACAAGCTATGTCATGTTGGTCCAAACTGTTTAACGGAGCTGGTCCAAAAGTTAAATATCCAGCACCAATTACTGGTATACATTCTTGCACATATGTGAGCATTGTGTCTAGATGCTTGTTATTTAATTGAAGATACAAATCATTCTCGTATCGGACTTCGCACTTACTCATAGATATAACATGACATTCATAGATTCAAGGAAGTCGGGGTATGATGACTAACAACGATGAATACGAGGTTAATACGAGGTTCATTTTAGCAAAGGCTTGTGGTCGGAGTGTTATTCATAATTTAACTAGACTGCCGTATGGTAAGAACTATATCTGTCCGTATACGTGTGTAGGGTGAGAGGAGAGAGAGACAAATAAAGAAAGAAAGGAAAAGAGAGAAGGAAGCAAGCAAACAATGAAACAAAGAAGTAAAGAATTTGAATAAGAGTCACAATTCGTCACTGAATTTAATAATCCACTTTCTACAGCGTCAACGCTGAATGCAATAACTGATTTAAGATCAGACTGAAAAAGAAACAGAAACACATTTATTAACCCAGTCATATTACGCCTTATGAGAATACTTGTAGTAGAGCAAGGTGCGTTGATGCGCTCTCTTGGAACTTCCCTGTGAGAGTAGGAGTCCATTAGGGATCAGACCTGTCACCGCTGCCCTTCATACTTGTCATGGATACCAACTCACGCGACTTGCATTAGAGTGTTCCTTGGACTCTACTGACCGTACTGTATAACGACGACATCCTTCTTGCTGATACAACCAAAGAGAAACTCCAGGGCTGTGTTTAAACATGGAGTGAACGCCTGAACCAGTATCAATGGCCTGCATCTAAATGTTGAGGTCGTCGAGTATCTGGAAACTCACCCGAGTACATCCACCGTCACAATCAATGGTCAAAACCTAGTGAAAGCCAACCGCATCCATTGTTTAGGATCCCGCCCGCAAAGCGACGGTAGCATTGTTCAGGAAGTGTGGGCCAGACTAAATGCAACATGGTTTAGCTGTATGGGAGTCACAGGAGTGCTGTGTGATAAGTGTGTGCCCGTCCGCGTCAAATCAAAGGTGTACCACCATGGAGTTCGTCCAGCAGCGTTGTATTGGGTCGGGAGCTGGCCAGTCACTAAAAGCGCCAAGCGCCCTCTGCACGCCATGGAGATGCGCATGTTTTGTTGGTCTCTTGGAGTGTCACTCCTTGTTCACGTAACCTACGACACGATCCGGCAGAGGATGGGAGTTGTTCCCATTCAAGAAAAAAATGCTAGAAGGGCGTCTGTGAAGGTACAGCCACTTCCTGAGAGCGTCAAATAGTACCGTCACTCGCGATGCCCACAACGCCCACGTAGAAGGCCGAGACAACTTTATCAAGACACCCTAGCTGCAGACATGAAGATTGCTCAGGAGACACCGAACGTTGCGTCTGATCGCTTAAAATGGCATTCGTCGATCCGAAGAGCGGACCCCACACCAGCGAGAAAACGTGAAGTAGAAGAAGATATCTAAATACTGTTCAAATGTAAAACTATTTTAGCTGAACAAAATGCACCGAATGTCCGAAATAGTAAGAACCACATATCTCGTATCTTGCTGCACCTGTTTTAGATATCATAACGGACAGGATTCATCGTGATAAATATTTCACGAGTCCTCAATAGCGTTCTTCGGGTTACTACACCACAAAAGTAGGGAAGCGCCATTCACTTCTCGCATTTTGGTTGGTGGAGGCGATCGTTCGTTCTGCCTCATCCTATAAATTATCACTGAATCAATTTGAACTAACATACTTCTGGAACTACTTCAATATGATGCCAGTTCTGCTGAAGTCCACATTATCCTGCTGGAAGCGTCAATTACATGAACGAGTGTACTCGGTCATCATTAGCATTATGATGTCTACCGACGTCCTTACGTTTCTCTACGGGTCGCAAATTATGCCAATAGGACAATCCTCCGACCATTACTACCACTGTCATAATGTGCTTTCAATACATAGTGCTGGAGAGTCCTTGACTAGTATTGTTTTCGGCACATTCGGAGACTCCGGATACATATTACAATGTATAAACCCGGATTAGTCAAATCGTACGACCATCCTCCACTGACCAATGGACAAGCTGTGGCGGTACTTGGCACGCAGATGAATTTCTTGTTAGCATAGCCTTTAACAGGATGTTTTTTGTAGGGCGTTTTCTGGCGTGGCTCATGTTAGACAAATGGTGTGTATGACTCGGGGAACGACATTGTGATGAGCTGTCACTTTTGAAGTTATCTTCCTGTTTGCCTATACAATCCTACTGAAGCATATCTGGTTCCTTTGATCAACATTCATTAAAATATCGGACAGCGAGTTGCTGCTCGATATTTAGTGCTGATTCATTCATTCACGGTGCACTCCAGGGTCTAGTGATACCGGCAATCCAATGAATGTTGAAGTACGAGAATAGCTAGCAACTGCCAGTCGGGTACGTGAGTCATCCGTCTGTCCCTATGAAATGCATGTGTCGTTCAATAGATGATTCTAATTCTTTTGGACTTTCAGTGTTTAAGGACTATATACGGACAGTTAATATCAAGAATAATTATTAAAATGAGCTTGTAGAATAATAAGGGCTGCCTTATTTACATTAAGCAACTATGACCCTTAATGATATTGTACCAGTAACGCCTGTGCAGTAATTTTTAATAAGCTAAAACGCGAAGTATTTCCAGCAAATCAAAGTAGAACAGTCAGACAAGCTCCAACGTGGAAGAGCTAACGTGTATCACACCTCTTCCGAAATACGTCAGACTCTACGTCACTCAGAGCTAACTTACATATTGATTATTTGAATATATCCTTAAAACATCGCAATGTAATAAGAAAATGCAATTGTAACAAGTAAATTAATACAATATACGATGAAGTAACCACATAGAAATTCAATTATAAAGGTTTTAAGGTTTTTAATCGATTAGAAACAAAGGCTGGTGCAATACGAACGCAAGATAGTGTAAGACACAAGCTGCTTCGCTATTTAAGGTGAGCGAAAAGCAGGATATACACTTTCAACTTCCATCTCTCATCCAGGTTGCTAATGTGAGGCTCTCCACGAAACAGCTGTTAGCATGACAATTTAGCGAGCGAGAAGCAAAGTGTACGATCAGCGGAGAGAGTATTTGAAGTCTGCGAACTTAGAATATCGTCGATCATACAACACTCATAAGCATTTGAACGATTTATAAGAGAGTGTTTAAAGATTTGTGTTCTTTTCATCTGCGCCAAGTGATGCAACTTTACCAGCGATCGTATTTGAAAATAGAATAATTGAGGGTTTACCGGCAAGAACCCCACCAGTCAGAAAATCACAATTATGGTAAAAAGAGAAAAACCGCATATCTTCGTCCCATAAATACCTATTTTTTGTTTTGTCTAAATACTCTGTAGGCATCAGGGATGTTATCAGAACTCATTGAGTGATACCAAATTATATTCTCTGGGCGTCAGGAAGTAAAATGGATTGGACTACTTGGGTTTTAGCAGAATTCAATACACCACGAAGATAATGCATAATAATATTATATTTATATACCATATAAATATAAATGATTATTTATTAAAGAAAGAGGAGGAAAATGTGATATACAGCATACAATGACAGCTCAAACATTAATCTTCACATCCACATCACTATTGTCATCATTATCTAGTTCATAGTCACAACTGGTTGTAGGTACATCTACTGATGCAGCCGTGCCAAAGAGGTTTGAGTAGTACTATTTGCTTGCAGGATTTGCGAGGTATTCGGCACGTTTTAATATGTCCTTAGCCTCCGCAGATTTCACTTCAGGAGGGGATGTGAAAGCCCCTGGTAAGTTGATTGTGTCAGGAGTTTTGAGCTTCGGATCTGTGATGATGTGACGACTCCAAGGACCACGGTACGTTTGTCACAAATATACAGCTTTATGTTTGAAGTCACACCACATGGATCAAACACACTGAAGCCTGAATGCTGGCTTTGTTTTTTACAAAACAAACTGTCAGTTGCTTTTTTTTAATCTTTAAAATCATGGTGGGTGAATATCTCCAAACCAAATGGAGATGGACGCGTTCGGGCCTTCAGAATCCTTTCATCCCAGTCTTCAGGAAGTTCGGCGATGGTAACCTTCCTGCATTGTGCAGAAACAAGTGAAAAGTCCTGGTCGTTTGGTAGGTAGCTATGATCACGAACGGGAAAAACGTATGTAACCCTTTTAAAAAGTTTGAAAATGTGCACTACACAGAAGAGGATGTAAACCATTGTTTTATTTTTGTTTTGCCCAGGACAGCTGCCACTTATTAAAACCAGCTCATCCGTTAACTCGGAGTGTGGGATGCTATTTATGAAATGTAGCAGCATTGAGATAACCTCATTGGGACGCTTCTTTCCCTCATTTTCCAAATATCTGTATATTTTGACGTTTCCTGTTCCCAAATCGTGTATCTCAAAGACATAATACCACAAGTGACGCATATAGCATACAACACTCCTTGGTATATGAGGAAGAGGTAAATTCTGCACAAAATCAAACGAGATGCAGTTACCTTTTCCCCGTCTGGCTTTCCGAATGAACGCTCTTTTGTCAGCCAAGAAAGCCTCCACTTTCCTGAGGTGAACGACTTTCTCAACCTCAGAAGCTTGTCTCTCCCATCATCTTTAGCTGCGTTTGTTTTCTGCTGAAGCGAATCGCATTCTTTGCAAGTGTCAGATATGGGATATCCAAAATGGATGTTGAAAGTTTTGAAAATCTGCCAGTAAAGTTTGTTGGGCACATTTATTTGGTAGGCGTTAAGGAACTCTCCATGCAAATCCTTGGCAGTGAGATCTTCTGGCAAATAGCGCTTGTTGAGATTATCCCTAAATGGGACAGGGAAGGACAATATATGGGCCTCAATAACCTGTACAAGCTGTTCTGGCGCTTGGCGTGGCCAATTAGAATGTTTGGCACGATTGTCTCTAGGAGAGCTCCCACGGTGAACTAAGTTATTTTGCAGTTTTCTCGCAAGTAACTCCATGCAAACTTACAAACGCATTTTTGCAAACAACATCTTCTCCTGTCACCCGCACTTTGTAGGTGAATGTCGCGGCCCGAGGTTTAATATTGCCTTCATTATCCGTTCTCGGTCTGCAGTTCACGATAACACGCATGCCTATCAAACCACTGAGATGACTATCTTGGGCGTCTTTCGACATCATTTTGTTAAAGTCTTCAATGATCTTGCGCCGGGCTTCTTCCCCTACTTTCTCAAAACAGCGCAGCCTCGAACACCTAGCCAAAAACCGACAGAAAAGAAACGATTATTTTTAGAGGTATACTGATTAATGACTGGATATTCCTCAGATAGGACAGGTATACCGCAATCAAAGAAATAATAGGAAGTAACAATAACAATGATGACATTTTTTAGATTTCTACTATTTGTAGATTTTGAAACATATTTGCGAGCTGCTACCAATTTTCCGACGTGATTGACGTGTTCTTCACCACGAACTTTGTCATCACGAATGTTATCTTCCTTTTTCGCCTTTCTTGCTCTCTTTCGCTGCCACTCTGGACCATTTGTGTTCATATTAACGTAAAAGCTTGGAGAACAGGAGTACAACCTAGAGGAACGCGGGCAGTTGTAAACAAAAGCGTAGCTTATCAGTGGTTTATCGGGAGTTGAGCAGAGCACTCTCGCTGCACCCGCCTGAAGCACCACTGACTAGTGGTGTTCTCGCTAGCAACAGTCCAGACTTGTGGTTTTTTTTGCCGAATCGCCGTATGTTTAGAGGCTAATACAGTACGACTTGAGGTGTTTCCGACATAATCGGTTGTGTAATCACGTGCATAATGCTGAACACTACAAGATGGCGCCTATAACTGGTTTTTTATTTTTTTACTGGTAGGGTTCTTGCCCGCAACCCCTCAATTCCGGATTTAAACTTTAAAGATTTGTGTTTATCTTCTACACAAAGTGACGAAAATAATTTCGGCGTTAACATTTAAAGACTTGTATTTTTTTTAGAATTGTGTCGAGTGTTTAAACAATTTAGTAGACCCCTACTGAAATCCCTACATACTTGTAATTTGAACTGTGTAAATTGCGAAGCACTAAATAAATTTCACCAAGTGTTAGAGATCAATGCGACGTGTGCAAACTTGCAAATATTTTGTGAAACCATCGTAAGGCGATTAAATTTTCAACTAACCACGTAGTTTCACATGTGGACTCTTCCAAGCGAGACTAGTAAAATAGAAGTGTAAATAGCTTGTGACACTATATTAAGGAATATCAATTTACTCGTGGAATCAACAAGTGAGACAAGTAATTAGTTGTCCACGTGTAAATTTCGTGGCAAACCACAGACTGCTCATAGTAGCTTGGTGCTAAGTTCAAACAGAGTTAGTGCAAGTTGATTTTTATTTTCTGACCTTTCATTGAGGGCCACGGCGTCTGTAACCTCGTGACTTTTCCTAGGATATATGGACTGGATATTCTGGAACTAATGATGATGCTTATTGTTTAAAGGGGCCCAATCTATGTCATTGACCCCATCTCCTCGAACATCAATGGTGCCCACAGTCTAAAGAGATTTGTGAATGGAAATTTATGGTACCCATGGTGTATGAAGTTTGGTGACTGGAACTTCATGGTGTATGAATGTTGGTGAATCGAACTTCACGTTGCCCATCGTGAATGGAGAACTGTAACTTGGTGAACAATTAGAAGAATAGAATAGGATACTCCCTTCCCCTAGTTTTGGATTGCCAGGAACTGGGGAGAGAGCATTCTTTAATTGAAATTCATTAAATTATTTAAGTTAGATACATGCATTACATTTTCCTCTTTAATTTATTTGACTATTACTACACTAAATAGAATTTATTTTGTCCTAGGCCTCAACAATGTTATATTGTCTAGGACAAAATGTATCTTCCCCTTCCTTAGATTATTTAGTGTTTACATTTGTGTCACGAGCCTTATGGAGTTATCGTACCATTACAACATACATTATGAGGTATGACTGAATTGTATGAGGGGATGATTGCATGTATTGGTAAATTGATGATTTCATGGTTGAATTTGGTCGTTTTGAATGAATAAATAACACTCTCCTCACCCGGTCACGGATAACCACTAACTGAGGAGAGAACGTTCGTTGATGAATGAATAATTGATTGTTGAGTGAATGACTTGATGGACTGAATTGAACATTCCACTATGAATTACAAACTGACTTCCTAAATGGGTGAATGAATGGATGAACCACTGAGTGCATGCATGAACGGACTGGATTCCAAGTCCCCTCTCCCAGTCTCCAACTGTGGAGAGAGTTTCAAGAATTATGAATTGATGAATGGATGGTTCCAAGATTGAATTGTGTTCATGCCTGAATGAATAAACCCTCTTCTCTCACAGTCACGGATAGCTACCAAATGGGGAGAGAGCATTCAGTAAACGATGAGTGCTTGACTGTGTATTGATGGAATAACTTGAACATTCCACTGTGGAGGAATGAAATGCTGACTGCCTAAATAAATGAATGAATTGATGGTGGGCTGAGTGCATGAATGAATAGACTGGATTCCAAGTCCCTTCTCCCAGTCACAGATAACCACCAACTAGGGAAAGAGTTTCATGAATGCATGGATGAAGGGGTGTTCTCGTTCAATGGTTAACGAGTACTGGAGAAGTCGTGTCCCGTTGCAGCAGACCCATATGGAGATTCACTGTCTTAGGTGTTATGCAATTCGTCTTGAATTTGTTTTGAAAATAAAGAGCTACTTAAACTGAGTCCTCCTATGTTCTTTAAGAAAACCCTCTCTATGTGCCTGATTCCAAGTAGTGTGCCGTTCACGGCCCTACGGAAGGGGATTGCGGAATTAATTGTTGCTACGTGAGAGTATCTAGAGTGTTGGAATGACCTTTCACCAAACCGTGTAGACTCTATACACACGCGCACGACTTCATGCTAATGATCTTGTATGGTATACTTCCTACATTGTGAGTGAATAAAATATACATCACCTTGGACAAGGACTTATGGGTATGCTATTTTCGTTAGATACGAAAAATGTGATGGAATATTTGTGTAGATTAGCCGAGCGAATGTTTCAAACTTGTTTCAAAGAATCATTCACATTTCACTGTCGTATAATATTATAAACCGTATGACTTATCCCCTCATCATTTCGGGGAAAAAGTGCGAAGTTGAAACTGTAAGCAGACTTTCATTGGAATGAGTGAAGCAGCGTCTCGCTGCAGTATGTATATGTTGAGAAATTAAGGGAGGTAGTTTGTAAGACAGAGAAAGCGAAACGTCTGGGAGTAAGTTCCTACTGAACGGGCGAGTTGGCCGTGCAGTTAAGGGCGCGCAGCTGTGCGCCTGCATTCGGGAGGAAGTGAATTCGAACCCTACTGTCGGCAGCCATGAATATGGTTTTCAGCGGTTTCCCATTTTTACACCAGGCAAAGGCTGGGGACTGTAACTTAATTAAGGCTACGGTCACTTCCATTCAACTCCTAGCCCTTTCCTGTCCCATCATCGCCATATGACATATTCGTTCCGGTGCGACCTTCAGCAAATTGTAAAAAAAACTTCCTATTAAAGTACACATGACACTTCTTGCAGTGTCGTCATGCTTGAAACAAATTGAATACAAAATGTGCCAGTCTACCTAGAGGTCACGAGTTGCAACTGGAAATGAGGAATCATTTTCAGATTTGAAATAATTCAGTCGGATATTAGACGTGCATATATTCGTAATAGACATGAGGTTGTTGCTCATGAAATATATTTCCTGATGAACTAATCTTCGCATTGAATTATTTTTGTATAACGTGCTAATTTATGTATTGTCCAACTCCTTGGATGAATGGTCAGATTAGTGCCCTTCGGTTCAGAATGCCCCGGGTACGATTGGCGGTTGGATCAGGGATTTTGATCTTAAACATTTAGTTCCCTTGGCTGTCCCCAGCATTAGCGTTGGGCACTATGTCCCTGTTCTGGCTGTTCTGTGCTGGTGCACAGTTATGTTACGTTGTTCCTGAGAGTCAGTTGTTTCGAAACATTCCCAAGCGAGACAGAGAGAGTGACTCGCTGTCCCGTCAAAAGCGCCAGTATGCACTGCTCTTCGCCAACTAGCTTACTGTGTGCCACCACGTGCTGGAGAGTTCTGTCATAACCTCTTTGTTCTTTGAGTCCCGCTGCACCGGTCACTGGCTTTCGGTACAAGGGAATCACTGGATGTGTTCTGTTTTGTTTTCAGCTGTCCTGTAAGAGTGTTTTCATCGAAGCCTAGTAACATATTGTATACCGTATAAAAGACGGTAAACATTGCAGAATGTCACTTCGGAGTTCTGTTTGTGATATTTGTAAACCCATCTAATGACGGAGTAATTGTGACAGATGTATTTCAGAATGAATGCAAACATTCTTATCCTAAAAGCAACACTTCAATATCACTTTCTGGGGACATATTTCCCCGTTCCGACTGATTTTTCATGTGCCATGAAGATTTTTTCTGGCCCTAATTGCTCAAAATACAGGTTGATATATTTCATTTGGTGAAAATATCCTTGGAATAGTTACTTTTAAACACCTGTACTGTCGCTGTAACTGAAGCGTGTGTAATTCGTATTGACTGTAGAATCTTCAAACCTTCAAACGTGATTGTTTGGCGCGAATTTCAGTGTTACTACTTCTCCTTCACGTTCCGTGCAGCTTTACGCTGGACGTAAGTATACACAACATGTCCAATACAGGCACTTTTCCGCTGACTTGGTGCATGCCATGTTGTCTCGTGGAGTAAATTCTTCCACCCGTTCACAGTCCCGTGTGCCGTGTGCCGTGTTCCGGCACAGTATACCAAAGCACCCCACCTCAAGCTCCTAATATTTCGGAACAGCTGACTGTTCCGGTTTGTCCAACCCTACCCAGCATCCCTGCAACTCATTTACCACAAAATGTACCCTCCAACACAATAACACGCAGTTTCCTATACACGTCAATTCAGGGTCTGCTTTACAGCGGCTGCTCCAGAGTAGCAATCTCCACACGAAATTATTACTATTATTATTATTATTATTATTATTATTATTATTATTATTATTATTATTATTATTATTTCCACCTGTTGCCATTCCGATATTTATGCAGTGCTTTAGCATCTGTCTTTTGACACAGGCCAGAATAAAATGTAGTTTCCACCAAAGCCCCAGTTTCATCAAAGGCTGTGGCAGTAGGGAATGTGTTGCGATATGGGTGGTGCTGAGTAATGGCATTTGCAGCATGAGTAGTGTTTTATGAAACATTTCCTCATGGTATCAGTCGTGCTGCAACAGTAATTTTTGGCCCAGTAAGGAAAACAGTGCGAAACTACCTCACCCCTCATCTTGCCTAGTACGCCTCATTTTGGCCCCACCTTCGATTTTTGCAGTTTCCCTATGGTAGCATAACCTTTGGTACGCTATTTGAAGATCTAACCAGTCTCCGGCACAGTATACCAAAACACCCCACCTCAAGCTCCTAATATTTCGGAACAGCTGACTGTTTCGGTCTGTTCAACCCTACCCAGCATCCCTGCAATTCATTTACCACAAAAAACTACCCTCCAACACAATAACACGCAATTTCCTATACACGTCAGGTCAGGGTCTGATTACTATTATTTTGACTAATTTCTTCATAAGAATTAGGTTTTAGTGATTTAAAATAGATGAAGGGACCAGCACATTTCAGTAATCTGATGATGAATTTAAAGCATTATTAATTCACTGAACGATAAACAAATTATTTTCAATACTTGACGTTTCTTCGACAATTGTAAAGTGGTTAAAGAATATTTATTAGTCAATTTACATTACTTATCCTTTATTAACTCATCTCATCATGTATTTATATTGAACGATGCTAATTATTAAAACCCTCCAATGTGTTATTCGATGTCGTAGTAAGAATCTGTATGTAAAATGGCTTGGTTTTAATAACGGTTTAAATTCATGGATTAACAAAGAGGATGTACTTTGAATCCTTTGGCACATTTTATTCTTACAGAGAAACAAGAAACTATTCCTCTACCGCTCTTCTCTACCATTACCTAAAACAAAATTTATACTTCTCACTAAAAAAGATTACACCTAGTTGAGTTAGGGCTTGGAGTGGAGAGGGATTAACGTAACAAGTTAAAAATTAAGCAACAACTTCATTAAGTTACACAAATCATATTTATTTCCACATATATACAATTTATTTTTCCGTCATGCGTATCTATTTTGTCTCATACATATACTTCTTTTTTGCTGTCTCTGATTTAAATACCTCCACCTACCAACAGTTTACCTCTCATTGTATTAGCGATATCAAACGCAACCGTATTCTCTGCAACTGTAGCATTAGGTAACGTCACACGCTGCGTAGCCTTACGTAACCGATTTTCATCGGTTACACGCCTCAGTTCAGGTATGTTTTGGCGATAGGTTACTTCATGCTCGTTGCAAACAACATTCAAAATATTAATACCGGATCACCACACGCCAACTGAACATCGAGACGAGTTCCAGGTCCACAGTCCTAATAGCCAGGAAGATGAAGATCAAAAGGTAGAAGATTAATCGCTTTATTGATAAGCCCATGCCCAGCATGCTTCCTCAATTTTTTTGCGGAACGTCTCCCCATATCTACCTGCGTCCCCGTGTCTCCTTTCTTCGCAGCAATGATAAGCGTGTATAAACGCTATTTGCTTTATGTCGCATTGACACAGACAGGTCTTATGGCGACAATGGGAAAGGAAAGGCCTAGAAATGAGAAAAAGTGGCCGTGGCCTTGATTAAGGTACAGGCCCAGCATTTGCCTTGTGTGAAAATGGGAAATCACAGAAAACAAACTTCAGGGCTGCCGACAGTGGGGTTCGAACCCACTATCTCCCGGATGCGAGTTCACAGCTGCGCGCTCCTAACCGCACGGCCAACTCTCCCGGTCGTGTATAAACGAACATAACTCCTTTTTTTAGATCCGTGATACAGTTCAATGAGTTGGCATGTACGACGTTGTCTTACTGAAGGTCTCTGAGCTACCCACTAGATGATGATGTAGAAAATACATTTGAATCTATGATCGAATGGGATCTTGTGTCCATTCATGAGGCACCTTCACCCAGGTCATTTTACAGCATTCCCAACTACATTAATCAGAAATACCTTTGGTAATGCATTCAAATCCTATTCAGTAAGTCTGTTTTTCTTTTTTGCAAGCCTTTCAATGGCGTTACACTTAGTATCAGATAGAAATAACATGCTGTCTTTACTCTACAAATGTTTCTTTCTCACTGACATAAAGAGATTTGAACATTGCAATGTTTGTACACTGCGCGTCTCCCGGCATGCATTGTTACAGAACCAACCGAAGAGCGTAAACAAAGGGTGAAAACATTTTTTATTTGTTTCCTGACTATGCTCTTTGAAAATGTTTTTAACTATTGAGATCCTAATTCATGTAGATCGGTAAGTTCAAATGTTGACGGTAGATACAAACAACAGATGTGCTCTTCACAAATAAGCGTTCATGATCAAAGCTAGGAAGGGTATCTTTCGAGTTTCGTTTCCTCCCCGCCAAGCTGGAGTTACTGTGATCAATTATCTTGTTGTACAATAACGATTTTCTGCACTACACATAAGATGCAATCTTAGCATTTATCTGTTGCGCAAGTGCTAACCTACGTAATACCAATTGAAGTAGTTATTTGCTCTGTTTTACTGTAGATATGTACTCTTCTTAAGCACTTTCTGCCTCGGTGTCTATTCTTGGCTCACTGTCTCCAGGAAAGCAACACGGTATGAGTTATGTAACAACCTTCAGTAGATATTTGTGTTCAATCCTCTACCGTAGAAGAATTTTAATTGCATACCTGTTCACAACTTACGCAAGCCAGGGATCGAACCCACACGAAAAGTCAATGCTTTAAAACGTCAGTGTGTCAGAATGTTATCCTGCAGGTTTTCTCTTCTGCTCACTTCCGCGAAGTGAAGCGAGCTAGCAACACTGTACGTTATGTGACAAACGTCGGTAGATTTCTGTGTTCAAATCTCTACAGCATTTGTAGCTGGGCAGCTGATGTAAGAAAGGCCTCGGGATATGCTGAAATCTGCGTCAGTAAGAATGCCAAACTTCAGCTTCTGCGAAGTGTATATGCATGCACACGCGTTAATTTCTTCCTGAAATTTCTTGCAGACAGCATACAATGCTTTATCTATATTATACAAAATAGCATGTCGTGACTGACTGATTCATCATCGCCGAGCCAAAACTACTGAACACAAAGAAATAAAATCTTGAGGATACATTTATTACAATGTAGGTGCTCACTAAGGGAGGATTTTTGGATATTCCGTCTCTAAGGGGGTGAAAAGGAGGGGATTTTTAAAATTAGTGTATCTATATCTCAAAAAATTCCACAGTTTAAAGATGTTAAAATTGGTATTTGGAATCTTCTCTAAAAATAAGGAAACACGTATTTTTGTTTTCGGAAAATCCTCTTAAGGGGTGGGAGAAAAGGTGAAAAAAAGGTTGAGTACCTTTTATGAGGATACCTATGTCTCAAAAACTGAACATGTTACAGTCTTGAAAATCGAAATATTCTTTTAAAATAAAGAAACACGTATTTTTATTGTTTTTGAAGATCTTCTTAAGAGGGGGTAAGCAGGAGTCAAAAATGGGGTGAATTTTTAAAATGAATATATCCGCAATATACCTCAAAAAACGTAACAAGTTACAGACGTGAAAAATGATATTTGTAATCTCCTGTAAAAAAAAAAGGAACACTCATGCTTTGTTTTCTGAAAATCCGCTTAAGGGGAAGTGTTAAGGGAGTGAAGTTTTAAAATGAGCAATCTGTAATATATCTCAAAAACTTAACATATTACAGACGTTAAAATAGGTATTTTTAATCTCTTTTAAAAATAAAGTAACACGTATTTTTTGTTTTCGGAAAAACACTTAAGGAGAGGTGAAATTACTGGAAAAAGTAGAATTATTTTTATTAGGATGCTGGTATCTCCAAAACTGAAGGTATTACAAACGTGAAAATAGGTATTTGGAATCTCCTTTAAAAATAATGAAACATGTATTTCTGTTCTCAGAAAATTCACTTAAGGGGGTTGTAAAAAGGACTGAAAAGTGAGTTGAAATCGTTTTATGAGGATACTTATATCTCAAAAACTGAAGGTGTTATAGACATGAAAGTTTGTATTTGGAATCTTCTTTAAAAGTAAAGAAACACGTATTATTTTTTTAATCCACTTAAGGGGGTGGTGTGGGTGAAAAGAACTGAAGAATGTGTTGAATTATTTTTATGAGTATACTTATATATCAAATACTGAAGATGCTACAGGCGTGAAAATTGGTATTTGGATCTCCTGTAAAAGTAAAGGAACACGCATTATTTGTTTTTTGAAAATCCACTTAAGGGGAAGTGTTAAAGGGGGTGAATATTTAAAAGGATCATATCTACAGTATATAAAAAGAACTTACCACATATTACAGACATGAAAATTGATATCTTTATTCTCTTTTAAAAATAAAGTAGCACGCACTTTTTGTCTTCGGGAAAAACAATTAGTGGGGGGGGGTAAAATGACTGAAATTGGGTTGAATTATTGTAATTAGGATGATTGTATCTCCAAAACTGAAGATATTACAGACATGAAAAATCGGTATTCGGAATCTCCTTTAAAAACAAAGAAACACATATTTTTTGTTTTCGGAAAATCCAATTAAGGGGGAGATAAATGAAGTGAAAAATGGATTGAATTCTTTGTTTCAGGGTACTTATATCTCGAAAACGAAGGATGTTACGGACGAGAAAATTGGTGTTTGGAATCTCCTATAAAAGTAAAGAGAAGTATTTTGTGGCGGGGGAGGGTTTTGGAATCAACTTAAGGCGGTGTAAAATGAGTTGAATTATTTTTATGGGGATACAAATAAGAAGTGGTCTTAAAAACAATACACCCCTAACGGGTATTGTCTGGGGGGGGTGAGGAATGATGACAAAAATATGTATTTATATGAAACCGTTTGCATTATGAAAGTAAAATTTTAAATGATATCCTAGGCGTTAAATAACAGAAGGTTGGGAACAAATTTAACCGCTCAGAGAGTTAAATGGGGGTTAAAATCCGAGAACAAATTTTGGGGATACATTCATATTACAATGTAGGTGCTCACTAAGGGAGTATTTTGGATAATCCACCGCTAAGGGGCTGAAAAATGGGATGAATTTTTAAAATCAATATTATATAAAATAAGAGTTTTGTCTGTACATTGCTCAGAATTTGAAAATAATGGTATTTCTGTATCGGTCGTGTCCACAGTAACAAGGAAATACACTTTTTACTTTCCCGTAATTTCTGTCTGTCTGTCTGTCTGTCTGTCTGTATGTCTGTCTGTCTGTCTGTCTGTCTGTCTGTCTGTCTGTCTGTCTGTCTGTCTGTCTGTCTATCTGTCTGTCTGTCTGTCTGTCCGTCCCTCTGTCTGTATGTATGTATACGAATCACGAGAAAACGGCTGAAGAAAATTTAATGAAAATCGATATGTAAAGTCGGAGGATGAGCCTCTACAATCTAGGCTATAAATAATATTATTCACACTGAGTGAAATGGTAGTTTAGGGGAAGGCCTAAAATTTCATTCTCAAATATTTATATTATTAGTGGTCCTATCAATAAATACTAGATAACTAAAGTTGTATAGAATTAAATTTCCGATCATTTATGTCTTATACATTTTTACCGTATCAGCTATGATAACACAGATATTCATGAATTTGTACTTTTGTTGCTAAATCCACACCAACACCGAACCACGAGAAAATGGGTTAACAGAATTTAAAGAAAATCGGTATGTAGAGTCGGGGATTAAGAAACTATAGTCTAAGCTGTAAACAATTTTATTCACCCTGGATGAAATTGTAGTTTAGGGGAAGGCGCCTAAAATTTAATTTTTAAATACCTATTTTATGGTCCTATCGAAAAGTACTACATAACAAAAGTTATAGGGAATTAAATTTCCGATCATTTATGTTTTATTCAGTTTTACCGTATCGGCTATGATAAGAGTGGTATTTCAGAGTCGGAAGTAAACAAACTGTGAAGGCCTACAATATCGAAAGCGCATAACATTGATCAACAATAACATTATATTGACCATTGTTTGTTGTGATGTTCTTTGTTTGTTATGCTGACACTCAACTCCGATAGATTGGATTACTGCTGCGTACCAAGTAAAACAACCTGACTGAATATTGGCGGGAAATAGAGTTGAGTTACAAAACTTTCTTTTTTAGCATGCCATTCCTCTGCTTCATACATTTTCTGATACTGTTGGTACGTAACACATCGGTTCATCATAGTGTTCCAGATATTCGATCCCTACTCTGACGCGCTGTTTTGAATGAGCAGTGTGCAAACTTAAGGCAGAGGCTCGTAGTAGTAGTAGTAGTACCCAGTCTAGAATTACAAGTTAAGCCTATTCCGAATTATAGCAACACAATTCACTAAATAACTCAACATTCAACCCTGAAAAGAGCCGTTTCTTAAGGAAAGTTAAAGTTTCTTCCCCTTCACTTTTATTAAATTCTACATTAATTTTATTTCTCTGACTTGGAGGAAAAATTTGCCTTCAAGTCAAATTTTTCCTCCGCCAGTGTAGTGAAATGAGTTTTTTCGACTCATCGGGTACTCCTAGGAAACAGATTAGTATAAGGGCATAGTTTCTGCCCTGGAACTCTCCACTATTCGACGCAACTACCCCCTCCCCCCACCGAAAAAAGACGAAGGGTGTTCACGTGTCACGACTGTCTGCGGCTTGGTCATTCCAGCTCTGGAACTTTGGACTATTCGATCGGCAGCGTAGTACTGTTCGTTCAAAGTGAGAAAGTAGGTGGTTTCTCATTTGATCGAGTATTTCATATGGAAGCATTGCTTTTAATCGCGCCATTCCTACTGACGTCATTGTAATGACCTATGTTAATTTCAGTTGGGAAAACCACTAAGACAGCCTATCTGAGGATGTAAAAGAGCAGGTGTAGAGTGAGTGTCTGCCATTATAATGAAAAAATGCTCAACTCAATTCTGACTGGCAGTAGACAAGTGGGCCTACCATCATGATGAAAACTCCCCAACTTCACTGTGACTAATAGAAGGGAACAGTCTTCACATGAGAAAAGACTTAGAGAGAAGCCCAGTCGCGTTTCTGGGGTAACGTTAAGAGCTATGAATTTAATGCAATCTCGCTCACAACGTGTACACTACTTTCGATAATTCTGTATACAGGGTAGAATTCCGTAGCGAAGCACGGGTACATCAGCTAGTGAGTATATATATCTTGAAAACTGAACAGTTTAAAGAAATGAAAATTGGTATTTGGAACCCGCTTTAAAAACAAAGAAACACGTATATTCTTGTTTTTGGCAAATCCTGTCAACTAGGATGAAAAATGGTACAAAAACGGGTTGAAACCTTTTATGTGGATACTTATATCCCAAAAACTGAAGATGTTGCAGTCATGACAAGATTTATTTGGAATCTTCTTTAAAAATAAAGCAAAAACTTGTTTCGTTTTAGGAGAACCTACTTGGGGTGGGGGTGAACAGGACTGACAAAGGGGCGGAATTTTTAAAATTAGTATATTACAAAAAATAACATGTTACAGATGTGAACAATTGGTATTTTAATCCCTTTTAAATAAAAAGTAACTCATACTTTTTGTTTTCAGAAAAAATAGTAAAAAGGACCGAAAGAGGTGTGAATTATTTTATTAGGATACTGGTATATCCTGCCTGCTGTCATTTCTTGATGGATACAGTACTTTTGCATCCATCTCTTGGCACAGACCAGAGTAAAGTGTAGCTTCCACCGAAGTCCCAGTCAACATCCATGGCTGTGACAATATGGAAGTTGCTGGGGTATGGGTAGTGCTGAGTAATGACATTCAGAGCATGACTAGTGCATCTGAGTGTTATGAAAGGTGCTGCTCATAGGGTCAGTCGTGCTGCAACAGTACTTTCTGACCCGGTGAGGAAAGCAATGGCAAACTACCTCACTCCTCATCTTGCCTAGTACGCCTCATTTTGGTGCTGCCATTGGTTTTTGGGGTTTCCTTATAACCGCATAAACTTTGGTGGTGCTATTTGAGGATCCAACCAGCCTCTGGGCTGATGACCTAACAGACAGACAGACTGGTATCTCAAAGTCCGAAGATATTACAGACTTGAAAATTGGCATTTTGAATCCCTGTAAAAAATAAAGAAACACGCATTTTTGTTGAGGAGGTGGGATCAACTTAAGGGGGTGTAAAAGGATTTGAATTATTTTTATGAGGATACAAATAAGAAGTGGACTTAAAACAATACACCGCTAAGGGTATTTTGCCTGGGGGACGAGGAATGATGACAAAAAATAATATACGTTTATATGAAACTGTTTGAATTACGAAGTTTAATGCGGGTTAAGATCCGAAAACAAGTATATTATTTTTGTTCTCCAAAACGGTTTAACGTATGAACACAAAATTCCAAATAGCGGTATATATTTTAAATCCTAAGTGTAAAATCTATATATATATATAAAACATGTCCTGACTGACTGACTGACTGACTGACTGACTGACTGACTGACTGACTGACTGACTGACTGACTGACTGACTGACTGACTGACTGACTGACTGACTGACTGACTGACTGAAGGAGTCATCATCGCCGAACCAAAACTACTGAACATAAAGAAATGAAATTTTGGGGAAACATTTATATTAGGGTGTAGGTGCTCAGTAAGGGAGGATTTTTTGATATTCCGTCGCTAAGGGGATGAAAAGGGAGGTGAATTTTTATGTGAGGATATCTATATCTCAAAAATAAAAAAGTTTATAGGCGAAAAATTGGTATTTGGAATCTCCTTTGAAAATAAAGAAACACGTATTTTTGTGTTTTTGGATAATCCGATGAATAGGGGGTGAACAGGAGTGACAAACGGGGTGAATTTTTAAAAAGAATATATCTGCAAATTATCTCTGACACGTACCATTTTACAGATTTGGAATTTCCTATAAAAAATAAATAAACATAATTTGTTTTCGAAAAATCCACTAAAGGGGAACTGAAAAAGGGGGTGAATTTTTAAAATTAGCATACTACAGTATATCTCAAAAACGTAACATGTTGCAGAGGTGAAAATTGGTATTTGGAATCTCCATTAAAATAAGGAAACACGTATTCTTTGGTTTTCGGAAAAAACCCTTAACGGTAACGGGGGGTGAAAGAATTGAAAAATTAGTTGAATTATTTGTATGATAATATATGTATATATACCAAAAATCTATAGATGTCACAAACGTGAAAACTGCATTTGAAATCTCCTTTAAAAGTAAAGAACCCGCATTTTGGAGGGTGGGGATACTCAACTTGGTAGGGGGAGATGAAAACGGAGATGAATTCATTTTACGAGGGTACATATATCTCAAAAACTGAAGATGTTACAGTCGTGATAATTGGTATTTGGAAGCTCTTTTAAATAAATGGGTAGTGTTTGTTTTTAGAAAATGCACTTGAGTGGGGAGTGTGAAAGGAAGTAAAAATTAATTATTTTTCTGGAGAAACTTATATCTCAAGACTGAATTTTACAGACTTGGAAATTTTTATTTGGAATCTCCTTTAAAAATAAAGAAATACGCATTTCTTGGGTGGGGGGGAACCAACTTAACGGACGGGGGTGGAGCGAAAAAGGAGTTGAATTTTTTCCATAAGGATACTTATATCTCAAATCTGGATATGTTAGAGGCATGAACATTTGTGTTTGGAATCTTCTTTCAAAGTAAAGAAACACGTGTTCTTTTGTTTTCGGAAAATCCACTTAAGGTGGGTGAATGAATTGAAAAATTATTTGAATTCTTTGTATGAGGATACTTATATCTCAGAAGCTAAAGATGTTAAAGGCGTGAAAATTGGTATTTGGAATCTCCTTTAAAAATTAAGAAACACGCACTTTTAGGGAGGGGGGAATCAACTTAACGGGTACGAAAGGTGGGGGTTGAAGACGGAGTTGAATTACTTTTATGAGGATACTTACTGTATATCTCAAAAGCTGAGTATGTTACAGACGTGAAAATTAGTATTTGGGATCTCCTTTAAAAATAAAGGAACACGCATTTCTTTTTTCGGAAAATCGACGTAAGGTGTGGGAGATGAAAATAAGTAAATAAGGAGTTGAAATATGTTTATGAGGATACTTTATCTAAAAAACTAAAGCTGTTACAAACGTGATAGTTGGTATTTTGAATTTCCTTTCAAAATAAGGAAACACGTATTTTTTGTTTCCAGAAAGTCCATTTAAGGCGGGAGAGGGGTGGAAAGAAGTCAAGAAGAAGAATTTGAATGATACTAATGAGTATACATTGATCTCAAAAACTGAAGGTGTTACAGACATACAGACATGAAAACTTTTATTTAATTTCCTTTAAAAATAATGATGCACGTATTTTTGTTTTCGGAAAATCCAGTTAAGGGGCTGAAAAGAATTGGAAAAGCGAGTGTCTTTTTTAAATGAGTACCGGTATATTTACATTATATGCCAAAAACTTAACATGTTAGAAACAAGGAACTTGGTATTTGGAAAGTCCTTTAAAAATTCAGGAACGTGTACCTTTTTGTTTTCGGAGAACCCACTTAGCGGGGAGTGAAAAGAAGTGAAAAATAGTTGAATTATACTTATACTTATATCTTAAAAACTGAAGATGTTACTGACGTAAAAATTGGTATTTGGAATCTTCTTTAAAAATAAAGAAACACGCATTTTTGTTTTAGGAAAATACACTTAGATGGGGTGGAGGTGGGGGGAAGGACTGACCAAGGGGTTAAATTATTTTTAAGGTAATATGTATATCTCAAAAACTGAAGATGTTACAGATGTGGGAATAGGTATTTGTAATCTACTTTAAAAATTAAAAACATCGATAAACATTGCTCTGTTACTCCTCCCGTCCTCCTAGATACTGTGACTATATGGACAGTGTTGCCAACGAGTGCTTCATTCTCAATGGCACCGCCATATTTTAGCCAAATGTTTCGTCAGTTAATTTAAACGGAAGGACTAAATATCCCCATCTACAGCTCCTGTGTCTTTTCCACTGAAAGACGTGGGGCTACCGACAGGGTGACTGTGGGCTCCAGGTACGCTGCAACTGCTGTTCTCGGGATCACCATCATACAGCCTGCGCTGTACCCAGGGTGCCACTTGTGCACCAACTGCACGGGGGCTATTCGGCCTCTCATCGCATTTGCCCGGTTTACAGAGCCATGGCTCGGACAGAGAGGAAAGAGGCCCATCGCTATGTACCCTCCCCGCCCCCCCCCCCCAGCAATAGGCCACCACATCGGTGGGTGTGGCCGCGTTCTCCGGGAATGAAACCCTATACCGGGGACTCCAAGGATATCAAGCGATGCAGCAGGTCTTAGGATTTCTTTCAGCGTGGCTTGGTAATCGGCAAGGCCCACGTTAGTCACAGCACTGCCTAGAAGAACTGATCTCCCGAATGATTGGACGGCCTGGAATGAGATATAAACTTGCGCACGATACCTTTTCTAAGTAACAATATTACCTGGACTTTTCCACCCCATATCCTTGCATGTGCTATCTGCAATTTGTCAGGGTTTACATGTAGACATTTTTCTACTTCTGCCTGTGTGGTTTTGTCCTGACCCTTACTACCTCATCACCGCATCTGGCCTGGTAGCATGGGGACAGGCAGATACTTCCTTCAGTATCACTTCTTCCCAATCCTGCCTGCTGTCCCTTTCTCTTCTTAGAATTTACAGCATGTCAGAGGTGATGTAGACTGTAATGATCACCACGCTGTCAAAGCGGTCTTTGTACCGCACCCCACCCCCGGTAAAAGAAGAAAAGCTACAAACCGTCATTTCTCTGGCGAACGCCGGAGGGTGACCACTGGATGGGCTCTGCCACTAGACCACCGCCCTCCACGGGCCAAAAGCCCTAGGAAGAAGAGAACAGCTAATGAGGCTGAAAATTTGTTGGTAGGCCGAGGGAAGGTCCAAGGGGGAAGAGAGCGCTCTTCCCCCAATTTTTTGGGTGGACTGGGGGATGGTCTAGTGGGGTGGAGAACCCTTTCTCCATAAACTCGGTTCCTAACCTTACTGATAAGGCTCCTCCATGGGAAGCTTGTGAATTTAGAGCTCGTAGCTTAGGTAAAGACGTCATGATGACTGAGTGAAATTGCCTGCACCAGGCAAAAATGCATTCTCAGCATAAAACGAGCAGTGGCGTACGTGCAATTTGGCGGAGAACATACTTTGCCCCACTACTTGCACTATTAGTATTTTCCTTCGTCACCAGTCTCATAGAACTCTCGTCACCAGAATACTTTTTTTTTGAACGTATGCATTTTTCCGACGGGGAAACGGTTCAACAATGAAACAATAGTCAAGCAACCATCGAGGAAATTCTTACATCCAGTCAAACAGTCATTTACTGAACTGGCAGGATGGTACTCATATCTCGTTGCGAGAAGTGTATTGCACCTAATGGAGCTTACTTTTATTAATAAGGTTTATATCACAGACTTCCCGTTGTATGAAGTTACACTGCCAAATCAGACGTTACATGTGCATTTACCTCAAAATAACTCCATTTTATCTGATGTGATTTATGGATCGATAAACATTGCTCTGTTACTCCTCCCGTCCTCCTAGATACTGTGACTATATGGACAGTGTTGCCAACGAGTGCTTCATTCTCAATGGCACCGCCATATTTTAGCCAAATGTTCCGTCAGTTAATTTAAATGGAAGAATTCCGCACATGTTAAGGTCTCCCTTTGTGCAATTCAGTGATGTCTATGCTACCTACTTTAACTCTAATAGTACCGAAAATACTTTTCTAAAGCACGGGGGATTATTATCTTATTAATTTTGAAATATATGCGCATTTACATATTTCTGTAATCTGAGTGTTGAAAGAAGAAACATGCCAGGCTGTTGTGCTTTTGGATGCACAAGCAGATCCAGAAAGAGGAATGAAATGATATTAGATAATTGCATGTATTCAGCTGCCAAAGTAGCATGTTAAAAGACACACCTGGTAACGAGTATAGTTTTTTCATACGTTATAATGGTAACGATAAACACTAAATGAGTTAATAATTTTAAGGAGGCCAAAACAGTAAATATCACATTTCTCTGTTAATATTAGACATTCCGAAAACCTGCACATAGCGAAAGTTGTCTGGAATACAATTTAATTCCTTTATGTTTTGTACGATTTTACCGTGCGAGGAAAAATGACGCAGATTTTTACTATTATCATGAACGGGGTATCTAAATTATACGGACAAATTTCAGGGTTGCCCTTCAATTTATATAAAGAACCATGGCGCGATCGGATTGGCGGAGACAAATTTTCTTTTCAAGAAAATGAGTTTACTTCGTTACTTTCAGGCAAGCGATTCAAATTGACGAACTTCGCCGTATTTGCTGTGCCAGAGCGCAAATCGCCGCACAAGTTTCTTCGCTCGACTCGTACAGAAGTGTCCTAGTCTCTTACAGGTAATATCACAGTTTGTTTATTAAGTAGCCGTAACTGCTCACACAGTACAAGAACACACAGTAATTAAGACACACTTGTCAGTCAAGCAATGCACACGATTATTTCTCCCCTCGTATGTTGGTCTCAGTAATGTTCTTTATTATTTAACATGCGCGAAGATGCATCGCTGCCGCCACAGGATAGTGCATTCCTTCCTTTACTCACAACATTGTAAAAGGTATGAAATACTGAACGAAAGAAACGATACGCCCAATGGTTTCATTACAATAAATCTTCCATATTTAGCGTTTAATATTTAATATTCAATATCCTCCTTCTACTTCGATCTTCAAGTAGAAATGAAAGTCCATGGGAGTTAAATCGGCCGAATACGGAGGCCACGTAACTGGCCCACCACAACCAACCCATCTCCCTGGACACTGATAATTTAAGTCCTGCGTGACACGGCGAGTGAAATACGGTGGAAGGTAGTTAGGATAGAGCCACATTCGCTACCGAATACCCAGAGTAACATCTTCCATTAATCCAGGCAGTGTTTCTACCGAGAAACGGTAGCATCCTCACCGTTCTGGCGAGGAGGAGGAACGCACGGTCCAAGTAAATAGTTGCCTACAATGCCGGTCCAAATATTGACACTAAACCGATGCTGAAATATGCGCACTACTATCATATGAGGGGTTTCTTCCACCCTCCTTCACGCAGTCGCCTGCCCATGGTTACGAAGGTTAAATGATGGGGATGGCAGCGATTAGGTTGCCGATACAATGGGTGCTGCGTCAGCATTTTCCAAAGCTTTTCTTGAGTATTAAAGCTATGTGGATTCTGGGTTATTGACCTAGTAGTGTGCCTATGTTGGTATCTGGCCAGGTTCAATGAAATCTCGGTGAGGTTAAGACGCGGAATAACATCATAACCTTACGTATGAGAGCAATCCCAACCTCACAGTCTTCATTCGAGGGGCCCAATAGGTCAGGGAATGACCTGGGGTATTTTTACCACGTAGGTGAGATTATGACATCATACCCGTACGTACGAGGGAAATGCTAACGTCACTGGTCGACCTGGGTTGTTTTTGAACCCTAGGTGAGGTTATGACAGCATGCCCTTATGTACGAGGGCTGTGCTAACCTCATTTGGAGGAGCCGAATCGGGCAGGTGACCTGCAGATGAGGTTAAGACGTCATTATGACGTGTCAACATAACCTCTCGCACGAACTCTGACCTTACATCACACAGGCTCTTTATCGGATCCCCTTGGAGGAGTTCAATCGGTTAGGTGTCTTGTAGTTGAGGTTACGTCGCCATGATGACGTGTTAACCTAACCTCGCTGCGAGGGACGCTAACCTAACCTCACACAGGCTCTTTACGGGCTCCCCTCCGAGGAGCCGAACTGGTGAGGTGACTTGTAGGTGTGTTAACCTAACCTTGGCCACGAACGGTAAACTCACCTCGCACAGTCTCTTTGCCGTCTCCCCTTCGAGGAGTGACGGAGCTGTGACGTCACAGTGCGGGCGATGTAAAATGCAGACTGTTTTCTAAGGGTGCATGTTTCTCTTCACATAACGCCATAACTTTACGCGCAGGCCTTTTCCTGACAGAGCTGTGACGTCACTGCACGGACGATTTGAAATGCGGACTGCTGACTAAGAGTGCATGACGTTATAACCTAATGTATGCAGGTATTACATTACGGGCCCTGGGTTCGATCCATTTCCCAGCCTTAAACTTACAAGGGCGTTAACCTAACAGACCTCAGGTGTGATATCCAAGTGTAGAAGCTTATCATAAGAGCTTAACCTAATCAGACAAGATGACGACTATATAGGAGGTGCTTCAATGTCTCGGATCGGAGCGACTGTGGAGTTAAATAGACTAGCGTTTGAGCTGATGCAAAACGCTCGGCCGTTTAGTGTCTGGAACACTCAATTTTAGATTTTAACTTTAGAGCTTATAGATTTGAACCCTAGAGACTTATACCGGCCTACAATATCCTTTACACCACTCTGAGGCTAAACCCTTGTATTCGGAACACACTAGAAAATTTTATTTACTAGGACAGCTATGTCTGACGCGTGGAACAAGATAGTGGGATTGATCACATGTCATACTAAGGTCACGCTGTTTTGACATGCAGTGATCACGTAGACATGGTTATGCATGTTTAGATTTGTTCACTAACAGGCGCTCCCTCTGTTAGCTCTCTAGACTATCTTGTGCAAGTTTTTTACTGTGATTGAAATAAATCAAATAATCGCTTCCTGGGTTCGGGATGCGAATCTTGGTAACTAATTAGTGCGTCGTATCCTCTTGAGCCCTGGAGACGAACAAGGGATGGGCAATGAAGAGAGGACTAGAAGTTCTGCAGCCTACATGTTCTTAAAAATAAAATGTCGACCTCTGAGAAAACATGTAATACGTGAGAGGAGGCGACGGGAATTAAAGAAGTACAACATTTTAAATTTAACACAATATTTATTGTGTAATTATTTACAAAATTATATAAACTATTACCGGTTTTACTGCAATGCTTATACTGTTTTCGACAACGTTGCTACACTCCTCAACATATTACTGTGAAGATGGAGCACGATCGAGCAATTGTGAAGCCCCTGCAACATTCAAATTAAACAAGATATCTATTGTATACGAAATTAAGCTTTCAAAATATATTATACAATGCAAGTTATGCTTTTCAAAGGAGTTGTTGCTGTTCTTTCCCCGTTGCCATCCTTGTGTTTGGTTCCTTTTGCAAATAATCATCAGCTACTGTAAAGAAATATAAATAAAAATCAGCAGATTCTTGTATTCCGGTCATTTGTAGTTCTGAGGAGGTAGTTAAAGTATCCGTAATTTATATTTCGCACCTTCGATCTTTCAGTAATTATGAGCGGTTGGCCAATAATAATCATGTTCCTATATGCCTATAATTGAAATCCAAGTCCTTGGCGTAGTTTTTACAGAAGAATGTATGAGAAATTATTGTAGAAAACCTCGTATTTTTTCAACATTTAAAAGGACACTTCTATTCTCCGACCCGCGCCATAGGGAAAATAATAGTAATCCACCAGCTGTAATAATAACATAACCACATTTCAGTTTAGAATTGTAGCATAGATACGGTATATTAGATAGTAACTTGCCTGTTATATTCGTGTGAATCTTTGTATTCGGTAACACTTTCGATACTTTAGCATTTAACCAAACGGCAGGTTTCATTTCTATTAGAGCATGGTAGGATAAAGTGGTACTAATAAAAATCTGTCTACGCGTTTAACTTTGTTGGTAATCCTTAAGTAGTTCTTGCGAATAGCAAACTTTAGGCCTAATTGCGATTTTCATTTCTATTTGTGCTTAGTAATAATCTATTGTAATTAGCCTATATCAAATACTTTATTGTCATGTGATCATGCTTGTAACTCCTGAATGTAGAATTTAGTGCAAATAAATTTGGTCTTTTCGAATGAGATTTGTAGTCCAGTTATCTCAGCTCATTCCTTGAAGACTTCAATCTGTTTGATCGCTGAAATATCACTGTCTGAACGTAGTTTAAAAATTGTTGTAGTGTATTGTAGTAACTTATTAGAAAATGGAGTGCTTACCCTATTAATTTGAATAGTCTTGCGAATTTCAAACTTTGATTGTAATTTCCATTTCTGTATGTGCTTAGTAAGAACCTGTTGTAATTAGGATACGTCTGAACGTAGTTTAAAATTGTTGTAGTATATTGTAGTATCTGAACGTAATTTAAAATTATTGTACTATATTATAGTATCTTACTATAAATTAGTGTGTTTATTCTATTACTGTGAAATATTTGTGTAGTATAGTATCTGCAGTATATGTAGTAAGTCTCTTACTAGAATTCTGTAATAGTAATTGGGTTAGTCTTAACTGCAGTTTAGAATTGTGTAACTCTTGTGTATTACTTTCGGTTTTCAGTAATTAAAAGCAATTTTCATTCTGTTAGGGTGTTGAAGGAAAAAATTGTACAAATAAGTAGTATTGTAGTGTGGTGTAATAGTAGCCTATATTAATTACCTTATTGTCGTGTGATCTTTGTGAAATAACCTAGACAACATTTATTTCTCTTCATTTTTATTTTGCACACAATAAGTTATTTTCGTTTTCTTTTTCTTTTCATTAGTCCGTAAAGAATGGATAAGGATTGCAAATGTAGGAACTGTGGGTGTGGCCAGGCTTTAAGGAGTATGAGGGAGGAATTGGAGATTTGAGGGAGATAAATAGGATTCTCTGAGAGAACAGGAAGGAAAGTAGGCTTCCCTAAATAAATGTACAGGATACAACAGATGTAAAAGAGGGATGTGAAGGAAAGGGGGGAAATGTAGAAGACAGGTGGTCTAATATTTTAAGGGGGAGTAGAGTGCAGGCTAAGGGCTCTACTCAAGATCAGAAATCAAGACAGGTGTCTGTGAGAACTCGGTACGAGTCACTTCAGGTAGAACAACCCGAGAAAGATGAGAAACAGGAAATTGTTGCTGGCAAGTGTGGTAGTAGGGGGAAACCAATGTTTCTTGCTCGTGGCTTTACGTCGCACCGACACAGATAGGCCTTATGGCAACGATGGGATAGGAAAGGCCTAGGAGTGGGAAGGAAGCGGCCGAGGCCTTAATTAAGGTACAGCCCCAGCATTTGCCTGGTGTGAAAAAGGGAAACCACGGAAAACCATCTTCAGCGATGCCGACAGTGGGATTCGAACCCACTATCTCCCGGATGCAAGCTCACAGCCACGCGCTCCTAAACGTATGGCCAACTCGCCCGGTGTAGGGGGAGGGGAAAAGGTAAGAAAGGGAAATATGGAGTAGTAGATAGGAAAAGACAGGTCGAACAAGGTCATGGGGTGGATAAAAGAGAGGAGGAAGTAGCTTCTGCAGCTGCCTGGAAAGATAGGGCTGGCCAGGAGGTGAGAGGATGAAATTATGTGGGTAGGGTTGAGGCCCTGGTCACGGGGGATTCCATTGTTAGGCATGTGGGGAAAGTGTGTGGAGGAAAGGGAAACAGGGAAGAGTGTTTAGGCAGATGTTAAGGAATCTAGAAGAGAAGGAGGAGGGAAAGGAGAAGGTGGTAGTGTTTCACGTTGGTACAAACAACGTAAGACAAACAGGTATAAGTACCAACATAGTTGGGGATGTGTGGGATCTGATAAATGCAGCACGGGTGAAGTTTAAGGAAGTGGAGATTGTTATCAGCGGAATACTGTGTAGGAGGGATACTAACTGGAAGGTGATTGAGGTTTTAAATGAGAGTATGGAGTGGGTATGTGGGAAACTAGGAGTGAGATTTCTAGATCATAATGGGTGGATAACAGATAGGGCTATGCACTCAGATGGCCTTCACTTAAACCGGGCTGGGAAGACTTGGGAGAAAGGAGACGAGCTGCTCGATTAAGTGGTATGTTAAGAGCTGTCAGTGGAGAGATGACGTGGAAGGACATCAGTAGACGAATAAGTTTGAGTGTTGTCTTAAAAAGTAGGAAAGATCACAATATGAGGATAAAGTTGGAATTCAAGAGGAAAAATTGGGGCAAATATTCGTTTATAGGAAGGGGAGTTAGGGATTGGAATAACTTACCAATGGAAATGTTCAATAAATTTCCAATTTCTTTGCGATCATTTAAGAAAAGGCCAGGAAAACAACAGATAGGGAATCTGTCACATGGGCGACTACCCTAAATGCAGATCAGTTGTGATTGAACCGCAGTGGTACATATAAGTGAACAAATTAGTATAGAAGGGTAATAGGAAGGCATATTCCGGGTAACAGGGTGGCCTAGGGAGCGGCGATAAGGGTACAGCGAACTGGAAATCAAGTAGGGATGACATAATATAGTTAGTGGTTAATAATATGTAGAAGTATTGTAAACAAAGGGATATAAGTAAGTAATTGAATAGATATATACAGACAAGATATTGTAATAGGAGTTGAATCATGGCTGAGAAATGATATAATTGATGTAGAA